>NC_054879.1:39747046-40054156 GCF_018320785.1 Cheilinus undulatus | reverse complement strand
GATTACATTTACTTAAATTACTGTACTTGAGTAGTGTTTTTGGTGCTAATAATTTTTTGAGTACATTTTGAAATTGATACTAAATTTCTACCTAAGTAAGTTTTAACCAGAGTAACTGTACTTTTACTTGAGTAGAATACTCTCAAACCTTTTCCACCTCTGTTGACTACACAGTAGCACATAATAAGAAAATGATTCCACATCACATCCCAAAAAAACGTTTGTACACACTATGGAGTTGATTTTTACTTTTAAACTCCATACTGAGTGTAATGGTCTTAACTGTTGGAATAATTTGATATTGTTGACCCACCACTGTTTGTTCAACTTTGTAAAGACTCAATGATCTAAGCTCTGCCTACTCCAAGTTCAAATCTGGGGGGATGTTTGGGTGAAGTTTCCCATCATACCTATGAGCAGAGTGTTTATTTTATGTTTGGATGTTGCCTTTCAGACAGTCATTTCTGCTGGGTTTCCTTTTGTTGTATTTCTGGTGGATTGTTGATGTTTTTTGATGTGAGATGCATTCACACCATGAGTGAAGTTACACACTGAGTTAGACTTTCTCTGTAACTGCCCCTTAAGGATGCATAGTGTATGAATGAAAGACTTTTTACGTTTACTTGAGTAGATTTACTCTCACTTTCATTCGCCCTAAGTGTGGGTGGCTAAAGCCTAACTTAATCTTTTGATGTAGAAATCCAAACTCCGAGAAGCAAGAAACAACTGCATGCTTTAGCTCCAGTAATTATTTCAAACATCAGAGTGATTTTCAGTTTAAATAAACTTCACTGTGCCCTTTGGCCCTCTTGTCACTGACCACATTTTTATCACCTACTGTATTTATTCCTATAATTCAGAAAAGTGTGTAAATGAAACCCTTGCAGTGCTCACACAATCTTAAAACATTACCAGCCCTAGTTCATGTTTAGCTCGCCAGAATAAAACAGAAAGTAGATAAATAGTGAAGAAATCAGTGTGAGTCCCACACTCAAATAAAAACAGCTGTGGGACTTGTGCGAAATGATGACTGCTGGATTTTTTTGGCACAGTGATAGGAGAGCGGGAATGCAGCAGAAATGTGATGTCAGTCTGTTTTTTTTGTTTTCTTTTTGTAGTTTATGGCCTTTACAATTGTAACAAACTAACTATCATTGTTGTCTTACTGCCTTTTTTAATCATAAGCACCTCAGTCGGCGTCCATGTTTTTTCTTTGACTTCCTTCCTGTTGCCGTCATGGTCCCTTAACAAAAACGTCTGATCTGCCAGCTAATTTGAGGGAATTTTCATTCATAAGCAGCTATTTATTGACTGTTGATGGTTGACTGTAGGGCAGAACAGAAGGCAGATGTATGTGTGCACATTTCTAGGTAGATCGTAGAACATTGTCTTAAGATGTGCATGTGTGACATTTTATTTATCTTAATTATTTTTGGCACACAATTTTAGTTTGGATTCTACACACTGTTTTATAAATGAGACCCCTGCTCTCTTTAATGGTGGCTGTTCTTCAGTATTAGTGCTCATCTCTACCCTTTTTTGCCTTTCCTTTATTCCACTTCCACTGACAATGGCAGCTCTTGAAAATGAAGTGCTGCGTAACCCAAAGCCGTCCCTTGTTGATCGCTCAGTGCTGGATCTCGGCACAGACAAGCTGGTCCCCCCGGACATCTATGTGGACAGAGCTCTGCTGAGCTCTGGGGTGGGTTATGATGCTGTTTGTGAAGCAGGTGGACCCTCGAGAGGACTCAAGTGGCCTCGCAGCGACTCTCCAGACTTGGACATGGAGCTGGTTGCTGAAGCCAAGGCCAGGTTCAAGGAGCTGCAGAAGGAGGCTGACATCTTGGAGGAAGCCTACAGGAAGTACCAGCAGGGGGCAGTGTTCTCCACTGTCTCACACATGCCTCCCCCTAGAGCTCTTTCCCATCAACAAGCACATCCTTCACATCACCCTGACTTTCCCCGAAGGAAACACATCTCCCAGCACACACACACCCAAACACTACACATGTCAAAGGTCGCACACAGACCACTGTCACCAGAAACTACCAGAACCCCCTCCTCATTGCCCCGTAACACTAGAAACACTATACCTCCTGCACAACCACAAGTGACCTTCTCAGAGCAGCAACCCCAGTCCCCAGTTTTACCCGACCACAGCATCCATTCTCTGACAGAACCTTTGTTACCAAGAGAGGAGCCTCCTCAGGATGAAGCCAGCTCTTCATCCAGACGTTTATCCTCCACTCTACACTCATCCTCCAGGAAAAAGCCTCAAAGAGAGATCACTGAAGGTACCACTGAAAAAACTTTTTATTCTGTGAAAGCACTTCAGAAGAGATTAAATGCAACAAGTTCTAAACTGTTGAGAAAAAAACTGCACATTAAGCACTGTCTTTATGTTTTTAATCCTTTTTTTTAACAGTCAAAACAATCAGCCAACACCTTTTCACATCTGTCTCTTGGATTGTGATGTTCTATCCTCGATTTTCCTGCCTAATCTTAAGCTTTTGCCTCTGATAGAAGCGGCCGTGTCTCCGTTGGTGTTTCCTGAGCTGTCCTCTGACAAAAAGCCCCCTCATGCCCCCTGTGATGAGGTGGCGACCTTAGGTGACTTTCCTTCAGAGTTCAGTCCACCCCACAGTTTACCACTGAAGAGCACAGCCCGAGGTCAAACCAGGTACCATCTGTCATCAGCAAGGACATAACATCATTTTAATTCACATTTAGAGGTCATGAAGAGTAATACCCTTACATTTGAATCTGTTTCTGCCAGTCCACCTGACCTAAGGCCTGTGGTCTCCAGTTTGGATTCTTCCCCACAGCCAGAGAAGATCAGCCTGGAAGATCTTGGAGGGAGTTTTTCAGGTACTTTAAAAAGTATTAGTCAAAGCTGCAGCAGTGTTTGAACTGGGATTTAAATAATGTATCCATGATCCAGTACAAAGACAATCAAAGCAAAGGACTGCATGGTGATTTATACAGGAAGGAAACTTTGGCAAATGTTCCTTTATGTACTTTTTAGGTCTGATATTGGCTGTAAAAATTGCAACACATAACTTCAAAAATACCAAAATATCCCTTTAACACAATGGTTCTCAACTGGTTGAGTCACGGGACCCACTGTCAACACCTCAAGGAGATTTTTTTGGTCAATTAGATATATTAAATAAAAAATAGAAGAGCTTGGACCTAAGACACTACAACAGGTGTAACAAAACCAATGACATAAAACACAACATGCATGTTGTAAGGAGTCTCATAGACATATTGGTGCATTTTTTTCCAGGGCAACCCGCTGAAAAGGTTGGGTCCCGACCCACCAGTTGAGAACCACCGCTTTAACACATGTACATGAATGTGTGATTGATCCTTTTTTGTCCACAGGGGATGCTAAAATCAACACAACCATATAACTTCTCACAGGAGCTTTAAACTACCCTCACATTCCTCAATTCTTCTCATTTCAATATATTTATATTTTTAGCTAATTCACTACATTGAATATTACCCACTGTAGGCCTCTTCTTGTGATGTACAACCTTGTGGAAATCTCCAGTTTGCAACCACAATAACAGAAGTTAAAGGCACATAAGGGTTTCTTTACAGTTGTGTTTCATGTTGTTTTTACTGTCAGGAAGACATAAATTATAGACAGCAAGCTCTTTAAGTGTCTTCTTCTTAGAGCAATAAAAGTTTTTCCTGTTTTGGCCTAAAGCTTTTCCATTATCCTCAGATGAAAATCCATAGATTGCATGTGCTTGTACTGCACTGATGAATGTAATGCTTTTCGTCAGTGCTACTAAAGAGCCAACAAGTTGCTGACTGTAATTTAATAATGCCTATAGAAAATTTTGTTCGACCCAATTGTTGTTTTTTTTTTTTCAGTTCCTTTTGTCATTTCTTTAATCAAAAACCCCTGCACAATACAAAATGAGTATATCCGGTTTGGAGGTTTTGGATTTGAGACAGGCTGTTTTTTAATGAGTGTGTGACCGGCCTCCAAAGTGTCCTTTCAGTGGCCCCGCACAATGGTGAAGATGAAGGGCAGCTGATTATGTATTCTGCGCCGCTCCTCTGGCCCTGTCGCATTATGGTGAGGAATAAAAGATCTCTTTGTGCGCGTCTCCCTCCAGAGCCCGGCCACATTCCAGAGCTTCTCCCGGACACTGCCGTCCCTCTCTCCGAGGAGGCCCCTGACGGCCCCGCTGTCCCCCGCCCACCAGACCTCCCAGTAGACCCGAAAGACTCGGAGGGCCATACGGGTGAGTTGTTGGCCCCGCTTGCTTTACTGACGCTTTATCTCGCTTGACCCCAAATGACTAGAATAACCCCCGTCTACTGTACAGCCTGTATGAATATTTAATTTTCCACTCACATTGAATCTATTCTGATAAGAGATTTAATTCATGTCTATCCATGTATTTTACAGAACTCCCAGAAACTTCTCATGAATCTGCAAGGCAAGAGGAAGAAGAGGATGAGGAGCAGAGGTGGGAAAGAGAGCGAAAGGAAAGGCAAGAACGAAGGCAAAGGGAGCAAGAGGAGGCCAGAGAGAGAGAGCTGCAGGAGCTTCGAAGACTAGAAGAAGAGACGGTACTAATTATTCTGAAATTAGAAAGAGGAGTGAAAACTTCTCTTCTCTATAACTGTAGAAGAAAGACTATTATAAACTATCATAAGCATATATTTCCAACTAGCTGCAAGAGATGGAGCAAACAGGAGAGGAAAAAGATGAGGAAGAAGGTGGAATGGAGAAAGAAGATGAACAACAAGAGGAAGAAGAGAAGTCTAAAGGTGAAAATCCACTAGAGAAGTACATGAAGATGGTCCTGGAAGCAAGAGAGAAGGAGAAGCAGCACCAACAGGTGAGACTCCTATTCTCCTCTATATTCACATGCAGCAGCTAGGCTGAATACAACTAAGACTTTTTTCTTTTCAGAGTCCTGGAAGAGATGAAAAGGTGCAATCAAGTCCAGAAGCCAAGAGTTTGTCTGAGGAGAAAGATAGCAGGTAACTATTCACTGTTAAATTAGGCAGAAAATAGATTCATATATGAATGGCTTTGCTAAATGATAAAAAGTCTTCCTATTCATTAGTTCTGCAGTTACTGTAGGAAATTCTAATAAATACATAAGCCTTCATAATCCTCTTCCAAAAACATTTAATTTCTTCTTGGGTTTCTCATCTCCTGGCCTTTATTTTATGTTTTGTTCTGGAATTATGTTGTCTTAAGGATGAGATAATTGAGAAATACTTTTCTATTTTTAGCTCAGCTCTCATCTGTCCCTGGAGGCTTTCACTGATTATTTTGTTTTCCCAGCATTGCAGCGTATTCACACAAGGATGAAGATGATGATTTCTGGTGAGCCGGTTCGTCCCAGAAGGCTTTCATAAACCGATGAATTGTACTAGCCCAAGTGGAAAGCATCTATTATAAATGTGACATTTTACATCAACTACACATGTATGAATAAATTATGTTTTTTTATATCTTTTCTTCTGGATTTATTACACAGCTTCAAACAACAAGAAAAAGAAAACTCAACACAGATGTTTGTTTTATTTTTTTAATTGTTTTCATAAAAACAGTCAACAGGCCGGTTGAATAATGCCATAATGGGGTTTCCAGTCAGACAGGATGCTAGATTGTTGTCCTCCTGGTGATTAATAGGTAGCTTTTGTTCCTCTGTTTTTGGTCATGATAAAGAAACCACAGCATACAGTGACCAGATGTTAACATTCTTATAAACATCTGTAAACCTGCAGAGTAAATGCAGGTTTTGTACTGCATCACCCAGAGGTAAAAAATACTGGGCAACGATAAAATACTGGGCAGAGTGACACAATCACATTCATACTTTGGCTAAATTAACCTTTTAGATTGTGAAACGTTTATAAAAAAAAGACTGGTGCTGCAACTAATTGTTACATTTAAGTGAATTAAAAGTTAGGCAGCAATAACTCACAAGGAAGCCCTTGACATTCATAGAAAAACAAGTTTACTATCAAGCAACATATTTATATAAGACTCTTATACTCTGACTGGAACTAAAGAAGCTAAAGCTAACGCCTACAATTAATCACTCTACATAAAAAGGATTAATTTTCATTCAGTTAGAAAAAAGGGAAACAGGCAAACACTGCCTACTACTGATGTCAGTATACACCACTGTACATAACATGTCATCATGCAACAAAGAAATTTCAAGTTATCACTGTAACTCAGCTAATAGTAATAAAAGATTACATTTATCAGCATTGTAACAATTGCACATAAAAACAGGTGCAATTATAGAGAATAAGGGGGGAAATGGTTGAAAGTAAAACTAAAAAATCTTGTCTTGTAACACTTTCACATTTTAGCTCTGTAGGGGTTGTAGTACCATTGCACATGGGGCATACTACACTTGTTTCCTTGGAAGATTTTCAAACTCGAGTGCTTCCTAACCACATCCAACAATATCAGACCAGATCGTACAAAATATATCAGATGAGCTTTGTTGTAGAATAAAGGAAGTTTTACATAAATGAATACCAGCAGACCAAATTCTGAAGGTATAAAATACCTTCTTATGGCAGCAGTCAACTGTTAGCAAGCAAGCTAATCTTATGGCATAAAAGTGAAACCCTATGATACTTGGAATTTCTCTTAGGGTTCACTCACACAAGGCTGCCCCCAAGCACATTTGACCCCCAAAGTCCAGTTTGTTTGTCTAATTTGAATGTGCTCAAGCATGGCTCACTCCCTTGGCTCTGGTACGGTATGATTGCTCGTGCACAGGCAAGCATGGGTGTGCAACATGGACGTGATGTATAATCCATACAACTGTTCCTCCTGATTTTAAACAATGGTGGAGTGTTAGCTGCACCAGACCCAAGCAACTCAAAATAAGCCACACAGTGAGTTAAAGTTACAAGACCTTCTTGTAAACTTTGTATGTTATAAAGTGGGGGCATATCTGTGCATAGGTGTGTTTGGGCTGGGGGCAATGAGAGCAGGGGACTAGGAAAGGGGGACAATTGGGCTTGAGCTTGGTACAGAGCAATTAGGCCTAGTGTGAGTGACCTTAAACAGTGGTTCTCAACTGGTGGGTCGCTAATGTGTGTTAGGGGAAAAAATGTTGCAAGAAGTTTATCTTCAGTAGTCCTACATGGACATACATTAGATCCATACATGCGTTTTTAGGTGTTCTTACAATGACGAGTCAATTTCCTTACTAGTCTCAAGATTTCTTCCCATTTTTCTCCTTTTTTGGTGCATAACACAGCTGGTTCACATATGATAAGGAATTCCAAGAGAAATGACCGAATGTCCATGCTACCTCAGGAAAATGCAGTAAAATAACATGTAGGCAGGCAAATCCTTCTGTATTGATGTGCTTCTTTAATGTGTTTGTTTTGCCCTGCCTCTTTGTTCTGATGTTTTTTCAATTTAGGGTCCAAACTGGAACATTTTGCATTAAAAAATGGGGGTCCTGATGCCTGACCAGTTGAGAACCACTGCCCTAAAATAAGTTGTGTCTGAGGCTTGTAAGATTTCTAACATTTATTTAAAGCTCCTGTGAAGAACTTTGAGTTTCTGGAAATTTTAGTGCCACCTGTGGCTTACATCCTTAGAACTAGTCTAAATAGGTATGTTTTTATACTAGGGCTGTCAAATTATTTAAATGTTCAATCCCAGTTAGACTCAGAATTTCTGTAGTAATCATGATTAATCTCACCCTTTTTATTGCATTTTAAAATTCCACTATTTTTTATTTAAAACTTTTATTGTGTAACTTTGGCTCATTTTTCCATCTTAAACTGAGGGTTTGGATGCAGACCTGCTTTAATAGTTAGATCTAAGATTATAACAGAAAAAAGAGCCTGTTACGGATTGAAAAGGTAAAGGTAAATGTTCTATAACTTAATGTGCAGATGCCTTTTGATTTGCCCACTGAGCTGTCTAGAGCCATGGACTCTATCTACATCACTGTGGCTGCAGGGAGAATCTGCAGTAGCTTAACCGAAGTGTGCTGAAATGAACTATAAAGCATGATTAATAGTGATTTTACACCTTAGTGAAAATAGTGAAAAAATACTGCTCTACTGGTGGTTCTTAGTTAATCATGGTTTATCTTGACAGCCCTATTCTATTCAAAAAATCTCAGTCATATAAAATCAGTCATCAAGATATTTTTTGTGTGTAAAATGTTAAATAAAAAGCAATTTCTTCAGCTTGCTGTCCATTACTTTCAGCAGATGTTTCAGATGTTAAAACTATTCTTAAATAACTTGTCTTGTCTCCTATCATAAAGAGGCATCTGTATTGATTTTTGACTGTTTCTTATTGGGCTAAAAATTTCTCACAGGAGCTTTAACGTGGACATTTTGTTCTTGGTAAAATGCTTCAAAGTCCTTACTTCTTATCTGAGGTAGCGTTGATGTTGGCCATTATTGATTTGAGTGATTTCTAATGAGCTGTATGATGACAATCAGAATGTTAAGCCAGCTATAACACTTGAGTTATCGCTAAGATTATGACACAACTCTTGTCTATTTTTACTTTTACCACTCCCTGGGAGGTTAAACAAAAAAAAAAAAAAAAAAAAATCTTGCGTCAGTGCAGCGTAAACTGATTTAAAGGTGACAGATTTGCAAACTCAGATTGGGTGTAAGGCTTTTCATGTTTCATTATATTCATCTACATTTAAAACTGGAACAAAAGACAACATAAGATGTCAAACTCCCTTTCCTCTCTTTGAAAAAAACCATCAACAGCTTTTAGGAAGAGAGCAAGTCTGTAAAACAAACATTTCATTCAGAATAGTGCAATGTCTCAAGCTCCACTTGCTTAAAAAGGAAATCAAACACTACATGAATATCACATTTCAAAACTTTCTTTCCCTTCATTCATAAAAAGAAGCAAAAAAAAAAAAGAAACTTTGAGAAGCAAGTTAGTGCAGAAAGCAGCACTGATGCATTAGTGTGTTAGGAGCCTGGTTAGTACTGCAGGTTCAAGGCAGTTGGCAGGTTATTGTAGCTGAGCTGAGCGTTGTCTTGGTCCAAAGGAGCCGGCAGTGTTTGGCCAAAGTGTCTGTGTGTGAGGATTTTCTTTGTTTTTTTTTTTACATGTATGTGTATTTTTATATGTAGAGTGTGAGTGTGTTTTATCCTTATGTGTAGGAATTGAGGCATTCCTTTGAGCGTGAAGTGATGTCCTGCAGCTCCCGCTCTTCCTTCATTTTGATGTCTTGGTAGGCATGCATGTGACTGGCGTCCTTTAGGTAGGCCCAGTTTGCTGAGAGAATCATGAGGAAGTGGATCTGGAAGAGAAGGGTGAGGTGGATGGCCGGTGAGCATGTCAGAGATGCAAAGCAAGCTACAGGAGTCAGAGCTACAGTAAACATAAAGTTTTAAAATAAGACTTTAAACACAAAAGACATTCTGAAAAAGACTTAAAAATCATTGTAACATCTGTGTTACAATTAACGCTATCTTTTTGTGCCCAATACTACAGAAATGACACTTTGAAGGCGTGAAAATGAAGAAAGAAAACAGGCAGAGGTCACGTGCAAAGGTTTATGCAGCAGTTAAAGCTTGTGGTTAGTGCAAAGCAAGGGATAATGTGAATCTGACCCTTTTCCATTTTGCATTGCATTGGTGTAAGATTGATAAGAAATAGACCAAGTAGGGTACTTTTGTAAACAAAGATTGTTTATTTTATAAAGAAAGTAAAAGCTACAGTCTTGAAAAACATAGAGGAAAATTAAATATATGTAATATGGAGTATAAGTAACTCTAAACAGAATCTGAAAAATGTAAGCATGCAGGCTCAGTGTTAAGATAACAAATGGCTCTTTAACGGCACTTTGAGAAAGAATAAAAGGAAAACTTATGGAACAAAACAACTTTATAGCTGACGCTATACCAGCATCAGCCCTCATAGGAAAAATACATTTAATCTACACTAAAAGAGGAGAATTTCTTATTATAATATACATGAAATGAAAGTGAGCCTCAAGGCTTCATGCAGAAGTAAACCCTCTCATACTGGCCTAACCCTTTATATAATGTGCTGTGCTACCTATGTGCAGTTACTCTGAGAGCTACAATTAACACCACTGCTCATCATAATACTCATCAGCATTTAACAGTGTCCATGAAAGGCTTTTAGTTCACTTTAGGATCTAACTTGTGACAAAAATAGATTTAATACTGAATATATTTGTTTAACACTTTGTGGTTTGATGGATCTGAACCAGAGACTGTATATCAAGATGGACAGGGCAACAGCTGTCTCAGAGTGAGGCTGAAATATTTAGAGCTCCCTCTGCTGACTGGTTCATAAACCTCTCCTTCTCTGTGTAAACAGATGGGGCGTGGGTCAAATACCTGGAGTCTGTCTTGACAGTTAATGACAGGTTCTGTCATGTCTAACTTCCAGGGTTCTGGCTGTGACCCGTGCATTTCTGACGGCCAATCTCACAGATCATTCATCTGTGACATCGTTTATCCCAGAAAAGAAATGCTGTAATTTGCCAGTACAACATAGTTCCAGCTTAAGTTTTTTTTTAATTCATCTTTACTGATCAAATCTGGCAGTTGGATTCATGAAATAATCACACTGCAAACATTACAGACTAAGAAACATTTCGTATATGCTATAGAATGAAGGTCAGAGGTTTAATTCAGGATTGAATGATGTATGGATAGGTTATATAAGTAGGTAAATAAACAGTGGCTCACTTTAGTTACATTAGCATGAGCTAAAGCTAGCATAGCTAGGCTAGCTACATAATTATTGTTAGCAAATGGAGCTAAGTTAGCTTTAGCAATGTGAGCTTTAGAGAATGTATCTAAAGCCAAGTAGTAGTTTTGTAGATAACATATCTACGTAGCTTACATCACTGATTTGTGAGCTCAGCTTTCGCTATTTTAGATATATAGCTATGTTATCAATAGCTAAGTTAGATTTAGCAAAATGAGCTTTAACAAATGTAGCTTAAGCTAATGTAGCTACATAGATAACATACCTACGTAGCTTAAATAGCTGCTTTGTGAGCTCAGCTTTAGTTATTTTAGATATATAGCTATGTTATCAATAGCTAAGTTAGATTTAGTAACATGAGCTTTAACGAATGTAGCTTAAGCTAATGTAGCTACATAGATAACATACCTACGTAGCTTAAATAGCTGCTTTGTGAGCCCAGCTTTAGCTATTTTAGCTATAAAACAATGTTATCTATCGATAAATTAGCTTTAGCAACATGCGCTTAAGCAAATTTAGCAAATTTAGACAAATGCAGCGCTATATAGGGCTCTTAAACTGGATGATAAGGGCACAATAATCTGTTCTGCTACCATGCTAAGGGATCTTTATCAGTATGTTTAATGTCTGCTTCGAATAGCGGCAGACACATGTCATAGCTCGCGTCACCAGTCTTATCAGTGCCCTTCATGGGGGTATTTTGGCTTTACTTCTGTGTAACAGAAGGAGATGGAGACATGTTGTCCACATTGATACACAGTCAATGGTCTGCACCAAAGTTTAAGGCTAAAGAAAGAAGAATCAAGGCACTTAGCCACTGAAACTAGGTCCTTTTTACAACTTTATGACTAGAGTTCATCTGCACCAAAATTTATGTGGCAATCAAAACAAAAAGCCTGAGTCATCGGATGTCCATATGGAATAACTGAAGAGCTTAATACTGTGAAATGATGGGCTGGGTGCAGTGTTTCTGCATGATCAGACCTCATAATATTCTCATTTTAAATTTAAACTAATGTGTCTTATGTTTATGATTCACAAAATCGCATTTCAGCTCAGACTGCAGTCGACTGATGCTCGTCCTGTTATGTAAGGTGTAAGACTGCATGCCTAATACTGATTTTGTCTCTTAAAACTGAAATACTCATGCAGTTTATGCTTCTGTGCTGGCCATAATCTGCCACACACTTTAAGAATATAAATAACACTGTTGTGGATTTCTAGCAGTGCACATTTTTTATCAAAATCTGATAGTGACATATTTCTAAAAGTGAGTGTGAAGGAAAGCAGAAAAAACCAAAACACCACCCCAGTCTGAAGACAGCTTTCATCAGCAATATCCCTGGATACCAAAATGCTAAAGGAAGCATATAATCAACTATTTACACTAATCAAGAGATGTTCATTTTTTCTATTCTCATTTTTTAGTTCATCTGTTGTGAGTGAAAAACTGTCCACTCAGCGCAGCCTCAAATGTGGCACTGCGCCTTTAAGAACAGTTTAAAACTTAGTGCAGCAGTCTTCTCGACTCTTAAACTTCAAAACGGCAAAGTTATAAGTGGTAGCCATCATGTAGATCAGCTGGTGGAAGAGAACAGAAAAGGTTGTAAGAGAACATGCCGGTGATCTCTTTGCCACTTGTGGTGTGACAAGTTAGTAAAGTTACCAAACATTTTCCAGAAGTTAAAAATATCATGTGATGTACAAAAAAAAATCAAGCCCAAACTGCACTCTGCCATTCATCCTCAAGTAAAAACAGGGCTGTGTGTGACTAAGCAAATGGTAAAAGAGCAAATGGAGCTGAAGAAGTGTAACTGTCCTCGGTGTGGTTACATAAACCATATGGGCATGACAAGAGGAGCACTTGACTCATGATATGCTGATACAAACCGTGCACAGATGGACTAAATGAAGAGCATGGAGGGAGAGGAGGGAGGCTTACCAGAGCGATCACAGTGGCTCCTGCACCAGCGCACGCTATGAT
Organism: Cheilinus undulatus; assembly: GCF_018320785.1. Taxonomy (NCBI): domain Eukaryota; kingdom Metazoa; phylum Chordata; class Actinopteri; order Labriformes; family Labridae; genus Cheilinus; species Cheilinus undulatus. Next base: position 40,041,419 of record NC_054879.1, on the reverse strand, counting down.
GTACAGGTGATAAGACAGGTAGAACTGCAAGAAGACAAGCAAGACGGTTTTCTTTTCTGTTTTTATATCAAGTGATTTCAAATCAAGTGTTTTAATGACCTGCTCCTCCGCTCTCCACTGTGGATGTGTCTAAGGAACCTTTCTGTGAGGATAGCAGAGTTTCTTACCTCACTGGTGTCGCAGATGTCTCCTAGCGTAGATCCACAGGCTTTGCCTGGTGTGGCATTCCATGGGATGATTCCTGCAGAGCAAGAATATAAAGGTTCTCACTACTGCTGTCAATTGATTTAAAGAAATAAACCTGGTTATATACAGGCTTTGTGATTAATTGATATTAAAGCCTTTGATATTAAAGGCAGTCTCACTGCACAATTCTTTGTCCAGTTCAGTGTTACTCAACTCTGCTCAATCAAAGAGCCAAATTGTTGAAGAATACCTTCGTAAGAGCCACATTCGAGGTGGTGAAAGTGGCATAAAAGGGTTAAAGTGGGAATGAAAATAAGTTAAAGGTGGCAAAAATGCTCTAAAAGTGGCAACACTGCATGAAAACTGGCAAAAATGGGTGAGAAGATACCAAAAATGAGTTGTACTTGGCAAAAATGGTCATAAAGCGGCATAAGTATGGCAAAAAATGAGTAACAGTGACCAAAATTGGCTAAAAGGTAGGAAGGTGACAAGGAAAAGTAGCATATAAAAGCATTGGAAACAATGTTTTCTGGGGGAATAATTATAAATTAATACATGAAAGAGCCACAAATCATCACAAAATAGCCACATGTGGCTCTAGAGTTACGCATTGAGTAACACTGGTCTAGTTGGTTAATAACTCACCACATTTTTGTTTTGCTTCATTCTTTCCTAATTCACTAAGTACTTTTATCTGATTGAGTTGATTCCCCTACGTTTCCCCTACCACAGCACACGAGCCATGCTTGTTCAGGTGGATTTTTCTGAGACGGGACAGTGAATTGAAAAAGAAGTCAGGAGGAGAGATCAAGGAATGGCATGCAGGAAAAGAGCTGGGGATTATGGTCAAACCAGACTTTTCTCTTTCCCCTCTTTCTGCATCCCCCTCTTCTCTTTTCCTGCTTTCCTCCTACATCCTACCCCTCTACTAGAGATGCTGGATGCATGGTGATTGATGTTGGATCTTTATAGTAATATTTAATATAAGAGTGTGGTCTAAAACCTGCCCACTGTCTAAAGCATCTTGAGATAACTTCAGTGATGAATTGGTGCTACACAAACAAAGATTGACTGATTAAACTTGCCCACTTTAGTACAGTGAGGCTTTGTCAAGAAGGCCTGGCTGCAGACCTGTATGGCAAACAATAAACTGCTGCGTTTTTTACTTTTTTTCCTTTAACAATATTTAATCATAAAAGTATGGTATGGGGTTGTATCATTAAATAAAGCATGCAGGGTTGAAAGCATAAGGAACTCTTAATAAAAAACACTGTATTGGTTCTAAGCCAGCTACTTTATGTGCTGTGTAAAACTATTTGCTGAGAGGAGGCAAACGCTGCCAGATGAGACAAATTCTTAGACATAGCGCCGCTCTCCTACCGTACTGACGAACATCCACACAGATGGAGTCGATGTTGGTGAGGTTGGCCGTGGAGGACTTCATGGCGGCACAGGTGGACCACATGTTGTAGAAGAGGAAGACGGGCACAGCGGAGAAGCCGAACACACCAAGCCAGGCCACACCAAGGATGTATGTGAGGAACACAAACTGAGGGCACACAGACGGCTCATTAGCATCACAAGTCATCAACAGAATTATTTCAGTTCATCTTTCCTTTTCTGTTCTGTGATTTAAACCAAAGTTGAAACTGAAATATGTTTGAGCATGTGAGTCAAAAAAGCAAAATGATCATATATACAGTGGACAAAATTTCCCTTCACATTTTTCTCTTAAACTTCCCCACACATTTATTCTGCTCTCACTTTTCTTTTTTTATGACAATGTGTATTTACAGACAAACAGAGGGTGGTGCAGCCAACAAAGACATTGTGAGAAACCAAAGTACCATGCTGACTGACAAGGTACAGTGATATAACCACATTTGCACAGATAAGGCTCTGCAAGCATATATAACTTGTTGTCTGCAGAAAACTGAGAAGAAGTGGTCTGCTGGGTAGATAAAACATTTTGTTGTAATCTGGGCATCGACAGAATTCCAGGTGAAGCTGGAGAGTAGTACAAGGAGGGGCAAGTTATATGCCAAACTTGCGGAAGAAGTAGCAAAGAAGTTGGGTTCATCTACACCAGACCAAATAATTAATTAACTCAAGAAACTAAAGAAGAAATACTGGGACAGCAAGAAAGACTTGAGCAAAAGTGGAGCTGGAGTTGGTGATACATGTCCATCATGGCCTCCCATTTTGGTTCCGCTTAAACTGGTCAGAACCAGAACCAGAAACGTGTCTGTCTGAAAGCACTAACTGAGCCACAGAATCCAAGATGCTTGAAGTCCAGTGTAAAGTTTCCACAGTCAGTAATGATTTGGGGTGCCATGTCATCTGCTGCTGTTAGCCCACTGTTCTTTCTAGAGTCCAAAGTCAACACAGCCAATTTAGAATTTTAGGAAATTTAGGAAATTTTAGAGCACTTCATACTTTCTTCTGCTTTATGGAGATCCTGATTTCATTTTCCAGCAGGACTTAGTGCCTGCCCACACTTCCAAAGATACCACAAGCTAGTTCAATGAGTTATAAATTAGTTAAATATTTGTGTGCTTGATTGGCCGTCCAACTTGCCAGGCCTGAACCTCACAGACAATCTTTGGGGAAAATGTCAAGAGGAAGGTGAGAGACACTAGACTCAAAAATATAGACGAGCTGAAGGCTGCTATCAAAGCAATGTGGGCTTCCATGACACCTCAGCTGTGCCACAGGCTGATCGCCTCTATGCCATACTTCACTGATGCAGTAATTAACGCAAAATGAGCCCCAATCAAGTACTGATTGCACATAAATGAACATACTTTTCAGGAGGCCAACATTTCTGCATCAATAGTCTTTTTATACTAGTCTTATATATAATTTATTTTTTTGAGATGCCAAATTTGTGAGCAATAATCAAAATTAAAAGAAACAGGCACTTGAAATATTTCCATATATGTGAATCTTAATAATATATACGGTAAGTTTCAGTTTTATAATTGAACAAACAGAATAAATTAACTTTTCTGTATTATCTAATTCATTGAGATGCACCGTCATATTTAACTGTGCCATGATGTCAGTAGTTTGTGGCTTAAGGCTACATAAGATAGGTTAATTTACATGCTAGTACAAGAGAGAGGTTGACTTTCTGCAACCTGTATAGGGGGGCGGAGTCAGAGAGCTCAGTAACATTTAAAGCCACAGACACAGAAACAGCTTGTTCGGAGCAGGGCTGAAACAGAGGGGTTTTTAGACATACAAAAATCCAATACTGGAGTGTTTTTTCAGCAACAAACTTCACAGGCATGTTTTGGGAACCTCTGAGACCAATATAAACTTAGCTTAAAAGGGTAAAATATGTCCCCTTTAAAGCATCATTGTTAGTCTTCTGTCTCTTGGCCTTAGACATTGTATGACACAGTACCAAGATAAACAAAATGGCTTCTTTTTAGCTGATGGCTGGTGTATGAACTAGTGCCCTAAAGCCATTCACACATCTAGTAAGAGGGCCACGGCTCTCTCACTAGAGGTTTGTTTTTTTTCTTTTTAAGATTTTTGGGGGGCTGGACAGAGGACAGAAACAAAACCAGGGAAAGTAGCCAAGGGCAGAACTAAACTAAAACCTACTACCCCCAACATCCTCTGCACATGAGGTGTGTCACCTTAACCCCTATGCTACCAGTGCCCCAGTTACATAGTGCTTGAAGCAGGTGAACGGGGTGTTTTGAGACAACTGTGAAACTACTATTTAAAGGTGGAAAAGTTACATGTTATGGCTTTAATGTCATTTTTAACTCTATCACTTTGAGTTTCTTTATAGCATATGGATTGTCCTCCAAATAAACTTGACTATAATTATTTAAACCCACACACCATAAACATCCACATCTTTGCATTTTATGTTCTAATCACATTGATTTTAAGTTCTCTGTGTTTAAGACTCAGTCTTTTCCACAGCTCTGTGGTTGTGTTAACATACCATTCCACTGATGCAGCGTCCACAGATGGTGGTCTTGAACTCGCTGTGCAGCTCCTTGACGGCACTGGTAGTGTAGAAACCCTCAGCCAGCAGAATGATCCCGTACAGGAAGAAGAAGGAGGCGATGCCATAGATGACATACTGCATCAGCTGTATTCTGTTAGAGAATCATGTCAAACATGAGTTTTAATGTGCTAGCAAAGCTGCAAAAGCATAAAGCACAAATCAATGTCTATGCAGCTTTTCCCCTAAATATAACACCTGCAGAGATGTACTAAAAATGTCAGGTAAAGAAAAAGCGTGACATACTCCAACCTTTTAGTGTGGAAAATGGCTGTTTATAATCGTTTATCATCTTTTATGCATGTAGTCCTCAAACATGAGTAACCTGGATTTGCTGTTTAATCATGAACAGATGAATGAAAGAGGGTTCCAACTTTCCTTAGACCTGAGGGGAGACGCTAAGCCCAAATGTGGAGATAACAGGTGATGCTTGTCTCTGGAAATCATCCGCCAAAGGCAGACTGCCCCTGTAGACATCTTAGATTAAACAGAGCACTCCAGATCTGCTTCAACATAAAACATATGTGCAGCCCAGTCTCTGTCATTCCTCTTTTACTATCTGCACTAATGGATGCACAGTAAAAAACAAAGGTCCATATTAGGACTTTTCTTCTGGATGAAGTGAACATGGGAGTCTTTATCAGCTAAAAATAACCTCCATAAAGTCAACCTTATAAAAAGTGGCATCTAACTAATGTTTAGGCCTCTTTTATTGTAGTGGTGAGATATAAGGAGAACATTGTGTAACTGATCCGTCTGTGACATTCAAGAAAACGTTTAGGTGATACCAAAGTTTGACAGAATGCTGTTGTGACATGTTTAGTTTGTTTTTTAAGAGTTACAGTAGGGCTGAATGATATTGTTTCACCAATGCAACTGCAAGTGTGCATGCATGATAGTCACATTGCAGCATGTGCAATGTCAGCCATGGCCTGGAGCATACCTTGCCTCCAGTTTTTTGTTTACTGGAAGCTAAATTTGTAAGTTTTATTGTTCCTTTGACTAATTTACTATCAAAGTCTGTCTGCTCAGCCTTATTCCAGACAGTCTGGCTGCAGACCGTTCATCTCTGACAGCCTCTCTCACAGACTGTTCATGTGAGACACTGTATATCTCAGACTGGAAAAATACGCTGTAACTTTCAAAGTAAAATTGGATTAAACTTCTCTTTAAGGTGAGGGTGAAGGTTAGGGGAATGGTTACAGTAGCAAAAGTTAAAACCTGACCTGCAAACTCTGATTACAAAAGCTTAATAAAGCTGACCAAACAGTATGATTACAAGAAAAAAGCTCAACCTCCATTAAAACATTCTAATTCAGCAAATTTAGCATAGAAAATGGAGCTACGGAGCCTACGTCGATGACATAGCTAAAGCAAGGTTCATAAGGTAGCTACACAGGGTAAGAATCAATCAGTCAATATCTATGTAGCTAAGTTAGCTTTAGAAACATTTGCTAAAGCTAACATTGCAAAAGCTAACTTAAATATAGATAACAGAGCTACATAGCTAAAGCTAAGCTCGCAAAACATCTATACAATGTGCATAGATGTGTTTTCTACGTGGCTATGTTAGCTTTAGCTATATTTTAAGTGTTAATTTTTTCGGATAAAACTATGACTATAAATGTTTGTTGACAGCCTTTTTTTCCATGAGTAAGACTAGACTGAGACCGAGACTTACCAAAAATAGATCTTTGATGACTAAAACAGACAAAAAGTAAGTTTAGTTTTAGTCAAGATGACCAAAACTGGACTAAAATTTAATTTGGTTTTTGTCTGACTTTTAAATTCTCTGATATTTCTCTATTGCGGGTAAATCTGTTAAAATACAATGCATCTGCAGCTATTCTACCTCTCAGCTGTAGAAAGCAGCGACCCCAGGTTTGGCAGAGTGCAGAGAGCACACTACCATGACCTGGTACCAGATTTAGGCAAGAAAATAAATGCTTGGACTAAAGGTAAAGACTAAATGACTTTTTATGGACTAAACTAGACTAAAACTATAAAGGGTAGAAATGACAAAAACGTGACTGAAAGACTAAAGACTAAGACTAAAAAAAATAGCTGTCAAAATGCTAACTTAGCTGCATTGGCTTGTAATGCTAATTAAATGGCATAGCTGTACATAATTTAATCCTGGATTAGACCTCTGACCTTTCTCTCTGTTTTATTTAGGAACCGTTGCTTTGTCTGTAATGTTTGCAATGTAGTTATTTCATGAATGAAACTGCCAGACTTTGTTTATGAATAAAGTTGGAGGAAAAAAAACAACAACAAAAATAAGACATATATTAAATGGGCAAATTACAGTACTTCCTCTCTGAGATATACGGTGTCTCAGATGAATGGTCTGCAGCCGGACCCCTCTCACCTTGTTAAGACTGACAAGATATGTGGTTCTTTTCTTTTTTTAGAGATCCAATTATTCATCTCAGTACAGCAAAAACAGCCAGTATTTCAGTAACCAAATGGTTCTTCTTTCATAGAGAAATTAAACTGTCTTTTTATTGGCAGCCAGCTCCCATTTTCACTAGTCCTCTTGGATTGAACTGTCATTTCTATCCAATCATTACCCCACAGGATTTATTTTCTGAATAGTGCAACACTGTCCCCTTTAAAAGCATGTTTTTGAAAAAAATAAGGGAGAAAAGCTGTTAAAGAAGCCCCGCTAGCCTCTGAGCTTATGGCTAATTCTCTCCAGTCAATTCTGATTACCAATAACTTCAATGCAAAATGCAAGGGTAACACGGTAAGAAAGCCACATCACGTTGCTTGCATCACTATAGATGCATTGTTAATGCATAATGTGGACCTTTGTGCTAAAGTGCAGTCACTTGTTATCAGAATGTGTCTCCTGCAGGTACAAACATTAAGGCTACAGTTGTCACTGGTCCCATCAGATATGCTGCTGTGACGTTCCAGGCAGACGCTCAATAACCTCTCCTTAAAGAGGACTCTTGCACTCTTGCTATAATCAGCACCTTAGCCTAGTGCATGTTAATGCACATAAAATACCCTACATTTAGATAGCATAATACCCTTAATTTTTGGGGGTGGTGGTGTTTGCCTTTACTTTGATATGACAGCCAAAGAGAGACAGGAAATATAAGGGGAGACAGGGGAAGACATACACCAGATACTGTTGATACAGGGAATCAAGCACCCATAATTTCCAATCAGTTTAACTACATAAAATTTAGCCATTGACCAGAGATGCAGTGTTTCCTTCTTGTAGCCATTCTCCTGAATTGCTACTCCAGGTTTGAACCAAATCTAAGACTTATTGTGTAAGAAAGGGAAGGTTTAGTCCAACGAGTCCATGTCTACCAGCTTTCCCAGACTGTAGTATGTAAACTGTAAAGTATGGGGTAACTTACATGTCAGTCAGCATGGCGTGGTCACTGGCCACCTTAGAGAAGTGAGCTTCCAGGATGTTCTGAGTTCCACTGAGAGCCACATGGCCACACCCACAGAACAAGGCAACCCCAGAGAAGCAGAGGATAGTAGCCACCAGTGATGCGTATGGCACCCCGCCTAAACATTTGATGCAGCACTCGAAGCACCCTGTAAGAAAAAGATAGGAAACCTAAGTGTCAGGGATGAGTCTTGCTTGATGTTCATTATAACAACCACCAATCACAGTGCCATATTTATCTAATGGTGCAAGATCTGGAAGAAAAAAGTTTCATACCAACTGCTGCAAAGGACTGAATACAGACAGGTCCAATCAAAACAGTTTATCTAATGCTGCTGTGGTCATGCCTTGATACAGCATGCTTCCTTTTAAGACTTCTACAATCTTTTGTACCATCAGAAACAGTTCTCTTCATGAGGAGGCCAAGACTTTTCAGTCTTTACTCCCTCCCAAATTCAGTCTGGCAATTCATCACTACCCTTAGAGGGCATCAACAGCCAAACAACAGGTCAGAGAGTTATGTGTCTGCCTGCCAAGCTGAAATGGAAATCAATGTATACTTACAATGAGAGAATGAAGTGACCCAGATGGATCTGCCTCATCCAATGTGCTTCTCTACTCTATAAAACCCAGCCCGTCATCACAATACACTGTCTGTGGAAGCATGCAAACAAACCACAGTGTGCTTCCAATCAGATCCACATGTGTCTGACAGGAGGCTGCAGAGGCACAGGATATGCGGGTCAATGGCTGGAAAGGTTTTACTGTCCTCGTATACACCTAATGCCAAACTGCATTGACATTATTCAAAACCATGTTAATCAATAGCTTTGATTGAAACAGACAGAGGTAGCTGGTAGTGATCATAGACTGTATTTTAACATGGAAGGAGCAGACACTTGGGAGTGAAGCTACAGTATTTAAAGCTCCCCCAGTAGACTGGCTGCAGTATAGGCCATCAACATATCAGTTATTTGGCACAAAACATCTGTGGGTGGAATGCCAATCAACTGCTCAGTTGGCAAATGTAGCAACCTGAGGGATCTATGATGTTGTATCTGCATATGAAATGTGCACTTCAATCGGTGGAAAAGGTGCAGCGACAATTCCACTGTTCTACCTGCTAGCTCCCTTCTACACGTACAATACTGTGCAGAACTTTTAGGCATGTTTAAGCAAAAAAATTGAGGCTGGAGCAAGGTGTATAATGGTGAGTCAACCTGAGGGAATCATCAGACAGGAAGGAGGATTGACACAACCCCAATAGTGTGCTGGATGTCCATGCATATTACCAAGGGAGTCTGAAAATAACACATTGAAAAAAAGTCCACACCTTAAGAGCAGTTCGGTGTGGATGTAGAGAGTTAGCATGGCCTAGAGTACTGTTTGGGTGGGCAGTAGGGTTGCCATGAGCCTCTTGTCATGATATGGATGACCCAAGGGCCTGAAAACCACTGGCAGCGTCCGGGCGTACCACCAGGGGTGAAATGGCTCATTCAGAAGAGCTTCACTTTGGCTACCAAGTGGCACACTTGTGTCAACGTGTGTCAAGCTCGATCTTAATAAGCCCATTCTACTACACCACCACCACAACTTACACAAACTCACAAAAAGGCAAAAAAGATAAAGATATAGAAAAGGCCCTACAACCTACATACATTTAAAGGGTTACAATAATATGGCAGTGATGGAGCAACAAAGACTATAAAATGTCCCTGATGTCTACAAGCATTTTAGCCTCTTTTAACTCATTGTTTTGGATTTGCAGCTCACAAAGCTACTGTTTCATTTCCCGTCAACTTTAAGGCACATTTCAGTAAAACACTTCAATAAACACCAGGCTGATAATGTAAGAAGAGGCAAGCAGCAACTAATGAAACAATTAGCAGTTAGCAATGGGCAGTAGTGCTATAGCTAGCACCTAAAGGGCTGAATAATACCTTCAAGAGTTATGCTGTGTTCCATTTGTCACTGGAACTCATATTCCGAATTGTTTTTCAAACTTCCGACCAAAAGTGGGAAATGAAACGTCGCTCCAAGTCATATTTACAAATGGTTAACTTGTTCTTTCACAAAGCACCCCGACCTCGACATGTCACAACATGGTGGCAGAAAGTGTAGTAAGAACTTTGATTTTGACCTGTTTTCAGAACCTTTTGCTGTTTCTCAGTGCATTTTAAGGAATTGTAGACAAAGCAATACCCTGCAGTTGCATGTAGTGTGCAGAAACCGTCTTGTAATACATGAAGTGTGTTGTTTTAAAGGCTCATCAGCTAGCAACTTGCCAATGTTGCTAAAAACAACGACTGGCTAACGCAAGAATGGCATTCATCCAACTCGTCGTTGTAGTGACAAATGGAATGCAAACAACTGGGAAATCATAATGCTATAGCTAATTCTTAATTAGCAAGCTAATAATATTAGCTAACGGCACTGGTCCAAAGTGTGTAAACACAAATGTGTCTGAAATTGCATACTTCTGTTAGTATACTGCATTAAAGCACACTTACTGTGAATGCAGTAGAGAGCACTAAATCATAGCGGGTTAGTATTGTCTCAAATTGTCTGACACTAACAGGAAGTGACCACAGTTTAACCGCCCTCATTATTTCTTTGAAACAGCAGACGCCTAACAGACGTTATGCAATTATAATTGATATTTGACAACTATTTTCACTCACTTTTGGATTTATGTTGCTTGTTTTTTATGTTAACATCAATCGCTGCAGCCTCTTCAGCCTTAAATGCCTTTTTTCAACTCAAATGTGCTGCCATTGCTATTAACATGTTAGCTAGCTAGCGTATGCTAATGTTAGCTAGCGCACTCACATGCTAACAGTGTAACATTGTTCCACACTTAATTTTGACGTTTTTGAGTGTGCAGTAGTACACTGCATTTGAGTAAACTTGACAGTATGAATGCACTTTGCCCACCTATGCACTAAAAATGTTTAGTCTTTAGTACAGAAGTATGCAAATTGGGACACACAAAAATATTGCAGGTCTTTTAAAATGCTTGCTCTAATAGTAAGATGCAAATGGCACGATCTGTTTCACGTACAGTCTCCTTAATAAGCTGAAGATTCTGATGTGGTGGGAATTAAATGAAAAATGTTAATGCACAACTTTGTGCACAGTTTGCTCCATTACAACAACATAAGAGACCATTTTAAACATAACATGATGTTTTGATGTTGCAGCTGAACTTTGTAACGTTGATTTGAAAGGATTAGAGGTGAATAGGTACTGTACCTTAAAACAAATGATAAGGAAGCCATATACTCTGAGCTGACCAAGAAAAATTTCCTTCAAGAAGAGAAACCAAAAGTTTCTCTCCACTGGTTTACTTTTGCACAAAGAGAGAGCCCTCAAAGTTCATGTGTGTTTGTGCTCTCTGCCTTGACAGAGCAAATTAAAACAGAAATACTGCTTCTGCTGGGCCAACACTTTTGTATTTAAACGCTTCATCCTGTCTGTTTGTGTAGTACAGGGAGATAAAAACATTTTTGTCCCATGCTGGGTGAATAGGAGTTGCCATGGCAGCATGCTCACCACAACTCCATGAATGTGCCCACAGCGGAGTCGCTAACTTCTACCGCAGCCCACATTTCTCTGATGAGCATGGAGGGGAGGGCAAGTGGGCTGCTGGGAGTCAGGGCTGGAAGCTCCACAGGATATTGAGCCCAGCTGCAAAGTAAATACAGTCCATTTAAAGGACTCTTGTAGTGGATGACACTATCAGGAAGTTATGATCCGGTAGCAGACTATATCTTTGTCATAAATCAAGTTGCTCCAGGGGTTCACCCTCCTGAAGAGAGGTTTCTGTTTGAAAAAAACTACCTCTATAAAGCAGTAACTGTTGTATCATTTCCATATTGTATCTGGGAACATGTATATTCATTGTTTCGGGTATCTTATGACTATGTAAAGCACTTTGTGACTTTAACCTGCATAAAACTCAGTTTAAATAAAAGTGACCTACTTACAGCACTCCCACGGTTTAATTTGAGTTTTAAGTGACATGACTTGGAAGAAATGAGTATGGCTGCTCAACTCTTGCGTCTCTTTGATTTCAAACCATAGCTAACGATGATTCACTTTCTCCCATTAGGTCAACTGTCTAAAACCTGACAGCTAAGCGCTGGATACCGTGCTATCATCAGGACAGGCAGTCTAATTTGACTGCCTAAATCTGACTTGACATTATGTTGGAAAAAATCAGTCTACAGCTACAAGAGAAGAACCGTCTCTGGGGGAGTGTGCAGACTATATGAAATGCTTCACATGTTTTAAAACCTAACATTGACCATGAAACCTTCCTCCCCCCAGAGCCTGTCATGAATAAGGTCAGACTGACATGCCTGCGTCTGCTATCCTCATCTAACTTGAGCACTTAGAGGAAAAAAAAAGTACATTGTGTTTGAAAACCACCAATCAGATCAATAAGCCATCTGTTTGATCAGTGTCCATTCAACTGGAGAGGTTTGCTTTTCAAGCATCAACCCATCCAGACAGGGTTTATCCTCTCAGTGGAGAAACCTTGTGTCACTCTGTGGTTGTTATGCTTAATAACCCAATAAATCCATGGTGGTATTTTCACAGCTGGTTCGGACATGTTGGCAGGTTAGCATAACTTTGTCCTGGCCGACTTGAAAAACACTGGCGCAACGACAGACCCACTGACAAGGTTCAAGTATTAACAACCCCAGGAATACGAGTCAGATCACAAAGAGCTTCTGTAAAAGTGTTAGTCCTAGTATTAGACATCAGGGGAGACAGAAAAGACTTCAAAGCTGTAAAAATGTTCTTTTTAAAGATTATTTTTCAGCTTTTGGCTGCTTTGACAGGACAGCTATGGAGAGACAGGAAATGTGGGGAGGTGAGAGTGAGGTAGACGTGCATCAAGGGGCTGAGGTTGAGAGTCGAACATGCAACCAATGTATTAAGGACTGTAGCTTCTGTCGACCTCAAAACTGGTGCCCTAAAGCCCACTAAAACATCCAGAGGGTACAATGTAGTTTACAACACCTATACTAAGTTCATGGATAAAAGCAGAGGTGGGACACTGTATGTTAGTGCAGCACCTCTGAGATATAAAACACATTATTTGCAATAAAACTTGAAACCTTCTGGAAAGACCTATAGCTAAGAATCAAAAGGAGGCAGCAGTTTACAGTAATTTTTCCTTTTTAAGGGAATCAAAGATGCATGTCTTAAGATACAATACAATACAAAACAATATGACATAGCATACTCCCATTAGATATGATAAAATATAACACCACATTATACCATTTTAGTAATCCAGTGCCAAACATTATAAAACAATAAGATATCGTACAGTTTGATATGATGAGATATGTGTTCTTATATGTTACAATATGTTATGTTAGGTTATGATACACCACAGTACCTTACATTACAATATGGCAGCAAAGAATGGCATGTTATGATACGATACAATGCAACATAAAATAACTTAGTGTAGCGTAACATAACGTAGAATAAGTTAAATATAGCATAATGGAACAGTGTAACTTAACATTACATAGCATAACATAACCTAACATAACATAACGTTGTGTAGCATTACCTAACTAAGGTAATGTAGCATTGCATAACAAAGTGTAATGTAACATAGCATTGTGTAACTTAATGTAATGCAGCATTGCATAACATAATGTAGCGTAAGGTAATGTAGTATAAATTCATGCAGCATAATGTAACATAGCATAAGTTCTTGTAGCATAATGTAACATAGCATAGCTTAACATAGCGTAGCATAATGTAATGTAACGTTGTGTAGCATTACTTGACATGAGGTAATGTAGCATAACATCACATAGTGTAATGTAACGTAGCATTGCGTGACTTAATGTAATGTAGCATTGCATAACTTAAAGTAGCAATAGTTCAGGTAGCATAAGTCCATGCAGCATATTGTAACACAGCATAGCTTAACATAGCGTAGCATAATGTAATGTAATGTTGTGTAGCATTACCTAACATGAGGTAATGTAGCATAACGTCACATAGTGTAATGTAACAAAGCATTGCATAACTTAATGTAATATAGCATTGGATAACATAATGTAGCATAAGTTCATGTAGAATAAGTCCATGCAGCATAAGGTAACATAGCATAGCTTAACACAATGTAGCATAACATAACATAACGTAGTGTAGAATTACCTAACTTATAAGTTTATGTAGCATAATGTAACATAGCATAGCTTAATGTAGCATAGTCAAATATAAAACATAAAGTAGTGTAGCATTACCTAACATGAGGTAATGTAGTGTAACGTAACAGTGTAATGTAATGTAGCATTGTGTAACTTAATGTAGCGTAACTTAAGATTATGTTATGTAACCAGGAAATTTCAGAGCACTTCATGCTTCCTTCTGCTGACAAGTTTGATGAAGGTGCTGATCACATATTCCAGCAAGACTTGGCACCTGTCCACATGGTCAAAAGTACCAAAAGCTGGTTAAATAACCTCAATATTCCTTTGCGTCATTGACCCGCAAACTTGCCAAGCCTGAGCCCATAGTCAGTCTCTTGGGTACTGTCAAGAGGAAGATGAGAGACATTCACCAAAGCTGAAGGCTGCTATCAAAGCAACCTGGGCTTCCATAACACCTCAGCAGTGCCACAGGCTGGTTGCCCCCATGTCACACCAAATTGATGCAGTATATTATACAAAAAACAAATATACACTGTATATCCTCTTACTTTAGTCTGTAAAAAGAGTAGAATGGTAATTTGAGACTCATTGCTTCTTAATCACATAATGAGACAGATAAGAGAGTTGCTACCTTCTTATCTTAACTCTTGGCAAGACAGCAAGTAGAAATACTTCCAAAAAGTCAAGTTGTTTAATGGCATGTATTCCAAAACCAAAGGTCCTTTTTTAGACATACTATCTTTGTCTCTGGCTGATTTCTTTACATCACCTCTTTTAAAAATGTCTATTCATAGATGAATGACATCGACTGCTGGGTTACACCAAATTTCACACAAGATGTTTTCATGTGTATTTAATGGTTAGCAGAAAGCCAGCCAGTATCAGTGAACCTACCATGGAGAAAAGTACAGCTTGCTTTCTTTAAGTGCACTATGTGGGATTTCAGAGCAAACAGGATATTGCAGGTCAAACTTGAGCTTGAATCATCCTCCTCCACAGAGGATAACAGTGAAGTCTCTCTAAACAAGACAGTACTAAATGGATCCCGCTGCCTGCTCCTGAGTGGAGGGCCGTAAATGAGAATCACGTTGGGTGTTTTTTTTCCCTCTGATGACATTCACATGCTCCCTGAGTAATACTCCTGGTCAGACCTTTAACCACTTCAAGCCTCTCCAACTCACGAAGCAGAGGAGAGAGACAGACAAGTTAGCGCCTGTTTGTGATGACAATGTTTGGCCTTACAGCAGAACTACATTTACCACAGTGGGATCATGAGGAGAGAAAATAGAGACACAGAGAGTCCAAGAAGCCCCGATACAAAGAGCCAGTGTGTGCAGCCTCAGACTGTCTATCACACTGGACTCTCGGGGGCCATTCACAGTGGCAGTGAACCACGGCCCTGCTCTTCCGGTCCTGCAGGCTCGAGGCCCAGGACAAGCCCACCACTGAGCTCCATCCTGTATGCCCCTCCAGCTCTGCCACAAAGAGCCACAGCAGCCACTTCACTCTCCAGGGGAATCCTGTTTGTCAGAGCAACTCCAATCACCCAGTGTGCAAAAAAGATGGCTCATTAAGAAGACAGCCTGGCTTACAGACATCACAGAGGCAGACATGGGCACAAATGGATATAGCCACCAAGAGAATGAAGGTGAGTCAAAGTCTGGTGTCTTACAACCATGACATAGCTCCTTATAGGCCCAGAGCCCTAAAAATCATACATTTAATGTAAGTCGATTGCTGTTTCCAAACATTTTAATGCTTACAATATAAAAAAACAAAATGAAGGGACACAGAAAATAAAGGTGAGGAGTAACTTTACATTAACTTTTGCTGACATTTAAGTTGATACTGTAACCCCAAATTCACCAGGATGACTCATATTAGTTCTATGCTTTGACAGTGGAGCATGGGCAAAACCTCTAGCCCAGTGCTTTCCAATCCATTAGTATACATGCAAGAATAAATCAATTTCCAACCCCATAATCTAGGTGCATTAAGGCTTATTTATGCTCTACATTCATACGCAGACTTACAGATACAAACAGAGCTTTATTTGTTACACTGTGTTTGTTTCATACGTATATCTGAGCATTCTCTCAAAGCTTATGGATACAGACAAAACATTGCAATACCGCTTTTAAACATGCAGGCAGTGTAGCCAAAAGTTCGAGCCACAGCAGCAGCGAAGAAATTTGAAGGTCCTCTTGTAGATTATTTTTAAATAATGACCCTAACTTAACAGATGCCTGTGAGTATGTTGGCAGTGATGAATTTATTGCAGGTATCTATTTTTGAACCATACGGGAGAATAAATTACCTTTATTCAACCTTGGTAAATGCATTTTAAAAGTCCAGTTTTAGACACACCAAGAAAACAGTTTAACTTTTTCTAGATGCATGTAAGCAAACTGACTGTTACGCCATGTTTAGCTATGTCAGATAACATACTACTCAATTTCAACTGTTCTCTGAGTGTCTTCTTAACTTTGGACTGGATGGTTTGTCTAAGGGTGCTTTCATTCCTACGCTGTCAGAGTTCTGACTTTACAGTTTGATCCTGACTAGACAGCCAGACCTTGGTCCAACCAAAAGAGGTTTTCTCCGTCTGGCCAGAACTGAACCCCCGTCCCTGTTCATACCCAGTGTGGAGGCATTATTTTCAAAGGTTCTGACTTTTGTATCAATGACAGAAAATTACAGCATGAGAACCAGAGAAAGAAAATCAACACCAAGCACATGGGTAGAAGAGGCATTTAGTCTGACTATGTTATCAGGGGCCAACTGGAAAAAAAAAAACTAATAAAAATACAGACACCATTTAACTGTTTTCTTCAGGGAAGAGGATTAGGGTCACTGAAAAAAAATTTTTTGAACATTTTATTTTTACTTGTAAGAAAAAATTTGAAATTCTGAGATTAAAGTTGGAATTCTGAGTTCAATTTCAGAATTCTGAGATTTAAGACAGAATTCTGAGATCAAAGTTGGAATTCTGAGTTTAAAGTTGGAATTCTGACTAAAAAGGTGTAATTCTGGGATATAAGTCATAGTTCTGAGATTAAAGACAGAACACTGAGATTAAGTCAGTATTTTGAGATTAAAGGCAGATTTCTAAAGTTAGAATTCTGAGATAAAGTCAGAATTTTGACTCCTGAAAAAAGTGAGACCTCTGAGAGTAAAGTCAGAATTCTGAGATTAAAGGCAGAAGTCTGAGATTAAAGTCAGAATTCTGAGATTAAAGTTGGAATTCTGAGTTCAATTTCAGAATTCTGAGATTAAAGACAGAATTCTGAGATCAAAGTTGGAATTCTGAGTTTAAAGTTGGAATTCTGACTAAAAAGGTGTAATTCTGGGATATGAGTCACAGTTCTGAGATTAAAGACAGAACACTGAGATTAAGTCAGTATTTTGAGATTAAAGGCAGATTTCTAAAGTTAGAATTCTGAGATAAAGTCAGAATTCTGAGATTAAAGTCAGAATTCTGAGATTAAAGTCAAAATTAGGTGTGTCATGTAAAGTCTGTTCACAATAATTACATTGTGAAACTAAAACCAACTGAACCAAATAAATAAAATTTAACAAAAACAAAGAAACTGTTTCCAGACTTTCAGGTGTGGAAATTAGATGCTAGGTACATTCCTATATGTAACATAACTTTTAAATGGCTTACCTGGTCCCCTGGATGAATGTCTAGTGTCTGTCTACCTTACCACAACCCTAATTTACCTTCTACACTTCTTAATAAACCACCAGACTCCTAAAAGGACACTTCAGGGATACCTGTGATGTTGCATTGTGGGTTACTGACCATGCAGCTGAAATCTAAGATGTTAACACAGAGTCAAAAATAACAAACCCAGTGGGACTATTACTTAAATTTCATTTTAGGACGTGATTAGTTCACAATATCGCTATATGAGGGTTGGTTTCTGCAATATTTATTTCAGGAGGAGGTATATTAAGCCTTTAAGGATGTGGGGTGACACTGGGGGTCCCAACACTGCATTTCTGCCCCAAGTTCTCTAAACAGGTTCACACTGACATGTCATTTGCTTGACTCAAGCACGTCACTCTAACCCCTGCAGCTGGCTCTGCCTCATCACCACCCTCCAATCTTCAACAACAGCCATCACTTTAACACAGCCTGTCAACACAGCAAAGATGAATCTTTCCAACAGCTGAGAGACTCGATGAAAGTGTAAAAAATCCAGAGAAAAATACCAACCAGATGTGAATTGAGCAGCAGACAGTTTGAAATCATTGTTTAAGGTGATGATAGCAGTAGACACGGAAATGCAACCTCTCCTACCCAGAATCACATGCAACACAAACACTGTCAAACACCATCATAATATACATCACAAAAGTATCATATACAAACTCAGTCCACACACACATAAACACACTTTTCACTAATGATAAAGAGAGTGCAACTCTTCTGCTCCATCCTGCACGCCAAACTGGCTCCCAGCTCCATCTCACCGCCATCCACTTCTAATCAAACATCCAGCCACATTGCAAACAGATGTGTGCGTTTACAGCTAATGCTAAAGTGTTGTTGTTTGTTTGCTTCATTCGGGCGAGCTGCCAAAACACCATTTATGAGAAACAGTCTCATTTTCCACACTCTCCACTCTGAGAGGAGCGATACTTAAAAATGCCATAATGGGGGTAATGGCTGCTCTCGAGGGACAGGGGAGATCTAAGACTGCAAATTGATCGAAAGTGGTCTCATTGTTTACCTTCCTAACAACGGAAACTCATACTCTGTCAGCTAATAGCTGTTGACTTCAGCTCACCCATGAGGAGCTGAGGGACATGTTTAGTGACAATAAGAGGCAACGATGGCAGTAATGGCTCTGAAATTGTGTGTCTGGGCACCGTGGAGAAGTAAATATGTTATTATGAGCTGTAAGAAAATGATAGGAGGGTCAAGTAAATATCCCACACAGGATCTCAAGGTACTTTTCAGGACCACGGATTTTTAGACAGAAGTTCTTAAGGGAAAATAGGTTAAAATCAGTTTATAGACCAGTTTCAATGACAATCAGGTCTTAAAATGGACAGAGAAATATTCATGTGGGTTAAAGCAAAAAAGATTTAAAGCTCCTGTAACTGCCTGGCTGCAGTACAGGTCATAAACCCTGCCTCCTCCATGTTAACTAATGGGACATAGCTGGAACTATAACGATAAAACACATGCCAAATAATATTCTTTCAGACCAAGATTCTGCCATGTCAGTGAGATATTATCATGCCGATTCATGTTCAAATGATCACTTTAAAAAAAAAAAAGTTTTTTACTTATTTGATCAACCGTCTGCTAAACAGTATAAGTCCGATCCCTCTGCTTCAGTCTTACAAGTTGGTTCAAGCCCACATTTCCAGTCAAATTCTCTCTCTGAACTGATACACAGCCGCCCACCACTAGTAGCCACTGTTGTTACACTTAATGGCTACTACTATGCTGCTATAATGCTCTTAGCTCAATGTAAACAACAGTAAACTAATAGCATCGATAGCATCTGTAGGAACAGTATAGTGAAGCACTATTTTGTCCAAAAACAGAGATTCAGCACAGGAATGGGGACGTAAACATTCAAAGAGGATAAAAGTACACCAGTGCTAGCACCGTTAACATTAGCCACAATCTGTTAGCCAACTTCACACCAATTACCAGCTGCTCCCTGTGAACTGTCTTATTCAATATTGCTCAGTTTTGCTGACATATGCAGTTATGCTTTGAGTATAATCAGACACTAAATTATTTGCCTAGGAACATCTCTAATTTGATGCAAAAAGAGTGGATGTAATCTCATGATTTACAGCTCTGTTTACAAATGCCGCTCCTGTCGGCATTCTCAACTGTACGGGAGGAAAGGCAGGAGAAAATGCGAGGAAAACTACCAGTGTCAGTGAACTTTCTATAAACATGCTCTAAAAAATTTCTGCCTTTAAACTAACAAGACTCTGTTCTGCTTCTGGCGTCAGTTTTGTCCACCAACCAGCTGTTTTGCTCATGTCTTGGCGCCAAATGACAATGGCCTCACTTTTTACAACAGAAGGAGAAGAAGATAGAGATGTGCTGTCCATATCAATATAACGTCACTGACCCCCACAATAAAAAACAAATTAAAGAGTTTCTTAGATCATCCAACTTGGTGTCATAAGGTTTTCATACGACAACACTAAACACAAGCTTGTCCGAGCTTCTAAGTAGTCTTGAGTTGACACTTCTCTTATTTAATATGTTGTAAATTAAAATTTAATGCATTCTGAACCAGGTTGAAGAAATTATCTTAAGATATAATGGATACCTTCAATATTTAACCCTTTGTTAGGCAGATTAAAATGACAAAATTTTCCAACAAAGTAAATCAGCATTGTTTGGTTTGGATCGGCGAGGCCAAAAGTCAGATCAGAAAAGTCCCACTAGTGGGCCCCATAGATGGTAGGTTGACGTGAGAATCAGTTACATTTAATAAAAGGCAGAAATATTGTTGATTTGATATCGTGTTAAAATTGATACGTTGTTGAGATTTTTAGAACTAGAGCTCAGAAATAACTAGAAAAGCACTCGGAGAGCGAAGACCTCCACCATTAGCCCTATAGTAACGAAGTATTTAAAAAATTCCTGAATCCAGATGGTGATCCGGATCACTCCTAAAATCTAATCAGTTCTTTCTTATGCCATTTCTGACATTTCCTAAAAATTTCATCAAAATCTGTCTGTGACTTTTTGAGTTATGCTGCTAACAAACAAACAAACCCTGCCGATCACATAACCTCCTTGGCGGCGGTTACCAGAAACATTCACCCGATACAAATACCTTTTTGTCATTTATTTTGTCTGATGTACTTAACCGGTGTTATGGTTTAACTGGTAAGAGACAAATGTAAGGTTGGTGGTGTCTTTTACTTTGTGTTCCCACAAATGCAACGTAAACAGAATTAAAGTTTCTGACAAGTAAGCATTCACTTGAAAATGTCTCTATATGAAGTTTATATATGGAGGTAAATTTAAATCTCATGTTATGGTTGTAGGAGGGTTTTGGTGGGTCCCAGAAGATTTTTCAGGCTTTAGATTGGGCCGCACTGCAGTAAAGCTTAGGAAAGGCTGGAGTAGAGTAAGAGCCTCCAGGGTAAACACAGGTATAGTGAGTTTCTTACTTCTAAATACCCAGAGTAATCTGAGTACACCAGTGTGCTGCTTTGTAATGCATGACCTTCACCCTGCAACTAAAGCCCCCAAAGACCCACTTGGAAAAATTACAGATCAATATTAACTGTTTTCACTGACAAAATCCAAACATAATACGCTGACATACACTCATTCTTGACTAAAGATCTTTTTATAAACTATCTGATGTTAGGACAGTGTATTAGGACCACTCTAGAAAAAAATATAAAGCACATCTGTTAATTATCAAGACAAAACTCAATGTTAAAAAGTTATTACTTTGCAAGAACCCCCCCCCGAAATGTTTTAGTTTGAAAGTCATAAATGTATATGAACTAAAACTTGATTTTTTGAGTCTTTAATGTCAAAGTGTCCAAATTTAGGACTTTTTAAACTAAGATATTTTAAGTTTTTCTCATAAATTAACAACTTATACCTCTGAAATTCAGTTTGCTTTCTTGTAAATTTATGATTTTAAAAACATAAGATTTTGAACCCCCCCAGAAACCTTGTTATATTTTTATTATTTTATTTTTTTTCATAAATCAGTGCTAATAGCCACCCTTTACATCTGTCAGCGTGTTTTAACCAACTTTTAAGCAATAAAAAGTCTCAAAAATATTCTGACTATGACCACTCAGTGTTAAATTAACTGCAAAATTCAGCTTTTATTTCATTCCCTGAGAAAGTGGTGATGTTTTTGAGATACAAAGTTTCTGATAGTGATATGTACTTCTAAGTTTGACAATGTGAGAGCAGACATGGTGTTTAGCTTTAAAAGTAATAGAAAATCAATATCTCTCTTTATCTCTCTTTAGTGTACACAGTCCCTGCAGCTGTCCGTTTCTGCAACTAACGTCTGCACCATTTATCTTTCTCCTTGCCAACCCCTCATCCACCCCATTAATCACCCTGCGACCCCTCACCCACCCTTTGTAAGCACCCTGAGGTTTGATTGATCTGCTGTTGAGTCCGCTACGGTCTCATTGTCTTATGAAGTGACAGTAGCATGATGATGACCAACGATTGGACAGCGTCTCTCTCAGCTGCAGGAACGTTGTCTGCTGAAAACATATTTACACTATAAAGTCAATACATGACGCATGACAGAGATGGCATCTGTCAACACATACATGCAAACAAAACTGAAATAATGCACCAGAACTAATACAAAAACTCTCTCTGCTGAGTGAATCTACCAAACCCTAGTGTGGACTGTAAACCAAGAGTAAGCAAAAGCCTCAGTGGACACAAGCAGTGAAAAGAAAGAACTGAAGCAGCGTTTTGTGAGCGCTCATTGGTACCTCTTTTGTCCGGCCCCTGCTCTTGGTTTTCTTCTGATGGAGTTTCCATGGTTGTTTTTCTCCCATCTAACAAAAATGCTTCCTTTCAGCAAGATTCTCTCTTCCTTTTCTCCCTCCTTACACTCTCCTCTCTCACTCCCTTTCCCTTTTGCACACTTCTGCCCTCCCTCTCTCTCTCTCCCTCCCTCCCTCTCCTCCAGGTCCACTCTTTGCATTTGGTCCTGCTTTACAAAGGCAGGGCTCGGCCGTACAGTGCAGTTTGTGCAGAGGTCTCGTAGTTACAATTCCTTTGAGTAAGTAGAAACATATGCATCAATCATTATTGTTATTACTGGAGAAAAGCTGTTAAAAGTGTCCTTTCTGGTTCACACTACAAGCAATCCCAGAATGCTTTGAGAGAAGCTTGAAGCACAAATCAGGAAGGCCACTATTAACAGCTTTTCTCCCTCATCATGTGAAAACCATCAGTGAAATCAAAATGTTAATTTACTGTTTGCTAAATACACCATAGTGCTGTTTTTGTCAATCAGAGTAATCAGTTCAATCAGTCTACTTTTCTTAGGTAAATGTAGGAGGGGCTCCAAGGAAAAATGGTTGGGAAACACTTGGTTAAGGTAAGGCTTAGGATGCCAAAAGTTAAAAGTCAAAAACCTGACCTGCAAAACCTGGTTACAAAACTTTTAACATAGCTAATTAAAGAGTCAGCTTACGGACAAAAGCTGGTCCTCCATGAAAACACTCTAATGCAGCTAACGTAGCTAAGGCTTAGCCTAACAAAGCTACACCAGCTTTGTGTAACTAAGTGTAGCTATGTAGCCAAGGTTTTAAGCTTAAGGTAACAAAGCTAAGTAAGCTACATTAGCTTTAGCTAGATTAGCTTTAGCTACATTTGCTACATTACCAACATGTGAACTTTAGCTATGTTATAGCTCAGGTTGCTGGGGCTAAAGCTAACAAAGCTATACCAACTATGTGTAACTATGTGTGTAGCCAATGTTTCAAGCTTGAGGTAACAAAGTGAAGTAAACTACATTAGCTTTAGCTAGATTGGCTTTAGCTACATTTGCTACATTACCAACATGTGAACTATAGCTATGTTTCTTATAGCTCAGGTTGCTGGGGCTAAAGCTAAGGTAGTTGCATTGGCCAAGAGGGTCTGGCTGCAGACCTCGACAAAACCTCTATGCTGGGGCGTGCAGCGTGTTAGCTGTTGTTAGCATGACTGGACCGCTGACTCTTACTAGACCTTAGACCCCGACTCCTACGCTGGGGCGTGCAGTAGCAGTTCCCGACCCCTACGCTATTAAAACCAGAATGGTTAGGTTTAGGCATTAAAACCCGAGTGGTTAGATTTAGGGTAAGCCAGTGGGCAAGGGGCTGGAGCAGAAAATTCAGCTCAGGTAATATATGTCATCGCCCCAGCATACAGGTCTGCAGCTCAACGCCCCAGCATAGAGGTTTGCTCGAGATCTGCACCCCGCATTGGCTGATGTGGAAAGTCAACTACGTAGCTAATGTAGCTTTATTAGCTTTAGCTAAAGCTACCTTTTGTCTAACTTCTTTTAAAACCAGACTTTATATGATTTAATCCCAGATTAGACCTCTGACCTTTTTTCTCTTATTTATTAAATCTTGATTAGTCTTTATTGATTGATTTAATTTTATTATTGTGTCACGCATAAACAATATGCCCAGCCCAAATAGGCTTACAAAACACCATTATGTTTACAGAAAGACCAGAAACCAAAAGTAGATGCTCAATAATATAGTAGACTAGTTAAACAAACTATCCTGACACTTCTTCCAGGCTTTTGCAACAAAAGATGCCGACTTTCTGCAATGTCTGCAATGTAGTTATTTTATGAATGCAAGTCCTAGAGTTTGTTCATGAATAAAAGTGAATTAACAGAAAAATCTAAAACTGGAAATGCATTGTACCGGCAAACTATGCCACTTCTTTCTGACAGAGGCAGCGTCTCACAGTACTGCAGCCAGACCCCTCTCCCATACCTGGTTAGATGGCTTAGTCTCACCGTGAAGTGCATGCTACCATTTTCACATATGCTCTTCTGATTATTTCTAGGAATTTCAGGTAGGATGCCCTGGAAATTTTCGCTGGCTATGTGATAACATTTGCCTATACACTTAGTTTGCATATTCACTAAATCCACCAAAAGAGCAGGTCAAAACATTCTGGCAAACAGCAAATGTACTGAAGCAGTTTCTTTATGTGCTTGGAGAATCACTGTCTATATCCACATGGCATCGGCAGGATTGGGCAGCGTCCTGTTCACTCACAGTGAATTTTCCAGATTATTTCCCGTTTCATTCCCATATTAGCTAACCTTGATTTTATGCAGAAAATTTAGTCTGGGCTGGCAGTTAAAAGAATAAAAACAGGATGGAATTTTTGGCTGTTTACAGATTTGAGCTTACGTGAACCTTTATATCAATTTTCAGGAAAGTATTCATTTCAAACCTGCTCTATATAAGAGTTTTTTCGGACACATTGCAATTTTGGGTGGAAAAAATTTGAACAAAAAACTGATGGTGCCTAACATTCAATAATCACTGAGTTCTCATGAATCAGAAACTCTTCAATACCCTGAATAAACTCTCTCTTCTCAGGCATCCCCATCTCTAGACCTGACAAAGGACTCTGAACAGCGCTGCCTTGTGGGAACAGGTTTGTTAGATCAGAGAGAATCCAGAGGAGACTCCGACTTGGGTTGACAGAGTGGGTGCAAACCAACTCTCCTTCTCATTTGACCACCCTTCAAGAAAAGGGGGGAATGTTTGCCCTTCATCTGCTGATTTGCACCATATGCCCTCTGCCTCTGCTGCATACATTAGCCACCTCTGACCGCTGTCTTTTCCTCCCATCTGGTGCCACATAAAAAGACGCAGGACATTTCCTGAACAAGGAGACACAGCGTCCTCAGGGCTGCTGCAAACAACACAGGAAACAGCATCAGAAAGCAGGGCATGAGGGCAGAAACATGAATATGTTAAGACAGATGAAGAGGAAATAAGGGAGGTTACAAAGTGACGATAGAGATCGAGAAAAATAGAGATGGACGACCTGAAGACACACGACAGCGAGGGAGACAGGGAGGAAGATTTTGCCTGTGTTTGTTTGGCAACAGCAGGCTGAGAAGCCCCAGAGGCATGCTAATGAGAGAAAGGCTTTTCAGCAGAACTGGGAGGGAGGGGGCGTGCTGGAGTGGGGTCTTCTCACGGATACCAGACCTCAGAAAGGAGGGGGGTCAGCAGGGGAGGGGAGCCTCAGGGGTCAGGGAAGTGAACTTAGCAGGGATCCCACAACAACAAATGCTGCGCTAATCTTCAAGCTTTTCCCCCGTCCTTTAGCCCCCCGTAAAACGCCAGCAGAGAGGACGTCCTTGTGATGTGAGGAGCTGAAACTATGCAAACAGAGCAGCACAAACACCAAAGTGATGGTAAACTCTATATACAGCTGAGCTAGAAGTGGCCATGCTTATGATTTACCCATAAATTGTCCAAGAAGTCCAAGAGAAACTTCAGAAGAAGTGAACTTGATACATTAGATTAAATGAACCACACAGAGCTGAATCCAAGTAACTGAGAACAACAAAATCAAAACAGACTGAGCTCCATCTGCAGCCTCTTAAAAAAGAACGCACAACAAAATGTTTGAGTTTATTGCACATATGTAAATAGAAACTCAAAACATGTGGCTGATTGGTGTGTTTTTGCAACTTTCGTGCACTTGATGCCAAAAAAGATTGCTTTTGATTGGAAAGAGTGACAAATTTCCCAAGAATAATTTTGACTAACACGCACTTGAGATATTAATAAGATAAAGCTTTCAGAAACAGGAAGTGGTTTGGATAAAAGTTGGTGTCAAAGGAGGAAAAAAGTGCCATACTTTACATGCTATGCCGCATAGAAAGACTGCATGTATACAACTGGACATTATTGTCAGATTGTACCTAAAAAGCTGGAGTGGGCCAATGTTTGTGAAGAGTTTAATAACAAAATAATGCAAGGCCTTCTATCCTAGTGCTACAGTGCAAACTTTCTGTGACTACTCTGGCCTTCAAATGTAATAACTGCCTACAACTTTAAGTGTTTTAAGTGTCTGGAACAAACTTCCTGTTTCATGGCGAACAAAAAAACTTACAGAAACTGCATTTTCTTTTAGCTTAAGCTGACTTGAACACACTGGCAATGGTAAAAATGCTCAAACAAACAATGACCAAAACTTCAATTTTTCATATTCACATTACAAATGTGGTCATTGTTTGCTTGTTGTCTGTTATTCATCGTTTAAGTCAGCCTAAGCTCAAGTCACATCAATAAACAGTCATGTTGGGGGGTTTTTCCACATTGAAACAGGAAGTAGTTTTCAGTCTGTTTTTGAAACATTTTAATCCACTCTGCTAAGATTCATAATAATAATAATAATAATAGTTTGGAGTTATGTAGCACTTTTCACAAGACCCAGGGTCATGACTCTATGAGTGTTTTAAGTGTCTGGAACAAACTTCCTGTTTCATGGCGAAAAAAAAAAAAACTTACTGAAACTGCTTTTTCTTTTAGCTTAAGCTGACTTGAACACACTGGCAGTGGTAAAAATGCTCCAACAAACAATGACGAAAACTTCAATCTTTCATTACAATTACAAATGTGGTCATTGTTTGCTTGTTGTCTGTTGTTCATTGTTCAAGTCAGCCTAAGCTCAAGTCACACCTTAAAAAACAGTCATGGTGTGGTTTTTTCACCATGAAACAGGAAGTTGTTTTTCAGTCTGTTTTTGACACACTTTAACCCACTCTGCTAAGATTAATAATAATAATAATAATAATAATAATAATAATAATAATAATAGCTTGGACTTATATAGCCCCAGTGTGTGTAAGATGCATATGCTATGGGCCTACACAGATTTATTTTTTGCAACTCTATTCAGTTACAAACTTCAAAACTTTAAGAAAGTGCTGATGCACTGGTGTATTGGCTTAACATGGATGCTGGCCTTGTGACAATACTAGCCATGGGCAAATAATGTAGCATGGTAGCAAATGTCAGTTGTATGAAAATCATGTAATACTGCTGTCTGATTTATCAAATGAGAGATTTTTTTAGTGAGGCAGAAGAAGTCACCTGATGGACTAACCATGATCTATTTTCCCGGTCAAACACCAGAGAAAATGTGAGCAGAGTGGGAGTGTTGCATGGAAGAAGGGAAGAAAAAATATTGGTATAGGCAATAAACTAATTTATAACAATGGTATCAGCCCTAATTTTAAAATCAGTACATCTATACTTTTAAGGGTTCTTGCTAACTTTCATATCAACTATTCACCAACTATTTTGGTGTACATTAGAGATGCACTGCTGGTATTGACCAACAGCTTAGCTGATGGTCAATACCAATGTCAGTCATTTTTGTCATTACTTCTTTGGTGCAACGCTTTCACAATGCCAACACTTACTTTCATCTTTGACCAAAAACAATATAAAAGTTCTTCTGTAGATTAGCCATTAGGAGTGCTAAATGCTGGCTTTAAATGAATACAACCCAACAGATTAACATCTGCTACTGACATCAGTACATGCCCACATTATTTGCTGATGGCCAATGTCAGTCAAAAAGGCCATTACTGGTTGATACCGCCGTTAAAGGGATGTATCTGTGCTGCTCTGTCTTGCTGTTATCTATGTATCAACTTTGCAAGCTACTGGAATAGTAGTTGAGCTCTCAGCCTATTGTAACATTGATAGTTGTGAGGTACAGACACACAGCCCAAAAATGACCGTCTTAAGGCTGGTGCACACAGAGTCTGTTTTTTAAAATTGTGTTAGTGATGTGTGCACTCTGATGCCAAAACTTTGTTTATTTATTTATTTTTGTAACACATCTAATTTTTTGCTGTTTTTTTTTAGTATCCATCCATGTCATTTAAAGAGGTAACTGAGGATTCTGAACAGCATCTGCTGTTCTCTCCTTGCTCACTCGCTTGCTACCCCTTTTCTCCCCTGTGCTATGCCCATGACTCAGCATGCAAGCTTTGAGTGACTTTTTTTCAGATTACAAATCCAAAGAAATGCATCAAAAAATAACAGACTCAGGGGGTGCAGATGGCATGGTTGTTTAAGACGCGCCCCATGTACGCGGGTGGCCGGGGTTCGAATCTGGCCTATGTCTCTCCCTAACTCTCTCATCCCTGTTTCCAACTCTATCCCCTGTCCTCTTCTATCAACACAGGCAAAAAAAAAGCCCAAAAATAAATCTTTAAATAAATTAATTAATAAAGGACTCTGGCCAACAGTCTATAATTTCAGGAATCTCTTTAAACAAATCAACACCCAAATAGGTTTTTTACCCAAGATTATACCAGTGTATTCTTTAAATGCATGCTCATGACCAAATGAAGGAGAAAAGCTGTTCAAAAGTAACAGAGCTAACTTGGTCTGTAACACTAATGCATGTATCCTAGGTATTTTGAATGGGTGAATTTTAAATCATATCAGACTGCTAGCAGCAGCCAATGGAGGCATGAGGCCACAACAGGCCAATGTCCTATACTGGTCCTGGACCAGTATATAGGACCAAACAGGCTATTTAAGTGAATATATAGGTATTGGAAATGTTTTCTTGGAGAGTTAAAGAGGCTTGTTTCCTCTAAGTGGGAAGCCTGGATTACATTTTCCTCCTCTCGCTCTCTCTCTCCAGTAAATGATTCTATCTACTGTCCTAGCTTAAAAAAGTGGGTCTTATTTACCAGATTTTACAGATTTTTTTCTGTAAATATCATCCTTGTAGGAAATGAGTTTAATTGTAGCAGATAAAATACATGAGTTCAATTGTTTTTTACAAACAAAAGAAAGCCGGATGATAAAATATCCTGATTTTTTTGCTGCAGACTCAGATGATTAATTGTTGGGTGTTCACCTGTTTCACATTTCATGTAGTCAAGTGGCCAAGCCTCATGTTAAGTAATACCAAATGAATGAAGCAACAAAGGTATTGTCAGACTCATAATGAGCGTTGGACTGATTCGACCGGGCTTTAGCAGAAACGCTGTGACAGGCTGAGTGGCTGTGGGAAGACTCCTGTGAACGTAGGAGGCAGAGCCTGAGTGCTGCATGCTAAACTCCAGCATTAAGACAGCACCACTCCCCGACTCAAGGACACAGTCTGAATGGTGATGAAGCTTATACAAATGGAGGAGGCTTCATTGTGGGTCAACCTTTCACGCTGTGAGACCGGGGGCCCTGAATGCTCCTCAGTGTTCAGTCACCCGTAAAGACCTGCACCCTGATGGATTCACGCTGAGGACTGAGTTCTCAGGGATGAAGGTCTGGGCCTGAGCACCACTTAGAAAACAGAAGGAGAAGAGACACTACGCCAAAAAAAGGCAGCAAAATGAGTGCATAGAGCTGCCCATATGAGGTATAACAGCTGAGTTTGTTGAAAAGAAACCAAGCTTATCATCCAAATATCCTTGAAAACTCTCCTGCTCTCATGGAAAAAGCAGAAACATTCCCGCTCTTGTATTGGACGGTGATTTGTGGCGTATTTCAACATCAGAGACTGAGATTCTTGTAAACACGGTTGCAGCAATTGGTTGCACTCACTGAGCAGCATTCCTGCGTACTGTGGTGGCCTAGATTTTAATGCAGGACATCTTCATAGGTCAATCTGATCTCATGTTTGGTATACTGAAGCCAAGTCATTGATTGGTTTACATGAGCAGCGCACTACAAACCCATTAAACGGATCCATTCACTTGTTTGCTGACCTATTTTCCCTAAAAGTCTAGAGAGCATTTCAAATTGAGTATGACTTTACCTAACATTGAAACAAATTATTGTATGATGCATTAATATATCAAAATATATCTCATATCACCCTGTTAGATGAGATATAACTCCAAAGTTATGTTTCAGACAAACAATCCAGGCAACATGAGCCATAGAGTCCTGGTTCCTAAGCATAAAAAAAGCTCTCTCTGCAGTGGAAAATATGAATATGCTAACAGACCTCATTCATTATAGAAAAACATGTGGACAGTGAAAGAGGAAACCACAATGGGCTGACTTATAATGAGCCTTGTGCTTTCCCCTCGGCTTGGTTAAGAGCATAAGGACTTAAGGACAGTTTAAAATAAAAACTAAAGGGATTATCAGGGTTGTAAACTTAACAGCCCACAGTGCATCTTTATCAGTGACAACTGAGTCGAAGATACTGGCTGTATGCTTTTATTGTGCAAAAAGAGAAAGCTAAATATGTCTATGACAGGCATTGACATCATGTGCTGGTGACGTAGGCACTGAAGGTGCATCCCTTAGCTAACAGCTCACATTTAACCAAATGATTGAATGCCAAAGATCCCTCAGGTCAGTGTAGTCCACAATTCCATGTGTTGGTCTGAAGAGGACTCTCATATCATGGACTGTTAAGCTAAAGGTCACATATTTTATCCCTTTAAGACAAGTTTATATTGGTCTCAGAGGTCCCCAAAACATGCCTGTGAAGTTTGATGCTGAGAAAGCACTCCAGTATTGGATTTTTGCATGTCTAAAAACCCCTCAGTTTCAGTCCTGCTCAGAACGAGCTGTTTCTGTGTCTGTGACTTTAAATGTTAATGAGCTCTCTGACTCTGCCCCTCTCAGAGTGGGGTGGCCCAACCAAACCTGGGGGCGGGGCTAACCCCCCACATGACATCATGAGGGGAAATTCTGAGAACGGCTCGTTTCAGAATACATTTTCTGAAAGGTGGAGAAAGAGAGGGGGGAAGGGAGGATTTTCTGATTCTTCGGTGGATTGTTGACAGGCTAGAAAAGCCGTATTTTGAACTAGATCAAAATTGCAGTTTCAGGTGAAATTGTGTAGGGATGCGGAGAGCTGAATTGTGGAAGAACTGCTGAAAATAGCCGAAAGCCCAAAAATAGTTGTAAATACCATAAAAATAGCCTAAAATAGCATAAAATGGCATAAAAGTAGCTGAAAATGGCACACAATATCTCAAAAAAAGGATGGAAATAGCTTAAAAATAGCTCAAAGTAGCCTTAAAATAGCTGAAAATAGCATACAAATTATAAAAAATTATAAAAAGTTAGATATGAGAAAAGTCATAGCAATTGAATGACGAAGATACCGATTTTTTTTTTAAGTTTAAACAATGTCGATACAACAAAGTATGAAGGAGGAGATAGCCGGCGTGGAAGAATAATAATAAACAAAACGGTCGATGCGAATATCAATAGTGTGGATGCTCAGCATCTCCACTATTAATAATATGTGTCCTTTGATTCAGCTATCAGCAGCAGCACCGTTTTTGGGTTGTCAGTCTGTCCATCAGGGCCAGTCTTGTGAGCAAAGTATCTCAAGAACCCTGTGAGTGATCCTCTTCAAATTTAGCATAAATGTCCACTCTGACTCAGTGATAGGGTTAGAAGATTAAAGGTCATCTTGTAAATGTTTTCTCCTGCCTTTCCTCCTCTACTCTGCTTCTTATTTAACATCACTTTCGCTGCAGGGAGACACTAGTGGCTTAAGCAAAGTATGCTTAAAGGGACAATAAATCCATCTATTATCTGCTTATCCCAGGCCAGGTCTTGACGGCAGCAGCAGGCTAAGCAAGTTAGCCCAGACATCTCTCCCAGTGACATTTTCCAACTCTTCCTGGGGGATGTCCAGGGGTTCCCAGGTCAGATGAGATATACAATTCCTCCAGCGATTCCTGGGCCCACCCTGGGGTCTCCTCCTAATTGGACATGCCCGAAGACCACCACAGGGATGCGCCCAGAAGGCATCCTAATCAGATGCCTGGACCACCTTAACTGGCTCCTTTTATCTCCAAAGGTGCTGCAGTTCTACTTTAAGCTTCCTCGAGATGTCCAAGCTCCTCAGACCAGACAACTACTGAGGGCCCAAGGGGTTAGCATTGGCAGAAAGCCTATGTAACAGAGGTAAAATGGCTTCATCTTGGCTTGTAAAAAAGAACACGTCAGGTCAGGACCAGACTGAGTCTGGAATCAACACTGTTAGAGGTAGCACCAGTCTCCAGCAGAAAACAAAGTTGTTGGGTCACAATAGCTTGAACCTTGTGGGTCACCAGAAAAAGTTTGGGAAACACTGCTGCACAATGTCTACAACACTTCTGATGATGCACTGCCTGTCAATCTCAAGGTCCACTCTACCCTCACTTGTGAATGAGACCCCAATGGGACAATAAAGCATGAGATTAATTGTGATATTTAAAAATCTTTGCTCTAATTGTGGACCTTCATGAATCATGATTAATGCAAAGTATCTTGACAGCCCTGATAGCCCCATTTAAGTATCATAACAGAATTAAATATGAAAAAAAAACTTTGGCAAGAAGATAGTGAGGTTATGTTCTTGTCATCGAGGCTAGTGGGTAGCTCATTGTCTCTCACCCAGCTTAGGTTTGATTCAGATTCTGTATAAGGACCATCAAACAAGGATGTTATCCATATAGCCTATAGACGCTCTTTTCAGCCTGACAGCAGGAATCCATTGCTACCATTAAACTGCGTCTAGCAGAGACATACTTTAAGTCTCTGCGTTTCTTCCATTGTGCTATTTCCATATTGGGTTCCTCTCCTGAGAGTAATTACAAGTGTTGGACCAAACAATACCCAGAGTATTTGACTCAGCACTTCTCTAATTGCATGTTAGTGTTAGTATCGTGTTAGGTCTGGAAATGGAACAACACTCACTCAGGCCATGGTTTTTTTTTTCTCCAACAATGACTTGACAGCCCTGATTCTCAGGCAAGTCTGCAGCCGTTGTGGTTGTGTAGAGCGAGAAGCCCAGATGCTTTGTATTATCAAGGTCTCATCGCTCATGACACCTTGGAAACTACCACCATTGGCCTGGCCGAACAAAAACCAATGCGATATCGAAAAACGCAAAGTCGAAGAATTTAGTAATTTTCATCTGGAGTCAAAAGAGGAAATCAAAGCCAAACAGAAAGCTGGAACAGAAAGAAAAGAGAGAGGAAGAGAAACATCAACTTCTGCTGTATCAGAGAAACGCAAAGGTCTTTGTGTAATTGTTTGTTTTTCTTTCTGTGTGCAGTAAATATTTTAATAATGCTTCTGGTCTGGAACCAGCCTGGCTGTATTTGTGGTCTGCCATTCGTACGTGATGGAGCCAAAGAAGACGCCAAGAAGAACTGCAAGAAAACACCTCTCCATTATCCAGTTAGAATAATGCTACATAATGACCTCCTGTCTGTTCAATCCATACTGTGAGCATGAGCTGCCAAAAAGTTCAGGATAATGAAATCTCCAGCTTGCTTTGAATAGTTGCCTGTAAGACAAAAACACAGGGTCTGGACAACAGTTCTTTTATAAAATAGGCCAGAGAAAAATATTACTGTGGTTCTCTGGAATACACAATCTTCAGGAAACTTCACTGATGAAGGGAAGACAGTTATCAGGAGGGTAAAAATCGTGTTATTGGTACAATACCTCCTAACATGGCACTCCTCATCAAGGAACAAAACATCACTGACATACCGCCATACAAAAAGTTTATTATGCAACTTTCCGGGCTAATTCCAGGAACAAAACAAATGCATCCTATGGACACACCTCCTTCATCCCTCAGCTCCCCCTCCTCCTCCAGCCTCTGCACTTCTTCACCACTCCCTACCTGTTTCACCACTTGTTTTAAGTGGAGAAAATACTCAGTAAGCAGTCAATTTATCACGGACAGATTGTGTTGGTGGGTATATGATATGCAGCTGCTGATATGCTGAGTAGAGCGTGGCTAAAGTTAGCAGCTAGCTCCACCAGCCTTCACTCCCCTTTGCAGATTAAATTGTGCGTAATGGGGTAACTCACTACTTCAGTTAAGTAGTTAAACATGAGTACAGCCCTCAACAGCCAACGTAGAACTTCGTGTTTATTTTTTAATTCAAAATACTGCCATACTGCACTGTTCCGACAAGACGCTAAATGCTAAATTCTCATGTTCACATCCAGTGAATTGCTGGGGGAGAAAGCTCTGGAAGATAGGCAGCAGACATGACAGAGGCTACAGTGGCTACTAGTGGCAGGAGGCCTCATTACAGTTCTAAAAGAGCATTTGACCCTGATTTCAGACCTGTATTCTTAAAATGTTGGATAATTAGTTCAACCAACTCAAAAATCTTGCATATGCAAATTCAGCCATTTAGCCAGCCAACAGCTTGCATCCCTACTACATAGGGTTTGGCATTGGGCCAAAACCTTGTATCTCCATTTTTCATGATTTTTATTTTTTTCATAAATCAGTGCTATTGGTCACCCTTTTAATCTGTCATTCGGTTTAACCAATTTTAATGCAACTAAAAGCATTATACAAATGCTGATTATGACCATTCAGTGTTAAATTAATTGAAAAACACAGTTCTTTTTCATTCCCTGAAAAGGGGTGGTTTTGAAAATATATGGGGTTCTGGCCCGACGCCAGCAATTTGAAGGCCAATTACGCCAGGGCAACATCAATGGCTTTCCCTTTATTGAAGGCTCCTTTAAATGCAGTGGGCATATCCCAAGATTCCTTGGGTGCGTATTCAGACAGTGACATTAGTTACATAAGCTAGCTCCACTACCGTGGTTGTTAAGATTCAAAATAAAGAGGTAAAGGCGGGTATGACTTGTGATGCAAACATGGACTCTTCCGTTGATCACTGTCTTATTTCAGATTAGCCTGAGTTGTCCACAAAGGCTAGGTCCTTCAAAGGTTGCGGTCCCCAGAAGTGAGACACAGCAAAACTGCCAAGATTTTGTTGCTTTTTGAGTCCCGTTATAATGGTGTAAACACAAAGCTGAGGACAACAAACCCAGAAAAGTCAAAATCCATTCTCCTACTCCACACTCTTACGAAGGGTACACTTGATTTCAGCTAAATTATGTCACAAATGAGGCATATTTAAACTTTAAAGTTGATATTAGCTATTAGTTGATACTGCTTTCCATCAAGCAGATATAAAGTACTTTTAGCATTAGCATTGTAGCATTGCCTACCTGGTTAAAGTTCAAATGCTTATCTTTTTTTTAGCCAAAATGTGTCTTTGGAAATGTAGTAGGGAAAAAATTCACTGCTGAGGGGCTTAGTGTTCCACCTTGGTCTCCAGCTAATAGCTAGCATTTTTAATATGGTGGTGTGGTGGTGCACAGGAAATCTAAAACTACATCAAGTCATGTATTTTCTGTGAGGATTCATTGTTCACAGGAAAGCATTGATTAAAGCCACTTCAGAGGTCCATCGTGTAAATGTTATTTAGGCCTCTAAAGGTGTTCTACTTCTACTAATCTGATTTAATCCATCTTCTTTTGATACATTAACAGCGAAATGCCCATATCCTCAGATCATTTTGACACTGAGGTCCTCCAAAAGCTGTTTGAAATATATGATGGGCCATTATAGTGCATTAACAGCACATATAAATCTCACAGTCTTCCATTTGAACCATTAACATATCATGAAAGCCCACTAAGAAGAAAACACTATTGCACACAAGAGATGCAGTAATACCGTCATTTTGATACTTGTACATGTCAGACAATATTGATAACTGTTCTGATGCCACACAAACAAAAAATGACCTAAAACACCTAAAACTGGTTTGATTCCCAACCTGCACAGATGCCCCCTCTTGCAGACCACTACTGTGAGCCGCCACCTCTGACAGGCAGAAGTGACGGAATTTGCTGGTACAATGTATTTTCCGCTGTAGAAGTTACTTTTAAATCCAACTTTAATAATCTGGCAGCTACATTCATGAAATTTCCACATCGCTAAGATTACAGAAAAGCAATATTTCATTTCTGAAAGACAGGAAAAAAGGATCAGAGGTCTAATCCGGGATTAAATTATGTATAGGGCAGTTTTAGAAGTAGTTTGCTTAAACAGTGGCTTGCTTTAGCATCATTATCTTGGCAACAGCTAATGTAGCTCCACTTGCTACTATGGTAATATTACAACAAAAGCCAATGTAACTACATTAGCTTTAGCAAACATAGCTAATGCAGCTATAGTAGCTACATAGTTGACATTACTTAGCTTGGTCAATGTAGCAAATGCTAACATAGCAATGTCAGCTATGTGGCTAAATTACCTAAGTTAGCCTTAGCAAATGTAGCACAAGCTAATGTAGCTTTGTTGCCTCTAGCTTTAGCTACATAAGCTGAGTAACTATTTTAAGTTTAAATGAGTTTGAGATTTTCAAAACTATGAAAGTGTAGTTATCAGCAATGTTACCTATGTAGCTTACATAGCTAACATAGCTTTGTTACCTTTAGCTTTAGCTGTTAGCTGAGTAGGTATTTGAGATTTTCAAAACTATGAAAAGTGTAGTTATCAGCAATGTTACCTATGAAGCTTACATAGCTAACATAGCTTGTTACCTGTAGCTTTAGCTATGTTAGCTGAGTTGCTTTTTTAAGTGAAAATGAGTTTAAAATTTTAAAAACTATAAAAAGTGTACAGTTATCAGCAAAGTTACCTATGTAGCTTATAAAGCTAACATAGCTTTGTTACCTTTAGCTTTAGCTATGTTAGCTGAGTTGCTATTTTAAGTGAAAATGAGTTTGAGATTTTCAAAACTATGATAATTGTACAGTTGTCAGCAATGTTACCTACAGTATGTAGTTTACATAGCTAATGTAGCTTTGTTACTTTTAGCTTTAGCTATGCTAGCTGAGTAGCTATTTGAGATTTTCAAAACTATGATAACTGTATATTTGTCAGCAATGTTACCTACAGTATGTAGCTTACATAGCTAACATGGCACTTACATAGCTAATATAGCTTTGTTAGCTTTAGCCTAAGCTACGTTAGCTGTGTAAGAGTGTTTTCATGGAAGACAACCTTTTCCTGTTTAGTTTTCTTTGTTAAATGTTTTGTAATCAGGTTTTGCTGGTCAGGTTTTTGACTTTTAACTTCTTTCTCCTGACCCTTGGCTTGACCCTAAACCTAACCCTAACCAGGACTTTAATCCAGTTTTACTTTGAAAGTTTTGGCATGTATTTCTGTCCCAAGAAAAATAGTGTCTCACAGTAGTGGTCTGCAATAGGGCGCATCTGAGAGCTGAGGTCTGCAGACAAACTGTCCTGGCTGCCCCCTCCTATTTGCTTTCAGTTTCCTGAATATTTTCTGTTGCTTTCAGCTCACCCTGACTTCATACAGAAAATACACTAGGGGGCTGACAGGAAAATATTGGAGTGGTTCAAAAACTTGCGCTCATCAATTTCCTGAATTCCTGAAAAAAATCAGGAAATTCCCAGGAGTTTTGAGGCTGTGTGAAGAGGTTTTATGTAAAATAGGAATCTACTTTTGCAGGGCAGAAGGTTATAAACAAATATATATACTGATGAGGATCTCCACAACTCAAACATTCTCACACTCTTGCTGCCTAAATGAAAAATATGATAATTATCGCTGTACAGTCCTTCGCTCTGTTTGTCCACAGTCCACAGGCATGTAAACACAATAGAGACATAATGAAGCACAGACACATGGAGACATCAGACGAGACTCCAGCTAATCTTGGGGTTGCTTCCCATGAAGACCAGCCCCCATCCTCCTCAATGTCTCCCCCAGCTGCCAGGTTTCTTTCCCTGGGTCGCCCCTGACGCTCCTATTGTCCTTCTCCTCCTTCTCATGCTGCCAACCTCTCACCCCCTGACCTAAAGACTTCACCCTTTTTCAACAACCACCTCCCCCCGTCTCACCCCTCACTGGAAGGAGTAGATACCCTCTTCTCTTAGCCCCAGCCAGCCAGACCCCTCTGTGTCAGGATTCATTGACAGCACTATGACAACAGAGCAGAGGATACAGGGATCGCTTTAATGCCATTGTTCCACAAGTTCCTCCTCTTGTGTTTCAGTCCTGTGGATCCTGGAAGAAAGGGGTGTCTGCAAGAACCTGAACCTGACACCACCAACCCCTGCAGAGATGTTTTCTTCCACAGAAATAAACAGAGAAAACTAAAAGTTAAACAATATGTGGCAAATAAAGCTCATTTTTGCTCTGTTTAAACTCCAGGGATGTGAATGCAAACGGTCAGAGTTTTCACCCTGACTTTATTTGGACATAATCTTGCCAGTCCCCAAGCAAAAATCTCCATGGGAGACTGTGGTGAGCTGATGTGAACAAATGTCAGTGGAAAGTCAGTCAAATTGACTGCAACTGTGACTGCTGATCATTAATGAATGATCATTAACTTTAGTAGTGGCAGCTGAAATTTGGGAATAAAAGCAGGTCTCACAAATCAGAGATATTCCTGTGAGCCTTGGACTGTGGGTAGTGTACAAATAAACCCAATTTTCCTTAAAAACCAGGTTGACCACACACAGGCTTGTGTCTTCTACAGGAGCATACGTCATTGTTTCACACTCAGGTAGCTTGTGGTAAGTCTACCTGTGATGAACATGACAAAAATCCACAAAAGCAGCATGGACTGAATGATGATTTAGATAACACTGGCAGTAGTAAGGATGGAAACAAACACACAAGATTTCATAAATAAAATTGGATTAAACTTCTAGGTAGGTTTACAGTTTTGGCTCAGGCAGAAATGGGCAACTTTGGTTACGTGGAGGGCCACATAATTTTTATTATCAATACCAGAGGGCCAAATTATTAGAAACTGCATGATTCTCCCCATTTAACAATTAAAATTTCTTTTAATTTGACCAAAGTAACAGACATACAGCTCTTATAATGCCAACACAAATACTAATACTTAAATTAATCAGTTTAACACTTGAAACTGTTTTTAAAATGCAAGTAACCTAAAACTTAATGGCCATTTGAGTATATTCAATTTCCATATCTGTTTTTTTAAACAAATGCAGTCAATGTTTGTATTTTCATATGTTCATGGCAGATTTTATTAAGTTTTTCCTCAATTTTTACAATTAAATTAACCTGAAGGCCGTATTGAGTGAGAAGGAGGGCCGCATGTGGGCCACCAGTTGCCCACCACAGGGCTACAGAATAGGTTAGGACAAAAAAAGTGAAAATTTAAAAAAACGTAACCAGCAAAATCTGATTATAAAACATTTAATAAAGCCGAGTAAACAGTCTGTTTAAAGAAATAAAGCTCTTCCTCCACGAAAACACTCTAAAGCTAAAGCTAACAAAGCTATATAAGCTTGTGTTACGTTTGCTTAAGATAACATAGCTATGTTAGCTTACAAAGCTAAATCTAAGGTAGCTGTATTTACTTACATTGTAACTTTAATTAGCTATTGCAAATAGAGTAGCTATGTTAACTTTAGCTATGTTGCCACTCTATCTTAATTAGCTAGTTAAGTTGTAACATTAATAAGCTAGTTTAGAGAAGCTATGTTAGCTTTGGCTACAGAGCTCATTTATTTACAGTAGCTAGTTAATGTAACTATATAAGTTGACACAGCTACATGACTGAAGCTTGAGCAGCTATGTTAACTGAAGTAGTAACATGAGCAAGCTAGTGCAGAATAGCAAGGTTAGCCTTTAGCTACATAGCTAAAATTAACGCAACTGTGTTAACTTGCATAGTAACATTAACTAGCAAGTGTAGATAGAGTATTTGCTTTAGCTTTTGCTATGTAGCCAAAAATAACGTGGAAAAAGTGGGCCTATATTTGTACAAAACATTGTACTCCCCACCAGTCAGTGCTGGGCCAGGCATTTGATAGGCTACCAGAAGCGAGAGCCCGCTTGGGACCCGCCTCCCTAACTAACCAGGTAAGTGGGGAAAAAAAACAATCAGAGTAGCGGTATTACACCTTTGGCTGAGGTCTCCCTCTTGTTCTGCACCTCAAACAGAAGATGGTGCTAAATGTCTTATTGTGTGCTCTCAAACGGAACTGCTACTTGGTAGCCGAGATTTTCAGGTGTTATCTCAAGAAAACACTTCACCAGCCACGTCCAGCCACACCGGGAATATAGCAGTGGCGTAAAGTGCTGCAGTGCTTCGTGTCTGGCCACTGCCACTGTTAGTTTGTAATAAATAATGGAGGGCAATAGTTTGTATGTGCGTTGGATGGCACAGGTGTGTTTAGGGAAAAGGGCATGGACAGCTTGTGTTTAAAACAGGAAAATCGAAGGATGCTGCCCCTGAAATGAGACACAGCTACCACATCAGATTGTGTCAGGATTTCAAGAGTGAAATTAGCTTTAAATAAAATAAAAAGCTCATCTGTACGCTCTGGTGTTTACTCCACCTTTGTTGACCTCTGCCAGAGTGGGTCAATCCATTATTTTATTGCTTCTCGCATTGATGGGCAAATTTCCAACAGCACATACTGTAATGACATTTTGTCCATCAACCGGGACATCACGGAGCATCTAGTGTGCAAAGTAGAACCCATTTATGGCACCATTCAGTCACTGCAGTCGCTTCATCATTATTAGCGTCTAAACATTTACACAGTCAGGAATGCATTCAGTGCACACACCATCATTCAGATGACACTGATGTTTGTGTGGATGGAAAAACTCGATGCAAACTGTATACAGGACTCACATACAAACACTGCCCATTAATTTTTAGGACTGAAAAGTGCATTTATTTTTCCAGGATTTAGTGTTCCCATGTCTGGACCGCTTCATGTCCTACCACTAAATAGCAGAAAATTTTAGTCTTACGAGTTATTGATAGAAATAAGCTCACTAAATCTGCCCAGCAACAACAAACGCACAGCTAAACTAAGTCTCACATATTTATGAGCTTTCACTCACAGCTCGGCACATTCCTTCCCTGCATATCTTTTCCATTTACAGCTGTGGTCGCTCTATTGTTTCGTATTGTTTTCCCATAGAGCAGGGGTCAAAAGCTAAGATGACTTGTGAGACCTCTCAGTGGTGTAGCTGTAATATTAACACCACTAACATATCTCTGCTCCGGTCTGCGTGTGGTTATGGGGTAATGTGTTTTTCAGACAGAAACATCTGGGATTTCCTCTCCCCTGAAGCTGCTGGAAGCAGGTATTTTCTCCTTTCCTCTTATGAAAACCTGAAAATTGTTGACCCAGTGACCTTAAAAAAGGTTTACAAATGTGAAAAAACAGCCTAAATGAGTCTGTTATGTGGGCATATTTCCTTCCACTATTTGGTCAAAGTAAACCCACCTTCTTAAATCCCCAATAAGTCAGTCTGTGAAGGAAACAGCCGCCCCAAAACACCTCCCTCAGCTATTGGGTTTCCTGCAGCTGTCGCTTTATTAAAGCGCAGCTATGCAGATTTTCATCTGCTTGGCAGAAGTGCCTCTTCCTGCCGATCAAGCCTTTCTCTGGAGGATAATAAGCAGACAATGAAAACTCTCACTTGGAAAGCTTTTTTCTTGGGCAGGAAAATCATTCCCTATCTGAGGGGAGAGAGAGAGTTTGTGTCCGGTGGCCTCTAGCTCTGTTTTCAGTGTCACATGCAGCACCACATCATGAACGCAGAAGAGTCATGTGCATTTCCTGAACCATCTTAAATAAGCAACACAACACACTGTGGAGAAATACGTATCACATAATCCTGAGCATAAAGGCAAAGAAAAAGTCATACACGGCTGTTCCTTTAAACTCCTGCTTAATTCATCCCAAGCGGAGCATTTGGCCGTGGCCGAATGGTCTCAGGCTGTCTGGCAGGGCTCTTCATATGGGGAACATTTCTCACTGGTGTGCAGGGGTACCCCAGATGCTTTTGTCTTATGGTTGTTTAGCAGCTGCGGGGACAAAGAGCTATCTGTGGAGGGTTGAATACACTCAGCTGGCACACAGCCAACAGCTCAATCCTGCAGACTCCCACCGATGAAAAGCAGACTAATGCATTCTGCTCTCACTCCTCACTCATGATCTTACAGAGAAATTAGCCGGGGACCCTGTTAGGGATTCTCATTTTAACACGAGCACTGTTCACACCCAAACTGTGGTCACAATAAGATTCTGAATATTTCTCCTCATGCAAATATTAGACTCAATATCTGCACCTGTGCACTTCCTTCATAACATCTAAGCTGGCAGGTCCTGTTGCATCATGTCTTTTAACACAGAGCCTTAATTTGGGTTCCACCACTTGCAAAATAATTCATGCAAAAAATTTTTACTTGAATCCAAGAGGCAAAGCCTTAAGCTAAGGAAGGACCTAGCAGCAACTTCTAAGGAGTTCTGTCTGCTAGCGTTTCAGCCAAACTCAGACCCTGAAAAATGAAGGAAATATGGAAAGGCAAAAAAGGCATTTCCTTGAGTTTCCATCTGAGATTGGCTGAAAAATTCTCTGGCAATCTGATCACTGCCTCATAACCTCCTCAGGTTGCACTCACAGTATAAACTAGATCAAAATTGCAATTTCAGCTGAAATTTGAGTGGGGATGCTGAGAGTTGAATTGTGGAAGAACTACTGTACATAGCCAAAAGCACAAAAATAGCTGAAAACAGCATAAAAAATAGCATAAAATGGCATAAAAGTAGCTAAAAAACGGTATTCAACAGCTAAAAAAGGATAAAAATAGCTGAAAGTAGCCTTAAAATAGCTGAAAATAGCATAGAAATTGCTGAAAATAGCCTAAAATTGCTGAAAATGGCATTCAATGGCTGAGAAAGCATAGAAATAGCATTAAAAAAACATGAAAATAGCTATATTTTCAAAATTATACAAGTTAGAAATGAGAAAAGTCATAGCAGTCGAATAAAGAAGAAACTGAATATTTTAAAAGTTTAAACAGTGTTGATACGACAAAGTATGAAGGAGGAGATAGCCGGCGCGGAAGAAGAAGAATAAACAAAATGGCAGGCACTAATATCAATAGTGTGGATGCTCAGCATCCCCACTAATAAATGTGGCATGAACATTAGTTAGTTGGCAAAAGGTGACAGCTGCATAAAAGAAGATAGCAGGATGATTTCTGACTGTAGTGAAGAGAAGTTTAGAGATGAAGGATGTATCTGCAGTGAACGTGACACCTAAACTGCAGTAAATCAATAAATGAATTCTGGGCTAAACACTTTGCAACAAATTATACAGCATGATGTTGAATTATGATTGTCTAGGGATGTATATGTTCATTCACAATTGCTGTATCCTGATATCACTGGAAACATTAAAATTTGTATCTCATTGCATTGTCTACAGTACATATCACCTGTATGCATCATATTGTCTGTAACGTAATGCATCCTATCATAACATATCATACTGTATCACATCAAATCATATCCTATATATCATATTGTATTGTATCATGGGGTATTATTTTGTTTCTTATCTTCAATTTCCTATGGTATTTTCTATTTCCTATAAAACCATTTTTCTTGTGTCTTATTGTATTGTGTCATTTATCATATTTTATATTGTTGGTATTGTAATATATCATATTGTATATTGTATCATATATTGGCCCTGGCGACCAGTCCAGGGTGTACCTAGCCTCTCACCTGATGACATGTGGGATAGGCCCCTCGTAACAACAAATGTGATGGATGGTATTGCATATCGTCCATCCATCCATTTTCTATACCGCTTATGTCGTTAGAGGTCGTGGAGAGCTGGAGCCCATCCCAGCTGTTATATATAGAGACAGACAACCAGGCGCGCTCACATTCACACCTACGGCCAATTTTAGAGTCACCAATTAACCTTATGAGCATGTTTTTTTGTGGTAGGAGGACGCCGGAGTACCCGGAGAGAACCCACGCATGCACGGGGAGAACATGCAAACTCCGCACAGAAGGACCCTGACTGGGAAGCGAACCAGGGACCTTCAGGAGTAAGGCAACAGTGCTAAACCCTTTTCCATCGTGCAGCCCATTGCATCGTATCTTACTGATGATCACTGACATATTGTTTTGTATATGGTAGCTTATTATATGATATCATATACTGTATTGTATTGTAACACAGATGCACCAGTTGTGAAAATTTAGGGCCTATACAAATATTGATGTTTCAAACAACAATTTAGCCAATTACTGATAACAATATTAATGTGTTTCAAAATATTTTTGGGTGTAAAACTCCCACTATGCTAACATGTTTGACCATAGGAACAGATCGTTTCATATCATATC
Source organism: Cheilinus undulatus (assembly GCF_018320785.1). Classification (NCBI taxonomy): domain Eukaryota; kingdom Metazoa; phylum Chordata; class Actinopteri; order Labriformes; family Labridae; genus Cheilinus; species Cheilinus undulatus. Next base: position 39,997,069 of record NC_054879.1, on the reverse strand, counting down.
ATATCTTTAATTCAGATATACTAGACAAAAATTGGTAACCAGTGTTTGTTTAGGCCATATTATTTGCCAAACACCTCTGTTTTTACCCCACAGAGGCCCATTTTCAGGAGGGTTTTATAAATGAAGCAATCAAATATGATGTTTATTATCAAAAGCAATGTGTCACTTTTTTACTGGGTCTTGAGTGGGGGGGTATTCAAGGGAAAAAAGTCACCACTGCCGTATTGAATCTAACTCTAACATATAATATCATTTTGTTTGTATCCCCTTGTACCATATTGTCCATCATGAGTTAACCTGCAAATTCAACTGTGACCTTGGCTTTCCACCAGTGCGTCTCTTCCCTGGCCCCGATCCCGACCATCACAATGCAGTATTCTAAGCCAGCGCTGTCCTCTCTGTCCCAGGCATCAATTTTGTGTGGCACAACCAAACTGTGTGATGACCGCATTGTGATCTCTATTTACTTGCTTACCCAAACCTAGTGAGGAGAAATAGGTCACTCTGGGAAACAGTATCGACTGTCGAATCAATGTTCCCCGCTCATGTGCGGCATTTTGTGGTGCTGTAGTGAAAAAGGTCATACAGTAGATTACAGTAGATAGCACAAAATCCTGCAGTGAGGACTGAATGCCTGTTGAATCAGTGAGTGAGCATTGCTTTCCCCAACCTTTTATTGCCCCACTGGCCTTCTGGAACAATCATGCGACTGTGAACAAAACACTGTTACAGATGGCAAATATTCCCTCAGCACTCAGTGTACATGCATTGATGTCAACACATTGTAAAAGTGAAAAAAGTAGAGCTCATTATGCATGAATGTGGCAGTTTAACCTTGAAAATGGTGGGTGTTTTTCTCAAGTCCTGCAGATACGATAAAGGCCAGATTGTATCTCTTACATACCAGACTTTCTGAGCTTGTGGTCTTTGCATATAGGGTATTTTCAGATATTTAAATGTCATCCCTTTTCTAACACACTTGCATCCCCTCTGTTCATCTGTGAATGGGCTTTTAGTAACAGTGGTGGCCCAAGGCACATGCTTGAACAAGCATCCGCGCTCAGGAACTTCTATTCCGATCATTTCATGTCACAATACTCAATGGTCCTCTTTGTTGTCTGAGGAGTTATTAAGCTGAACAAATTAACATGAGTGCTCTGGCAGACCTGCAGAGAATGAGTGACAAAAAGATTAGGAAGGCAGAAGAAAGAAGCGAGGATGATGAAGATGAGGGAGTTTCAGAGGGAGTGCAGGAAGCAAAGCAAGAAATGAATGCAGTCTTGATTGGAGGACAAAAAAAGGGGGTCGTTTTTTCCTAGCAGCATGGCTGCAAGAAGATCCGTAAGGGCCTCATCCGCCGCCGTGACCAAAGACGCTCAGTCAAATCATCTGCCAAATGGAAAGAAGCCCAGAAATCATGTAACTCTGACAGCAACTACCTCATTATAGGGGGATATTCTCTGTAATTAATGATCACAATCCCAAAGACGAGAAGCAATTTAGGAGTTATTGATGGTGACATAAAAATGTGGGATCCGTTCTCAGAGGTTAGCGCTTGCTTTATTTGGACTGAGCCACATTGTGAGAGTCAGAGGCATCTTTTGGAGCTTTGATTCAAACAAACAAACACACAACAGAAAAATCCTCTGGCTGCCGTGACTCATTTTTACATTCCTGGGTTTTTCTCGTCCCCACTTGGACACAGATGTATTCGCATGACCCGCTGTTTCCCTCCGAGGATAACATTGCCATGAGTCAACGAAAAAGCAGGGGGAAAGTTGTCACACTGTCGGTTATATCTCTGTCATTAGCTGACAAGTTGTTGATTCCACAAGTGTATAAAAAAAAAAAAAAACACCTCCGCTGGCACGGCGTTAGCAGCCAGGGGTCTTTCCTCCCCCTCAGACTCAGGATGCGAGGTCACAGCACACGCACTCCCCCGCATGTGTGTGCTGTGACAGCGATCCCTGCTGAAGTGAGAGCGAGAATCGGACACTCTCCAGACATCCGTGTTCAGATAAAAGAGGAACGAAGTGCAAAAACAGTCAACATGTCAGACACTTCACAGGCACGCATGTAAAAATCATTACAGAGGACAAAATCCAAGCTTCTAGCAGTTTATCGTGAAGTCAAGACACTGTTTTACCACCTCCTATAGCAGCAGGATGTTTCATTTAAGGCCCATTTAAACTGTCATATTTATCTGACTCTCTTTCAAGAATCACTCAAAAACAATGATGTAACATTGGATCTGATTTGCTGCTTTCATGGCCTTTTCTACAAGACTAGCAGGCCTGCCCACAGAACTGGACGGATCCCTGAAAAACCCAGAGAATAGGCCCTCTTCAGCTGTGATTTATTGGTGATGTCAGTGCATGTGTGTTGGATCATTAGCATTGGTGCTAGCGTCCTGGCTAACAGTTACCTCATTTGAGCTGGAAGGTGTGCCAAGCTATTACTGGGTTCTGATGTAGAAATTACTTATTCGTGACACTTTTTAAACTCTTTCTCATTACTGTTTCCACCTTTTTTTGCCACATTCGACCAGTTTTTGCCTCTTTTAACCCATTTTTGCAACTTTCAACCCCCTTTCACTACTTAAGCCATCCATTTTGCAACATTTTTTCCATTTTAATCCATTTATGACACCTTTACCTCTGTAACTGATGCCGCTTCTAACCAATTTTTGCCATTCTTTCCTCAGTTTTGATGCCTGTGAGCCATTTTCACCATCTTTTCAACCCATTTTTGCCACATTAGCCCACTTTTGACCAATCTACAACTTTCTTCCTTTTTTTGGCTACTTTTAACCCCTTTAAATACTTAAGAAACCCATTTTTGCCACTTTTGTCTCTGTAACCCATTTTTGCCTCGTTTTGCCCACTTTTTTTAGCCACTTTTCACCATTGCTTCCGTCCATTTTTGACCGATTTTTGCTACTTTCAACCTATTTTTGCAACTTTAAACTCTCACTTCTTTTGCCATTGTTGCCAATTTTGACACATTTTGTCCATTTTTGCCTCTGTTACCCATTGTTGCCATTTCCAACCAATTTTTGTCATTTTTTTGCCAGTTTTGACAATTTTATCCCATTTTTTGCCTCATTTGAACCACTTTTCATCACTGTTTTTTGCCACATTAGACACGTTTAGACCAATTTTGCCAATTTTAACCTAGTTTTTGTTACTTTTTAACCTTTTTGAAAACTTAAGCCACCCATTTTTGACACTTTTTGATCGCTTTTCACATCTAACCATCCATTTTTTACCCTTTTGCATTTTTTAACCCATTTTGGGATTTTTTTTAATGCACTACAAGTCATTTTTCATCATTGCTTCCATCCATTTTTGCCAGTTTATCCACTTTTGACCTATTTATTGCAATGTTTAACTCCTTTACATACATAAGCCAACCATTTTTGACAATTCTTTCAATTTTTTGCCCTAATTTTTTCACTTACATTTTTGAATTTAACCACCCATTTAACCCTTTTTTTCCTTTATTAACACATTTTTGCTACTATGTAACCACCTTTCCCTCCAAATATTGTCACTTTGAAGACATTTTTTGACAATTTTCACCATTTTCCCTCTCTTTTTTGCAATTATTTATCATGTTTCCCTCTAATTTATTTCAATTCCTTCAACTTTAATCTCAGGAACCCTGACATTTGTGCGCATCATGGCTAGTCTGGCATTCAAATGTGCCAAATTCACACTGTAAACATTACCAAAACAAGATATTTCTGTTTTAAGAGAAGGGGTTTACATTTTGGAAAAGGTTATATTTATCTAAATAAAATTCCATTTTTGTTTCTTTGATAAGAGTAGGTATTATTCCAGTTAAATGAAGAATGATAACTTTACAATGGACCATGATTTTCCTCACCTCCATGGGCCCCCAGCTTGGCTGGGCCCCAGAAAGCTCTCCCCTTCATCCCCCCCTTATGGGCAGCCTTGAAGACCACCAAACTGAATACAAAACACTCCCGCTACAGCAGGCTCAAGATTTTCCATGAGGAAAAGCAATCATTTTCTTTTTTTTCTTCCTTTTGCCATCAGGATCTGGCTGAAGAACAACAACAGACACTGTGTTCACAGTCGTGTCCATCTGATTAGCTGAATCTCCAGTCATGGGACATTTTTTTAATGCTAAGCACATAATTCAATTGTGCCTGCAAAAATAAGAAAAAAAAAGTCTCATTTTCCAGACTGTATCAGACGTGGTGCTTCTTAACTGTTTTTCCATGTGTCTTAGAGCACTGCCAGCAGGTTTAGTAAAAAATGAATGCTAATGTTTGACAGATTCCTCCTCAATAGCTCGAGGGTGACAATCTGCATTAGAGATTATCAAGCTTCGGATGTAGCATGTCGCACTTTTCCTTGCCAGAGCAATCATCACATGCAAAGAGCTGCAGCCAACATTTCCCCTTCATATGTTTGGCTCGGTGTTAATGTAAAACTCCACATTTTTCTCCCTTGTGTTTGCTTATCAAGAGGGCTCATGGGTAATTGTTAGACTAAAACCAAGAAATCTAACAAGATATTTGTAGAAAATGACTCGCTGTCGCCTCAGCTCAAGCCAAGTTTTCCTCCCACGTCCGTCAAAGAGGCCAGCGCTGTTAAAGAGTTCATGAAAACAACAGAAAAAAATATGTGGAAAACATATGGCTGCTCTGCAGAGGTGAAGGGCAAGGTAAAATCAGATCAGACGCTGAGGGAAAACACTGCTTTGTAACAGAACATCAAAATACTAGAGGTACATTTGCAAAACACAGCAGGACGCATGCAAAAAAGAGGCCTTTAAGGATCTTTGAATATTAATTTGCCTTATAAAGTGGACAATGCACAAAGCTGGATTGCCCTGCAGACAAATATCCTCTGAGACTGTGAATGAGGGTCTGTAGGGGACGGTTCACAGGGTATCTGCTCTGATACTTACAATTCAGTGAACTCCTCTCTCTCTCTTTCTACATTAAGAGCCACTGAAGTCACACAAAGGAGCAGCTCCAAATTAGGAGCACAAAGACGCCTCTGTGCGAAGCTTCAGAGCGAATTAATGAGCATTGATACACATTCGCACACACTGTTCTTCCCTGGCCTCAGCTGCTCCATCACAAACAGCACAACTTAAGAAATCAACTCACTAAAAACTCAAATGGCACAGTTTACACTTGTTTTCCTGCAGAATTCAAAGTCCAGGGAGTGAAAATGGAGTGTGTATCATCCCATCTGCCGCACAGTTTATCACTGTTTTAAAGTTGAGCACCCCTCTCCCACCCATGCACACATGTGCAACACTTGGGACTAATTATTCAGTCTCAGATAGCAATTACAAGCTCTGGCATAGCATGCAGGGTACAGCAATGGAGCATCTGACTAATGCAATGTGCTGCTTGTCAGTGGTTTCCAGTAACTTTTAGTCATCCTCCACCAGGAAAAACAACCTTTCACCTCCATGACAACCACTCAAAAACAGCCTGATCAATCACTGCTGATCAATAGGGGCTGATAATGATAATGAGCTGTCAGTTCATTACAGTGGTTGAGCTCCAGAGCAGAGATATGAGAGACAGTGGAGAGAGGCACTAGTTGATCTGGTCTTAACACCTCCGCACACTCACTGAGTGACTGCAGGAATCCTGATAGACGTAATCTCTCTAATCGCTTTCTTCAGCAGCCTGCTAATACCCTTTCTCATGGATCCGGGTCAGGCAAACAGCCCCTCTTCTGCAGCACGAGCTCAGACTCACTTTACGTCTCGCTAACGTGAAAACAATCGGCGCGCGCCCACAAAGTTGAAGCGAGAAAAACAAAAGTATTGAAAGCGTGCTGTCATCACCACGGTGCTGAGTAAAGACTGACAGGAGGATTCTTAAAGCCACACGTACCCATTTTTTTGGAAGTTTCCCCAAAGTTTCCGAAGATCCTCGATCAGCTGGAAGTTGAGCCCCGGCTGCTCCACTGATGCTGAGTCCTGGGATGATCACACTGACCGCCTGGCTGCTAACACACAGCAACGCCGCGTCCCTTTGGAGACAGCCCGTGTGACGTCACCGCGGAGGGGGATTACTGATGGGAGGACGGAGCTGGATTGGGCTGCCCCACCTCAACCCTCCTCCCTCATCAGGAAGTTTCACTGGTCACTCAACGCATCACTTGATCCTGTATCTAAAGTTAACCTTAAGGCTCCTGAGGGGAGTTTTAACTAAAAATGAAGAAGAGTGAAAATAAATCCTATCAGTTTGTATGATCTACAAAAGAAGAGGAAACGATCAGGATTAAGATCATCTCTATCCCTACATGATTATTATTGAGGTGTTTAACCACTATCACAGGGTAGATGTGAGCAGGGCCAACCCACAGAGTTGGCTAGGCCCCTGAAACCCCCTGACACCCCCCTCCCCCCCAGCTGTACTTCATCCATGATGTCAGTGTTTGAACCAAATTTTAACCTATTTTTGCAACTTTAAACTCTCACTTCTTTTGCCATTGTTGCCAGTTTTGACACCTTTTGTCCATTTTTGCCTCTTTTACCCATTGTTGCATTTCCAACCAATTTTTGCCATTTTTTCACCAGTTTTGACAATTTCATCCCATTTTTTGCCTCATTTGACCCACTTTTCATCACTGTTTTTGCCACATCAGACACGTTCAGACCAATTTTGCCAATTTAAACCTATTTAGTTATTTTTTAACCTTTTTAAATACTTAAGCCACCCATTTTTGACACCTTTTGACCGCCTTTCACATCTAACTGTCCATTTTTGATTTTGGGTTGTTTAACGGACTCTGAGTCACTTTTCACCATTGCTTCCACCCATTTTCACCAGTTTATCCACTTTTGACCTATTTATTGCAATGTTTAACCCCTTTAAATACATAAGCCGACCATTTTTGACGATTCTTTCAATTTTTTGCCCTAATTTCTTCCACTTATATTTTTGAATTTTTAACCATTTATCACTATTTTCCCATCCATTTAACCATTTTTCCTTTCTAACCCCATTTTTGCCACTAGATAACCACTTTTTCCACCAAATATTGTCATTTTTGAAGACATTTTTGACAATTTTCACCTTTTACCCTTTTTTTTTGCAATTATTTCTAATGTTTTTAACCATTTTTTTCTTATTGAAACCCATTTTAGCCATTTTTGCCCATTTTTGTCACTTCTTGGCCAGTTATTGCCAGGTTTAACCCAATTTCTTGTTGTATTCCACCTTTTTTCATCCATTTTTACTGCTTTTTTAAAAAACATATTTCCTGCATCTTTTTGACTTTTTAACCCATTTTTGCTTATTTTAATTATTTCACCCTTTGTTGCCCATTTTTGCTTATTTTGCATTCCTATCTCCACCTTTAACCCATGTTGCTGCATTTTTCACATTTTTGCTACTTATTTTTACCCAAACCCTTTTTTCCCTAATTTAATCCTATTTTAGCCAATTTGCCCATTTTTGTCACTTTATAGCCCCTTGCTTCCCTTTTAGTTTAAACTTCTTTTTGCCACTTTTTTCCTAATTTAAACCCATTTTTGCTACCCCCCCCCCCCCAGTTTACTTTTGCCTCTCTTTATTGCAATTTTTTTTTTACCAATTTTTGCCACTTTTTGTCACTTTAAGGCCATTTTTGATCCAACTTTGAACCTTTTTTCTGCTATTTGCCTATTTCTGCCACTTTTTAATTTACATTTTTGCCACTTTTATGCCACTGCTATGCCTATTTTGATATTATTTAGGTAATTATTTATCACCTTAAACTAATTTTTGCCCATTTTTCCACTCTTGCCATTTGTCCATTTTTGCCACTTAAAGCCATTTTTTTCTGCGTTTGGCCTGTTTCTGCCCATTTTTGCCTCCTCTTATTGCCACTAAAAACACTTCTGCTACTTTTTGCCCACTTTTGCCACTTTTACCCCACTTTGAACTTATTTTTGTCCATTATGCCCTTTCACATCTTCCATCACTTCTTTGCTATTTTCACTTCTTGTCTGCCCTCTTCTGCTTGGTTTTCTGTGCACATCAGGGCTCAGCTTTTAAGTCTGACATTAGTTTAGTTTAGTGTGTCCATCCACATTGAAAACAATAAAAAGGTCTTTTTTTTACATTTACATTTTATATCTTTTAAAAAGGGTGTATTATACAACAGCAATTCTTTTTTGCTTTGATAAGAGTTATTATTATTCAGGTTATAAATAAAACGTGGTTATCACAGCCAAACCTTACAATGAACCATGAATTTGCTGACCTCCATGGGCCCTCAGTTGCTTGGCCCCAGAAAGGAAGTTGATCCAATTAATTGATAACAATCAGGATTGCATCACTACTCAGGTAAAGAGTCCTGCACTATTATTTAACCCAAGCACACAGAGAGCCAGCGTTAAAGGTGGAGTATTATCAGATCAGCCATATCAAACTCACAACATGCAAATAAGGAGATTCCATTAAACAAAAAAAAAAACGGAGAGTGAAAGCATTACCAGATCAACATTGGCGTCTACACAAGGCCAAAGCCTTTAAACTAGGGGTGCACCGATCGATCGGTGCTGATTTCCTTGATTTTGGGCAATCAGCAGATACTTACACATGAAACCGATCTTATCCACCGATCTTATCTACCTCTACCCACTAAAATGTGAAAAATGAAAGACTAAAGGAACTGATTTGATTTAGTAGTTTGAACAGCAATGCTCTAAACTTTCCATTTATATTTGAGAGAACTACCTCATGTGCAGTTAAAACAACAAGCTTGTATTGTTTCACGGGTATTGTTCAATGTTTTTCAATAAAATAAAATTGAAACATTGAAGGTGTATGCTGTCAGTAATAAAAAATATCAGTATCAGCCAAAAGCATAATCAGCAGGTCAGGCTTTTGAAAGATCGGTGATCAGCCAGAAAATTGCAGTCAGTGCGCCCCTACTTTAAACAGCAAATACTGCAGAAACCCTGGATCCCATCAACACCAATGTTTGAATGTTGTTTTTGACAACAGATATAAACGTTTTTAAAGCCTGGACAAAAAAAAAACCAGCATGGTCTGAATAACATGTATATTTGTGGTACAAACAACCCTTAAAGCAAGATCTCTTTTTATAGAAGTGTCACATAACAGAATTTTAGCCCATTTTCTTCTTCTTGGAAATTTGCAGAAATTTCAGTTCAGGAAATGTGTTGCAAATCAGGGCTGCTTGATTATGGTAGAAATCATATCCATGATTATTTTGGTTGATATAAAGATAAAAATTCTCATAAATACCACTTTATACATGAATTTCAAATGATTAAATACATTTATTGTTGCCTTGAGTCATTTGCAGTGTTCCAGCTTTGCGTCTCCAAAACCAGAGTGATTCCACGTGTCTGAAGTCGTTTCACCTTTTTTATAAACCAGTGAATTCTTTTCTGTCTTCTTCAGATCATACCATATGTGCCATGGTTCCCTCTGCTCCTCACTTAAATTAGAGTGAGAGCTGTTTTAGTGGATGGGCAGGGCACATGCAATGTCAAAGAAGGAAATGTGCATTTCATTAACCATACATGACAAGAGCTGAGGACATATGGTGTGGCACAATGATTGATTGGCTCTATTATCTTATTTTCTTGATGGAGTGAGAGCACCGTAATTCAGTCTGAAACTTGATTAATTGGCCCGCACTAAAACATAGCTGTTTTATTGTCAAGCAGATGGAGAACATTTTAATCTGGATGGCTGGAGGAGACTTTGAGAATTCTTGAAATACTTTCAGAGCAGCCACAAGTGCCAAACAAAGTCCCTGGATTTCCAAGAGTAACTTTTATCTTATTTAAGAAACAGATGTTTGCCCTGTGACTTGGATGTACTGTTAATAAATAATGAGGTCGAACTGAGGGCTGGAATCAGTCTGCTTCACTCCGAGTCTAAGAACGACAGAAGAGCCTGACTTTGGCTTTGATTAACTTTTCCACCTAAAAATAGTCCTTTAAAGTCAGTGTAATTCTACATACAGAGTGGTGTCTGCCTCATTTCCACAGAGTGCTCTAGTTGTCTGCTTTCAGCACTACTTTGGCCGTCGTTTTCTCACTAGATGTCTGTAAGGCCAGCCTTCAGCTCAAACTAAGCTACTAGCCTGTTTCCACTGTTACTAAATGAAAGAGTACAGAGATGAAGCTTAAAAGACAAAAAGATAAAGTGACTGAACTAGAAGCTGGACAAAAAGCTCCAATGTGACACTAGATATAATTCATACAGACTGCGGTGTATCATTAGACTTTAATTTTATGGATGCCATTGTTGTCTTACGTTTAGCAGCTTTACTGAGTGCACAAAGTTAACCAAGTTTGTCTCAAATTTCGATAGAAATAAATAACTCCATTTTACACTCCATTTTAGTTTGTAAACAGCAGACTGTAGACGCTAGCAGAGTCATATTTGTGCGGTCAGGTGATATTACTGCGTCATGTAAGTTCTTTGGCTTTACATCCTGTGAAATCAGAAACTAACTGTCACAATCCTCTGTTTGTTAAGAAATGCATGCTACTCAAAAAAGGGTAAAGTTATAGCACTATGTGTGTTTTAGAGCAGTGTAGTCGCACTCAGATACCCTTGGTGCTTGGGGGGTCAAAGCACACCAAACAGAATCACACCTTTGTCTCTCAGCTTGCTCAAGCTCGACAGCATCTCTTATGTTCAGGCCTTTTCAACCCTAATGTACCTCAGGACAGTGGTTCTCAACTGGTCGGGCCTCAGGACCCACCGTCTTATGAAAGATCACGACCCAAGTTTCATAAAAGTTTTCAACAATACATGTTTAGTTAATTGAATATGTTCCAGTTTGGAGCATGATTGGACCAAAACACCTGATATAAAAAAGGAATGGAGCAAAACTGACAAATTTTATTCCCTCTTTCCTGATCATTATGTGTCCATTTTCAATCTTCCAGAGAACTTGTGAAATTACTTCATCATCATCAGAAAAGTAGGCATTTATTGCAAGAGGAGGAGATCAGTTAGTTGAAATACTGATTGAACGTTCAAATCAGTGTTACTCAACCAAAAAGCCAAATTTTTTGAAAAATATATTTGAAAGAGCCACAATCTAAGAGGTAAAAATTGACAATAAATATAAGCTAAAGGTGGCGCAAATACTGTGAGAAAAGTGGCAAAAACAGGTGAGAAGTGACAAAAACATGAGTTAAAGGTGGCAGAAATGGTCCAAAAGTAGCAAAAGCATGGCAAAAAAGAGTTAAAAGTGACTAAAGTGGGGAAAAAATCAGGAAAAAGGGTGGGAAAATAGGCAAAAAGTGGCATTTAATTGCAAAAGGCGGCTTAAATAGGTGAGAAGTGGCAAAAGGGGCAAAAAACTGCAAAAAGGAGGATAAAAGTGTCAAAAATTGGTAAAAAGTGACAAAAGAAGTGGCAAAATGGGCTTAAAGTAGGTAATACTGTAAGAAAAGTGGCACAAAAGGGCAGAAAGTGGCAAAAGTGGGTGAGAAGTGGCAAAAAAAATGAGTTGCAGGTGGTAAAAATGTGGCAAAAAATAGGTGAGAAGTAACCTAAATTTGGCACAAATCAGAAAAAAAGGTGCAAAAATGGGCAAAAAGACGCATTTAATTGCCAAAAGCAGGATAAAAGTGTCAAAAATTGTCTAAAAGTGGCAGAAAGAAGTGGCAAAAATGGCCCAAAGCAGTAAAATGGGAATAAAGTGGCAAAAAAATGGCAAAAAAGGGTAATGGAAATATACAGACAAAAACAGAGGCTGACAATTAAGTATGACAATTAAAGCCTACTGTGTAAGTATGGGAACCAAACTGATTAATGTTATTTGCAATGTATAATTTATGTTTAATTTAATTAATTAATTTTTTCTGGGGCAAATTACGGCATAAAAGAGCCACAAATCATCACAAAAGAGCCACACGTTGAGCATCACTGATTAAATTTACCCAATACACAGTAAAACAGGGTAAAATAAAAGGTATTGATGCATGTCCGATAAGAACTTCAGCCACCTTTTTTTTTTTTCAGACACCTAGTCAGACCCACTGAAAACTGCTCCACGACCCACTTTTGAGTCCCGACCCACCAGTTGAGAACCTTTGCCTTAGGACATCCAGAACAGGACCAGGGCAACCCTACTACCCTTGCTTACTCACCTTATCCACCACTTACTCCTCCCTTAAGGTGTGGACTTTAATTTTTTCAACAGCTTATTTTCTCAGGCCCTTATAACAAACACAGACATCCAGAGTATGGCCGGGGTTATGCCAATCCTTCTTCTTGCCACATGGTACCCTCAGGTGACTTACTCACCTCATTTTAATGAGAAGAGACTTATATGAGTTTAACAATGATTTATTTTACAAGTTTGGAAATGTCTGGCAGTGTTTGAAACTGTGAAATGTCCTCATATAGACTCCATCATGATGTCTTTATGAACTTGAAGGGGTAGTGAGGTTGACAGCAGGGTAGGTTACCCCCCTATGGGATCCAGACACTGATGGTGGTGATGGAAGCAGTAAGATAAGATGAGTAAGAGACTTCTGAGGAGCAGATTAACCCTGATGAGATGGTTGGAAGTAGTGTTGAAGGCGTTCAGGATGCATGGAGGAGCTTGGCCTGGACACAGATGAGATGTAATGGAGGTAGCTGGGGTGGAGGAGGGTTGCAGCGATCGCACTGAAATGACAGACTGACTGCGAAGGAAAGTGAACAGGCTTTAAAATATGACAGCTGCAGGATGACTGGATTGAGAGAGGGCATGGCCTAAAGGGATTGGCTCAAAGCCTGAGTGAGAAGATGCCCATTGATGATTACTAGAGCAGGGACAGGTGCAGGAAAAAGGGGGGCACCTACTTCAGTCTCAGTTTTTGCTCCAAACATGCAGTATACTTAAATATTGCTGTTTTTATAAATTTGGATTTAAATCATAGCATTTTAAAGTTGTAATCTTAAGTCCCATAATTCCAGGGTCTTTGGAAAGTCCTACCCCCTGAGCAGGACCTCTTTAACGGAATAATTTCCAACCCAGAACTAAATTTAGACCCTTGTTCCTGTGGTGAAAAAGCACAGAGTTCTTCAAAAGTTCCTGAGAAAAGTTCCTGCAGTCAGAAAGCCCTGTATGGATGGCCAAAGTATCAGTGCTTCATGTCTGAAACTATACTGTTTAGTACTGAAATAAACCTTCATTCACAAAGATGAGTCCTCCACAGAAACAAAACCAATCAGCATCCACCCATCCATCCAGTGTACTGGTATCTGGTATCCAAGGAGTTCTGAGTCCCCCCTAATCCAGCCCAGTCTTTTCACTGGTGGCCAAGTGGCAGCTCTCAATGGGCTGCTCCACAGACAAACAGGGCATCTGCCCAACATGGCAAACACAAAAGCCTCCATAAGACAAATATTTAATACTTGAGCTGTACAAAAAAACAAAATTATCATGTCTCCCAAACACGGTTATTTCTAATTCTCTTTGCACATCTATTTATTCTTGTTTTGTTTGTTTTCCATGTCTCTTATTGGCTGGGAAGGCACAAGAGTCAGCAAGACAAGTTTTCTTTTTAAGTGTTTCCCCCTTTTTTTTCTCTCAGCCACAAACAAGTTTAAATGGATCCAAAGCTTTTTTTTTCATATATTCCACAAACTATATACAGTCAGCTGATATTCTACACATTAAATCTGAAACTGTCTCCTCTTTGGTGAAGTTTTTGACTGTGTGTACATAAGCTTTATGTCAGTGTGTGTGAATAGAGGATCTGCATGGGAAAATTCCAGCACTGTGCTGGCTGTTACAGCAGGCACAGCAGCTGGCAGACAGCAGGCAGGCATGCAACTGTTAATAGGGCGTACTGGAGCAAAACAAACATCAGACAAAGCCTTATTATCAGATATGAGAGAATATGGCTGTGTCACTTAGGAAGCAATAAACTCAGGACATTTTACTGGCTGACTGACCTGACTGATTATTGCAAAGTATATTAGTAAGCATGCATAAGCACTGCAAATGTTCTTTTAAAGCTCCTGGGTGGAGCTTTGGGTGTGTGTTGATGTTGGTGATTGTAACACCTTCAAACAGAAACCACAAATGTAATGCTAATCTGCTGCTTTTAATAATCCCACAAATGTAATACATACTGCATACATAATCACTATTGCATTTGCAGAGATTTGGTGTGGTTGTGGGAAGGTATAAATCACTGTCTCTCAAAACTGTATTGACTTTTCACAGATGTTATGTGGGCATGACTATGAAAAGTAGTCATTGTTGAAGCCTTTTTACAATTACCATGTGTTCAAGTAAGCTTAAGTCAAGTCGCATCAAAAACCTCCTCATGTTGATTTCTTTTTTTGTTCGCCATGAAACAGGAAGTTTTGTTTTCAGGCTCATAGCTGAAAAAAACAGTTTTTGCTCATGAACCCACGGCTAAGGCTTTGCAGTCTTCCCCCATTAAAGCAAGTTACTGTGTCTTAAACATACCAGGTATGAACTTCCTGAGACTGAAACAAATTTTGAGTGGACAGGGATTTTAGGTTTTAGTTAAAAAGTAAAGCTTCATGATCAATGTTTCCATACGTTACTCAGTTATTCCTCAGAGCCTTGTTTTGACACATTTTTAAACGACTCTGATAAAATTCACGGCTCTGCTGTTGTTTGACTCTGAAAAAAACTACTTCCCGTTTCATGGCGTACAAAAAAATTGTCATGACTACGTTTTTTGATGTGACATGAGACTGAGTTGACTTGAATCCACTGGCTAATGTAAAAACCTTACGTTTTCATGCTTATATCACATTTGTGGGAAATTATTACAATTTTTAAGAAGCTGTAGAGTACTAACTTCTATTTCTAAAAAAGCGCCATGAATAATCCACTGTTGAATGTTGCATCTAAGCAACCACTCTACTGATGCTTCAGAGTTGCTTGTTGGACTGTAAACAATGACAAACCACAGAAAGCCACATACACCTTTATCTCTAACTGTTAGCTACAGAGGCTACAGCGTCTTCTGACAATAGCTTTTAGTTTCCAAGACTGCTTTGGATTAAGACTTCATCTGATATATGGGATTTTATCAGTTTAATATTTGACAACTTTCATCTCTTCTTCAACTAAATAAACTTTTTATGCGATGTATGATGTTGGGATCACAATATTACACATGCCAAGCCCCATGTAATAACTGCTCACCAATGTAGTAAACCACAAACATCACACAAATAAGCGGTTTTTAGCATAATAATCCCACAAATGTTATAGATTTACCACAAGCAGTTGCCTCTGCAAATGTAATAACTATTACATTAGCGGGGATATATTAGTTTTATGGGAAGGTATAAATCACTGTCTTTAAAAATTGTATTAACTTCTCAAAAATGTAATGGAAACTTGAAAAATGAAAGTTGTGGTCATTGTAGCCTTTTTACAACTGCAAGTGGGATTAAGTCAGCTTAAACTCAAGTCACAAAAAACGCAGTTATGGCGATATTGTTCGCCATGAAACAGGAAGTCATTAAATCATTCATAGAGCCATGAATCTGTAACCTTACAAAGCAGATGGATACGCCCGTTTCCTTGTTTCTCACTGGCGAATCCATCTTGCAAAGCTCCCATCTGAACCGTTTAGGCCCGGTTACAAAGTGACAGGACCAATCAGCAACGAGGGGCAGTACTTTCAGGCGCTGCAGGGTCGTGACATAAACAAGCAGCAGCAAGAGCTGGTGCAGTTATGGAGGAAGAGATTAGCATGGATGCTGCTAAAGCACCAGTTTTATCAGAACTTGACAACATTTCTTTGTGAAAAGAAGATCAAAGAACAGCAGTGAGTTGTTTCTTTTCAAAAACAACAAAAGTCGAGTACTTACATCTCTACAATCGCCATGTTTCGCGTTATTCCTCACTAGCTGCACACACGCAGCTCAATAGCGGCTATGTCACGTGTTTTGTTGCTCTGATTGGCCCGTAGAGATGTGACAGACAGAACGTTCACCCAATCACACTCCAAGTTTTTTTCAAATCCTCTGCCTTTTCTCAAACGTTTCCTATTGAAGCTTTCCCAGATGGATGTATTAAACACATCCATCTGGCATGTCAAGTTAATGAATCTGTGAAAAATAAAAAAGTGTGTCAAAACAGACTCTGAAAAATTACTTCCTGTTACATGGTGAACAAAAAAACGTTATGACT
Organism: Cheilinus undulatus; assembly: GCF_018320785.1. Lineage (NCBI taxonomy): Eukaryota > Metazoa > Chordata > Actinopteri > Labriformes > Labridae > Cheilinus > Cheilinus undulatus. The sequence goes on along the minus strand of NC_054879.1, from coordinate 39,980,906 downwards.
CCATTTTTTTGTGACTTAAGCTTAAGATGACTTTAGCAATGGACAACAACAAACAAACAATGACCACAAACAATAAATTTTTACGTTCATGCATCATTTGTGGGAAAAAAATACTAATTTTTAAAAGTTAGAATTTTGTTTTCTTCCTTTGGACAAAATAATAAGAGTCTCTCTGTATTTTTACACAAAAACATTTATCCTTGATTCTTTAAAACATTTAAATAATTATTTATTGAAAATCTTGAGAATCACTGAAAATATTTTAAAAGGCTGTTTGTTAAGTATAATGTTACTCACCTACCTCCCTGGGGTTTCCAGCATAAAAAAACAATAGTTTAGAGATAATCAGTCTTTACACGATCTCCTGTTTCACTCCTGGGGGTCATAGAGAAGCACCAGTATTCCTTTAAGGCAGTTTCATAACCACCTAAAAACTCTTTACATGAGCTTTAAAGGGGACATATTATGCAAAATACACTTTTTCAAACTTTTCTAACAAAATATGTGCTTCTGGCCTGACCTCACTCCCCCCAAGAATCAGAAAAATCCATTCCCTCCTCCCTTTTCTTTCTCCAGCTTTGAGAAAATGTATGCTGAAACAATCCGTTCTCAGGTTTTCCCCTCATGATGTCATATGGGGAGTTAGCCCCGCCCCCAGGTTTGGTTGGCTCTCCCAGCTTGGAAGAATGTTCCGCCCTTTTCTCCTGATCAGATCAGGAGAGCCACATCCATTAAGTTACACCAATTTCCGGAAAGGGGCATGGTTAGGGCTGGAGCCAGACAGCTCATTAATATTTAAAGCCACGGTTTGTTCTGAGCAGGGCTGAAACAGAGGGGTTTTAGACATGCAAAAATCCAATACTGGAGTGTTTTTTTCAGCAACAAACTTCACAGACATGTTTTGGGGACCTCTGAGACCAATATAAATTTGTCTTATAGGGGTAAAACATGTGACCTTTAACTGGATTCTTGAATACAATGATGGGGAAAACAGGGCATTTAGCAGGTTTTACCATCCAGCTCTCATAAAGGAAATTCTACTTGGAGCTGCTTACCCCGTGATTTATTGATTGTCTGATTGGTACAAACTTATAGAGACAATCCGACACATTAGTGCTGCCATTCTTGGGTGTTTTTCCTACCAAAGAGCAATATAAGAAGTCACAATAGACATCCAACCAGTCCTTGAGTTCACTTTTTCTCCTCTCATTTATGTTTCTCATTAAGCATAAGCACAGTAAAACAGGGCTGATGGTAGGCATTAGAGGCAAATTGAGGTAATCCTGGGGAGCCTAATTACAAACAAAGAAAAGCTGCTGAAGGGCTGTGCTAAACAAAACAGCCACCATGGCTACAAACCACAGAGAAAATGGCTGACGGCGTGAATGGGCTCAGAATTAGAGGCAGTGTGAAGAGCACCCAGAGTAAAGTTGGCATCAGTTTTAATGTCACATGACCTCGCCTAAGGATTCTTGCTTACATGGCGTCCCTGAACATGCTGCAACACACAAGGCTTTTCGCTCACGTAAGTGATGAAACAAGAAGAACAGAGTTTCTAAATAAAACAAAGCATTACAAAAAACCTCTGTTTCATCGTATGTGCAATCCTGTATTGAATTTGTGCTTAAGATAATTGATCTGATTACACCAGACTTTCCACGTCTCTTTTTGGGTTAGCAGAGGTTGAGAAAGAATTGAGCAAATATCTAGTTACATTATCCAGCACACATTTACTTAAAAGACTCAATGAGGTTTGTGTAGAGACTCTGTTCAGTTTAACTGGCCATGAAACAAACTGAAATGAATAACAGTAAATGCACAACTGAAGCAAACAGGACAATAATCAACAAATGTGACCATGTTTAACTATACCATTTTAATGGCTGAAACCACTGCCCCAGGTGTTAGAACAGCCTTTATTTAGATTTTCAGTGGAGAAGATACACAGCTAGTGATTTGGTACTTTTAACATTTTCAGGACAAAATCAACAAAGTGATAAGATGTACTCCTTTGTACCTTTGGGGGGTGCCAAAATCAGCATTTGGATATAGTACTGTTTCTGCTTTTTTCTTTAATTTAAGAAGTACACTTAGCTGCAGATTTGTGGCTCATTTAGGTTGTTAAACTAAATTATTCATGTTCAAATGTACATCCATACTAGAATGGAGGAGAACTGATTTATTAGTGGAAGTATTTCTGACTGAGCTCTCATAGGTGGTGATATGACCCCTTTCAGCTAGTTGATATACCTTCTTCCAGTTGACTTTGCAAACAAGCAGAGGTGGAAAAGTACCAGACTATTGTATTCAAGTAAAAGTACAGTTACTCTGGTTAAAACTTACTTGAGTAGAAGTAAAAGTACTGGTCAATAAATCTAAAATAAAGGTGGAAATAAGTCATATAAAACTACTCAAAGTACTGAGTAGACACCAAGGGGCTTTCACAGTGAAATATGACCCGTCCTTAATGTGCAGTAACAACCAGAAAATATGGACCTCCAACCAGGTCATTTACTTTAAGGTTTGGCCTAACCCACAGGTGTCAAACTCAAGGCCCAGGGACCAATTCTGGCCTGTGGAACAGTTAAATCCAGCCTGCAAGATGATCTCATATTTCTGTTATAACTGGCCCATCAGTATGAGGTCTGCAGATTTCCTCAAGTATAAACATGTGAACTTACACTTGATGATTTAAGATATCCTTGTTAAGTCACAAAATCTGAAAAAGTTAGGAGTAAAAAATGTTTAGATAAGAAGTCAGGAATGTGGGAAAAGAAATGCATTTGTTTTTAAATTTTACATTTTCAATTTAGCATCTAACAACTAGGACTCAACTCAGTATTTTGACTTTTAATTTCATGCTTTGAGCATTTTAACTCATAATTTTGACTTCTTACATAATATTTTGAGCTTTAAGATTGATAATTCTAATTTTCAAGTGCAATTTTGATTTTTTTAAACCAATTATTTTGTATTTTATCTTATATTTTCAACTCCAAACTTTGACATCATAATCCCATAGTTTGACCTTTTAGACTCACAATTTAGAACTTTGAATCATCTTTTGACTTTTAATGTTATGATTAAAAATTTTATTTCATGTTTTGACCTTAAAATTTCATGATTTTGTCTTCTTTCTAATATATTTGCCTTTAAAAAAAAGGTGACCCTGTTAGGCCCTCAGGTTAGACCTGAATCCAGAATCCGGCCCCTGCTGTGATTGAGTTTGACACCCCTGGCCTAACCTAAAGTACAATGTACAGAAGAAGATATGGGCCACTGAAAAAAAGAATGAGACACAGTTTTCTTTTTACTTGTGATAAAAAAAATCAAAATTCTGAGAGTAAAGTCAGAATTCTGACTCACATTCTCTATGTAACTTTCCTGATTTTTTTTAAAAAGAAAGAAATGGTAGCCTGACACATTTTTGTGAACAAATCCATCTGGAAAACCTTCCATAGACAGCTTTTGGGAAAGGGCAGAGCCTTTGAAAAAAAACTCGGAGGGTGATTGGATGAACGTTTTGTCTGTCACATCTTCATGGGCCAATCAGAGAAACAAAACACGTGACGTAGCCGCTACCGAGGAGTAAACTTCATAGAGAACTACATAACATGAACCTTGGCGACTATAGACATGTCAGTACATGATTTTTGTTGCTTTTGAAAGAAAACAACTCACTGCTGTTCTTTGTTCTTCTTTTAATGAAGAATTGTTGTCAAGTTCTGATAAAACTGGCGCTTTAGCAGCATCTATGCTAATGTCTTCCGCCATAATTGCACCGGCCTCTTGTCGCTGCTTGCTCACGTCACGACTCTGCCACATCCAAAAGTACTACCCCTTTACACAGATTGGTCCTGTCACCTTCTAACCGGGGGCAGGCTGTTCAGACGGGAGCTTTGCAAGTGGAAACAGGCAAATCCATCTGCTTTGCAAGGTTAAAGAAATGGAGCCATTTTTTACATTGTAGATACTTTAATCTTATTTTTACCTTTGTGCTGTAATAATTTATTTCCATCTATTTTATTTTTTTTACCTGCTTGCACAAACATTTCAATGTAATTGAAGTTTTTGAAATTGAAGTTAATTTTAAATTTGAATTATTAGATTAAATTTAATGGAAGTAAACACATTTCTGAATGGTGGTGGCACTGATGAGGGGTGCAGAATCAGCTGGGGATTTTTGTTCTGAGAAGCTGGACCGGGACTCCAATGAGGCTGCTTGGAGGAGGAGACAGAGGTATGTAGTTTGAGATGAGAAGACCTGCCAGGATCTAAACTATATGCTGATGAACTAGAATGGAGGTGGCTGGGGTGGAGGAGGGTTGCAGCGTCCACACAGAAAGGACAGGCTGGCTGTGGAAGAGAGGATGACAGATTTAAAATAGACAGGTTCATGATGATTGGTCATATGATGCTGTGGCAGAATCTGATTAGCTGAGTCCTTAAGAGAGGGAACGCCCATAATCAGCTGATCACCAGAGCGGGAAGAAAGAAGGAATGGAAGAAGGGAGAGATATGAACGAGTAAGAAACAGTCAAATTAATATTGACGTTTCAGTGCAAAACTTCGACATATTGTAGCTTTACTTGAGAAAGCTGTGACCTTAGAACAGTGGTTCTCAACCTTTTCAGCCCATGACCCCCAAAATAAAGGTGCCAGAAACCGGGGACCCCCACTGTTCCTGGTGGTTGAACACTGCCATGCACGTTCAAGAATAGTCATGTGGAGACAAGGCCGTCCATAAGGGGGGATAAAGGGGAGAGCTTTCTGGGGCCCAGCCAAACTGGGGGCCCATGGAGGTCAGTAAAATCATGGTCTGTTGTAAAGTTAACCTGTGATATCCATATTTTATATTTAACCTGAAAAAAAAAACACTCTTATCAATGAAACAAATCTCTTTTTAAGATCCTTTGTGTAGTATAGCTTCATTAAAATGTAAATCTATTTTGTTAAAAAAAAGAATAATAATGGGTTAAAGATTGAAAAAATGGGTTACAATGGCAAAAATGAGCATAAATAGTGGTAAAAGGGAATTTAAAACGGCTGAAAAGGCTTTAAATTGGCAGAAGTGGATGGAAATTTGGTGAAATGGGAAGAGAAATCGATATAAACTGGCAAAATAGTGCTACTGAGAAAGAAAAAATAGGCAGATATTGGCAAAAATTGGTCAAACTGGCAAAAATGGGCATATCAGATAGTGAAATGTGGTTAAAATGGGAAAAAATGGGCATAAAAAGTGGGAAAATGGGGTTAATAGTGGCAATTACGGGTCAACAGAGGCAACATTTGGCTTATGTGGCAAGAACTGGTTTAGAAATGGCAAAAATAGGCAGAAAAAAGTGGTGGAAAAAGTTTAGAATGGCTTAAAATTTGTGTTAAATGGCAAAAATGTGTTAAAAATTGTGGAAAGAATGATGAAAACTGGTTAGAATTTGGCAAAATTGGTGTAAATTAACAACAGTGGAATTTAAAAAATATTCTGTTTTGTTTTTAAGGAAATCTGGAGACCCCTAACCTTGCAAAGCAGATGGATATGCCTGTTCCTTGTTTTCCACTAGTGAATCCATCTTGCAATGCTCCCGTCTGAACCGTTTGGGCTTGGTTAGAAAGTGACAGGATCAATCAGCGACGAGGGGCAGTACTTTCAGGTGTGGCAGAGTCGTGACGTAAACAAGCAGCAGCGAGAGGCCGGTGCAGTTATGGAGGAAGAGATTAGCATGGATGCTGCTGAAGCGCCAGTTTTAGGAGGACTTGACAACGTTTCTTTTGAGTGAGTCGTTTTCTTTTCAAAAACGACAAAAGTCATGTACTTACATGTCTATAGTTGCCATGTTTCGCATTATTCCTTGGTAGCTGCGCACACGCTGCTTGATAGCAGCTACGTCATGTGTTTTGTTGCTCTGATTGGCCAGTAGAGATGTGACAGACAGAACGTTCATCCAATCACACTCCGAGTTTTTTTCAAAGCCTCTGCCTTTTCCCAAATGTTTCCTATTGAAGCTTTCCCAGATGGATGTGTGAAACAAATCCATCTGGTATGTCAGGTTAGGAGACCCCCTCTTAGTGTCTCACGACCCCCAGTTGGTTCCCGACCCCAACGTTGAGATATACCTCCTTAAAAAACACCAGAACTCCTGATTTTAAAAAGCAAATAACTCAGCAAACAACACATGCAGATGTAAGTATAACCACCACAAGCGTCATATTTTACTCCTTAAAGTCACAGAGTTCAGACATAAGACTCGTGCCTGAGACTCTTTTAAGTGAAAACCATGTGAGGTTGAGTGTGGAGTCAACATCTGGTTTAGTATTTGACAAGAAATGGAAAATAATGTTTCACTGCCATCTCAGGGAAAAAATAGAGAGGAAATGTATTGTTTACTAAGACCCACAAAGGCCCATCAAAATACTTCAAACCATTCAAGTTGCCCATAAAACCAAAGCCTGCTTTACAAGTTGGAAACATGTGATTGTTAGAGACAAAGCATGTTTATGTCTGAGTCTTTTACCCCGACGTTTTCTGTGCTGACTATTTCTGATTATGTCATCTTTTAAAAGCCCTTCATGGAGTTTAACAAAATAATAGTCATGTTTTGGACCAGTTTGTCTCTGCTGGAGGTTCTGCAAACACAAAACGCATCACCATTGAGTCATAACACAGAAAAAAGTGGTGCTGACTGTCTCCAGCAGGTCTAAGGGAGTGATGAACATGTAAGCAGCTCTGAGATCATGACATTTATCACCCCTGAGGGTTCAGTCAGAGGGGGCTGTCACAGAACAGCTGGGGGGAGGGCAGAAAGTTGCAGTTATCTAGGCTAGTTATCTCCTCAAGTGCAAAAAAACAAGACTTTGAAAACACTTGTGGACTTCCATGCCTGGATACAGACGAGGAGAAAGGAAAAATCTGCTTTTAAAGAGTGCTGCATGTGCTGTCCTTCATTCTGAAAGAGTTGGGAGTGGTCAGATTTGGAGGACTCAACTGACAGACTTAACTCTAGGAATGGAAAAACATAGAGCAACTATACACACCCCTGTGACTCTGCCTCCAGAGATAATTGGGTCACAGCAACCTTATTACTTCACACACAGTAATAATCAGGATGCACTATGAAGAAACCATCAGCTAAATGTCCTGATCTGAAACATTCCTGCACTCAGAACAACAGAAATATGACAAGGGGAGATAGCTGAAATGAACTCTGGATTGGTGTTAGCTAATCTTTTTCAAGCAAACACCACCCTGATACTGGTGTAAACTTCTGCTGAATTCCTGCAACTCTCCCATCATTCATTGGTTGGCAGCTGTGGCCATGGGCAGGGTCCACACTGAAGAAATAATCCAGTCTAGCACATCGAAACAGTTTAGACTCATGTTTACATGTAAATGTGTTGTGTGAAAACACTTATTTTGGACTGAGACCTTCAGATTTGTTGTTACAGTAACAGAACTGATGGCATCTTTGGGAAGTAGTTTGAAAAGTAGTTAATACTTTGCTGCCATCTAGTGCACAGTTTTTCAGTGGAGCAGTAAGGGCAAGGCAAGTCTCTCCACAGGGCACTATCTTTACATGGAGTAACTCAGGACTTTACACAGTTCAAAGAGCAATGAGGACAATATTAAGCAAAAATAAGACCCCAAAACAAAAAAAAATAAACATATAAGCCACAAAAAGTTATTTTGACACATTTAAATGATTGAATGCAAACAACTCCCCAGCCTGAGTCTGCTCCCAAAGTGACTTTATAACATAAAATGTAAGAAACACCCTTTTGAGTCATCCCTCCATCCATCTTCATCCACATATCCAGAGCTGGGCTAGGTCAGGGGTCATCAAGAACATTCACACAAGGGCCAGATTTAGTCCCGACAGAAACTCTGGGGGCTGGATTTTCAAATACACAAAAATTAAATAAACACATTTGGTTTTGACTGAAATATTATTGTAGTAGTATTTGTATTTTCTTTCAAACTGCAGGACATTTTTTAGGAATTACCAGTGAGATCTATCCCTATTGTCTATAATGCATCAGGGCCCCAAGGAGCCTGACAACAGAACTGGCTGGACCCCTGAAAATGGGCCCTCCACAATTGTGATTTAGTACTAGCATTAACTCATGTTTGACACCTTTAACCCCTTTTTGCCGCTTAAACCAAATTTTTTGCAAGATTTTAACCCCCTTTTAAACCAATTTTCTTGTATGTTTTATCCCCTTTGTGCCAATTTTATACATTTTGCCACTTTTCTTCAATTTTTGCCACTTTTGAACCCCTTGTTGTTACATTTTTTTCAACAATTTTTGCAACTTCAATACCAATTTTTGCCACTTTTACACCATTTTTGCTACTTTTGCCTCTATAACACATTTTTTGCCATTTTTTAACCCAAACCACTTTTTCTGCATGTTTTATCCCCTTTGTGACTCTCTTTAATCCATTTTGTGACTTTTCTCCTATTTTTTGCCACTTTTTAACCTTCATTACTTTTTTGCACTATTTTTTTGTCATTTGTAACCAATTTTTTATATTCTTTGCTCCTTTTTTTCTTCTTTTACCAATTTTTGCTACATTTTAACCTCTTTTAACCACTTTTGCTGCCAATTTTTGTCCCTTTTTTGCCACTCCAAAACCCGGAAGTGCCCATATCACCTCCACAGGGAAGCGACCAGGAGGCATCCTGATCAGATGCCCGAACCACCTCAATGTGAAGGAGCAGCGGCTCTACTCTTTGCTCCCTCCGGATGTCTAAACTCCTTACCCTGTCTCTAAGGCTGAGCCCAGCCACACCTTTTGAGTCATCTCCTCAGTTTAATTTATTTGTTTATGTAGGGTCCCACACCCTGAAGGCTATTCCAAAATAACTTCTTATTGAACCTTGAACTTTTTTACTTAATACATTATCAGGCCCTGAACCCTTTATTTTATTGAATCAACACATTTCTTGAATGTGAATTTCAAGAAATGTGAATTTTCTCATGGCTGAGTGGTTTGACAGAATCCTCTCCTCAGTGTAAACCATTTGAACGCCTGCATGAAGTTTGCAAAAAAGCACCGGAACGGCTTTCAGATGTGAGAAACAAGATTCTCTGGTCTGATAAAACCAAGATTGAACTGTTTGGCTTCAATTCTTAACGTTATGTTTGGAGCAAACCAAGCACCGCTCATCGCCTGCCCAATACTATCCCAACAGTGAAGTGAGATTTCAGTTTTTAAATTTTAATACATTTGCAGACTTTATGAAATTCTGTTTTTACTTTGTCATGAGGGGGTACTGAGTGTTGATTAAGGGGAGAAAAAAATCAATCTAAACAATTACGGCATCAGGCTGCAACATACAAAATTGAACAAAGTGAAGGGGTCTGTATATTTCCTGAATGCACTGTAAGCATGGTATCAGTCCAACTTTGAGTCGGGGGTAGATTTCTGCAAAATATGAGGGCAAAATCCCTCAAAGTGTTACTGAATAATGCATTCACAAGAAAGGGATGAACATCAAGCTTTGCTTGAGTCACAGTAGACATTTCATGAGGAGAGATAGACTCACTCATGATGTCTTCATGAGCTGGTAGGTGTAGTGAGGCCAACAGCAGGATATGACATTCTCCTATAGAGTCCAGACTGGTGGTGGGGATGAAGGAGGAGTAGGATGAGATTAGGTATGGAGAAACTGACTTCTGAGAAGACTGACCCCGACACTGCTGAGATGACTTAGAGGTAGCCATCAAGGGATGCAGGATGGCAGGAAGGAGCTGGACCTGAAAAATGAGATGTAATGGAGGTAGCTGGGGTGGAGGAGGGTTGCAGCGGTCGCACTGAAACAACAAACTGACCAGCAGCAGGATGACTGTATTAATAGTGGTCATGGCAGAATGGGATGGCTCAGGATTTAAGCCAAGTTATCCCGACCGTGTGACAGAAAAAAACATGGATATTTCATCTAACGGCCTTGACTTTGTGCTTGCAAAATCTGGTCAGACCAAGAAAATCCTTCAAATACTCTTGGGATATTGCTTTTGCATGCAAGAAATAAAAATCAGGCCCAATGACTTTGACCTTTTACCTTTAATCTCCACAACTAATCAGTTCATCCTTAAGTCAGAGTGGATATTTTTGCTTAATGTGAAAAAAATCTCTCAGAGCATCTTTCAGCCTTGACTGTAGCCAGTTTGGAGATTTGAAAGTCCTAAACTGAAATAGATTAAAACATAAAATAAATGAAAACTTAATTAGATATTGATTAAATCAAACAAAAGCGATACACTTCTCCCCACTGCCATCATGTTAACACATTCATCTAGAAATATAAATCAAAGACATTGTATTATTTAATTAGTGCTTTGACATTTTATTATCACCCTGTGACTCACAATCGGTTTTTCCCCTCATCATAAGGCAGTTTACCAGAGAAAAAGCCCCATAAACTCCTAAACCTCACGATCAAGGATGGCAGAAACATTCATTTGTAGATTAATAAAAAGATAATTAAAACAGGAATCACTTAACTGCTTCCAGCCCACTCACAAACACATAAACCACGGCTTTGGCTCAGGCTGGATAGACGGCTGCATGTAAATGACTCATACAGCCAAACTGTCTGCCTGTCTACAAATTAACATTTAAAATTTGTCTTTAATGATATTTTTCTTCATATCGCCAATGTTGGAAGCCAGATTTCTCCAGAGGACTGCTGTTATGTTTCTTAGAAGATTAAGAAGTAGTGCTTTTACCTGAGGGAAATTATCATCTCACTGGATGACAGCAGACGCATGTTGTTTGAATGGTATCACCTCCGTGCAGCTGCTCTCCTGCTCGCTCTCCTGAGTCACAAATGAAAGTGTTAAGTCCTGTGTGTGTGTGTGTCACACATCAGCCAAACCCTCAGTGTTTGTTTGTATAAATGTGTTTTGTGTCGCTGCCATTTTTGATTTCTTAATACTCTGGATTTTTTCAACAATCTAAAAATTTGGTGGAGAAAAAAAATACATGGGCAATGAGTTCTATTTGGAGTTTTATATTTGATCTTTTTTGATCATTCACTGATTGTTTTAATGATTTTAAAGCTCCTGTGAGGATTTTTTGGCTGGTTATGAAAGAAACTGGAAATAATATCTAAGCCTCTTCATAAGTTAAGAAAGCAATTCTGACCATGATTGTGAAGTTTGGATATAAATATCCATTTAAAGGACAATATTTAAAGAAAATGAAATAATGCTTTGGGGTGGTAGGTGTCAGACCAGGGGAGTTTCCAGTTTGCTTTCAACAATCTCCGAAGTGAATATCCTCATTGAGTGATATTTGGTTGTTCGAAAAGAAGCAGCGATATTTTGTCAAAAAAGCACTAGTTATGCCACTTTGACCACAGGAGGGCACTAAAATTAACACTGCCTTAAAGATCCTCATAGGGCAACTTGACAAATTTGTGATGCCAGACAAACATCAATAAAATATTATAAAATTTTTAGTTATATATCCAAAAATAAGAGTACCAATTAAAGAAGCCAAAAAAATAGGAGCAATCTGGAAAATATTAGCAACAAACATGCTAAAAAAGAAAAACTTTGAATGGGTTCCAAATTTCTGTACTGACACTGAACAGAATGAAACAATGGTAGCTTTGCACTCTCAATGTATGCCATATTGGTGACTTAGTTGATTTGGTACAATTAGCATGCTAGTGTGCTAACTGATGTTAGCATCTGCTATCTAGCTAATGTGTTATTAGCAACAGCAGCACATTTTAAAGTAAAGGTGTTCAAAGCAAAATAAGTTCCTTTTCATTGAGAGAATAATGTCGAAATAAAATGCTGCCGTATGTTTCTGTTGTTTTTAAAAAATAAATGGCCATGTGAATATTCATAGAAAGCAAAAGGAGTCCACTACATGGACAAAATGGCTAATTATCTTTTGTGAATGAAGCAAATGGTTTAGATAAATGTACAGAAAAAACCTTCACCACCAGCAGGACCTAAGAGGATTTATGCTAATCCGAGATAGATAGATAGATAGATAGATAGCTAGATAGCTAGATAGATAGATAGATAGTCGTTTGTCATTGCATTGTAAAAATGCAACGAAATTACGTTTGTCAGTCTCCTCTGTAGCAGCCATCACAGTGGTCCAAGCGGTGGTTAGGAATCCACAGCCTCACGCCATCCATCCAGTTGGCGAGGGAGCGGGCACACGGGAGAAAGATGCTTGGTAGGGCAGGTTTGTGTGGGGTCACTCTTAGCCTAGTCTGCAGCCCGGCTTGTTTCCCCTTCTCGCTTTCCCCTTCTCGCACAATGCCACCGCTGCCTCCTCCCCACTGGCTTTAGGTGTCGTGCTACTCCATGTCCTCCTCCTGTCAGTCTCCGAGCGCCCCGTTCTCCGTATAATCTCCGTCGGGAAAGATGTAAACTCCGTGGGCATGCTGTCAGTTCTGGTGTAAGTGTAGGGCTTTGTTTTGCTGCTAGTGATGGAGGGCCGAGCCAGTGCGTTCATACGAGCCGCCCCATGCTACCTCATTGGTAGTATTCAGTTGTCTTCTGTTGATCAGAGAGTGTGCTGTTGCAGTTACTGGCAGTTGTTGTTAGCTTTTAAGCTAGCCAGGAATTGTAGTTGAAACTGAGGTCTTCTTTTCACCTATGGAAATTTCCCGTTCTTTCTCTCAAAGGTGTCCTGGACCATCCATCTTCTTTGTTTTCACAGGCTCTGGCTGCCCCAAAATGAGATGCAATGGAGGTAGCTGGATTTGAGGAAGACTGCAGCAGTCACCCTAAAACAACAGACTAACTGTGGAGGAGAGAAGAACAGATTTTTAAATATGACAGTGGCAGGATGATTTGACTGAGAAAGTTCATGGCAGAATGGGATTGGCTCAGAGCTTACGTGAGTAGACGCCCGTACCAGCTGATTACTAGACAAGGACAACAAAGGGAGACATGTGAATGAGTGATCATTAATTAATGAAAGGATGAATGGAATGGAACAGTCTTACTGCTTGAAGCTTCATTCATTAGTCTTTGTAACCTCAAAATTTAAATTATTATCATTGATTTTAAAGAAGGCATGAGATTTCTTTTTATTTATTCTTCGAATATTCAGAGGTATCACTCATTGTCTATCTTTGCCATGATCAATGTAAAAACTGGCTTTTCCTGCAAAATGCTGATAACTCCTTCCTCTAACACCTCAGCAAAAGCTATGGGCATTAAACCAACAATATAGAAATAATCAGTCTTAATATTAATGGTTTCTTTTGCTTGTTTGAGTGGTATAATATAGAGAAATCGATTTCAGTCTGTTTCATTACCAGTTAAAAGTCCTGACGGTAGCTTTAATAAAGGACAGCATAATTCTATCAGCTACCTCTTGAGATTTATGGAGACCCATCTGCAGTTTTACTAATTTGGTGATTTTAGTCATTGACTCCCCTGAGTGAAACAAGTTTAAATTTTAATCTCTAGAGAGTTGTTCCTTTCTCTCTCATAGAGACAGGCTTTCCTTCTGCCTAGTGAGCTCATACCAAATCAATGTATTGAATCGTTAGTCAATGGACGACCTCCGGCACGTTCTGCAAACATTTGTTACCTTTCAAACGACGACGTCTCCCAGCGGCAATTATGTCAATTTGAACAGTTGCATCACTCAAGTTTTGTATTGCAGTAATGCATCATACGGTCCATTTGCAGACTGATTACCCTCCACCTGCCTTCAACACCATTTCCCTGCTGTGTCTCTCCCAAACTTGGCATCAGTATTGATTAGAGATGAATGCATGAGCTCATATATTATTCACTCACAGGTTTAGTGACCTCTCAGTGGTGGGGTTTTAATATGATTTTGCATTCACTTCAGGAAACAGGACATGACTCTCGGGGAGGCAGTTAGAGTTCTGAATGGCGTGTTAATACACCGCAGATTGTGAGCTACTTGTCATTGTTTGGAGTAATGACTTATTTGCCAAATGGATTTTATCTACAGGCTCTCCCACCGTGCTGTCACACTTGTTCTGCTTTGCAAATGAGGCGAACATTAGTGGGTGAGAATGTCATCCTGTTACCTGTTACTTTTAAACCTGCTCTGCCTGTGCCTATATGATCTAAATGCTCAGTCATCTATTTGCTATAACACAACACACAGTATGTATGGATTCTTGCCTGCAGCTCCTCTATCAGGGAAATAAGGCTTTTATATTGTGAGCATACTGGTAGAATGTGTTTGCTGACCTGGTAATAGGCAGTCATTTCTGTGTTCAATTATTTTAGCAATGGCTGATTAAAGCACAGATTTAAATGGACCACTTCTTTGGCTATTTCGACCCAAATTTCCATCTTCTCTATACAGCAATTTAAAGTAGGACCCCATTTCATCAGAAAACAGACCCACCAGACTTCCAGCAGGGAATGAGTTCATGATCGGGCCTCTCCTATATTGAATAACACTCTGCACAGCATCAGAATAAAAATATGTAAACATCAGATGTGTGTGTGTTAGTCTTACGCCACATTACAAATAATCATGCAAATGATATTATTCTCTGATTTTTCACTTAGAGTTTCAAAACATTATATAGGTTGTAAAGAACTGGAAATGGTCATTTGTTGAATTTGCAGCATTAGGAGGTCATATTTCCTGAAATCAAAAGCTATTTCAATCAAAAACATTTAAACAGGCCAAGTTACATGTTGACATAGGAGTTTTTGGAGAGTTTCTGCTTGAATTTCTTTGCAGGACGTCAGAATAGCCTCCCAGAGCTGTAGTTTTGATGTGAACTGCCTCCCACCCTCATAGATCTTTAGCTTGAGGATGCTCCAAAGGTTCTCAGTAGGGTTGAGGTCAGGGGAGGATGGGGGCCGCACCATGAGTTCCTCTACTTTTATGCCCATAGCAGCCAATGACACAGAGGTATTCTTTGCAGCATGAGACGGTGCATTGCCTTGCATGAGGATAATTTTGCTACAGAAGGCACAGTTCTTCTTTTTGTACCATGGAAGTAAGCAGCCAGTCAGAAACTCTATATGCTTTGCCAAGGTCATTTTCACACCTTCAGGGACCCTAAAGGGGCCTACCAGGTCTCTCCCCATGATTCTGGCCCAAAACATGACTCCGCCAACACCTGGCTGATGTCACAGCTTTGTTGGGAGATGGTCGCCATCCACCAACCATCCACTGCTTCATCCATCTGGACCATCCAGGGTTGCACAGCACTCATCAGTAAACGAGACTGTTTGAAAATGAGTCTTCATGTATTTCTAGGCCCACTGAAACCGTGTCCGCTTGTGAGCTTTGGTTAGGGGTGGCCGAATAGTAGGTTTATGCACGACTGCAAGCCTCTGGAGGATCTTACAGCTTGAAGTTTGTGGGACTCCAGAGGCACCAGCAGCTTCAAATACCTGTTTGCTGATGAATTTGTCTGGCAGAAACCTTCCTCATCATGCCTTCATCTGCACGAACCAGTCTGTGCTCTGAATCAGCCACAAATTTCTTCACAGTACGATGATCACACTTAAGTTTCCATGAAATATCGAATGTTTTCATACCTTGTCTGAGGCATTGCACTATTTGAGGCTTTTCAGCAGCAGAGAGATCCTTTATTCTTTCCCATACTGCTGAAACCTGTGGCCCGCTTAATGATGTGGTACGACCTTCTGAAGTAGTTTTCTTTTAATTGGGCTCACCTGCTAAACTAATTATCACAGGTGTCTGAGATTGATATCAGTGATCCAAAGAGCCCTGAGACACAATACCATCCATGAGTTTCATTAAAAAACAAAAAATTGAATGTTTATGACACTAAAATCCAATTATGCATAATGATTTGGAACGTGATGTAGAACTTAGAAAGCCACAGAGGGGTGATGTGTGGCTCTCAGGCATAGGTCTTCTCATGACACCGTCAGTGTGTCTTCAGGAAGTTCAAAAGTAAACAAAGAATCATGCACAGTGAACTTCAACTTCAAAATAAAATTCTGCTGTGTTTTAGAGGCTGTTACTGAACAGTTTTTCTACTCTCTGCTCTCAAGCGCATCCTCCAAATGAGCAAAGACAGACTATTCATGCTGGAAACAGAGCTCAGTTCTTGTTTTAAATGACCAATTTTGAATCATTATTCATTCTTCAAAAAAAATCACCTAAATGCATCTTCATCTTTATCTCCCTGAGAGTATTGACTGATGCTAAATTAAACACCCCCTGATTGTTTCTCTGCAGCTTGATGAGGCCAGCTGTGAGTGGATCAATATATCAATTTGTGAAGTAAAATCTAATTGGAAATTGTTGCCTATTTGTGCCTGCTCTCAGACACAGCGGCAGACCGGGTGGGTTTCTTGTAGACGGAGTAAAGCAGGAGGGTGCAGCAGTTAAGAGTGGTTTGTTATCAGCCTCATGATGAGAAATCAAACAGATTCCCGTGCATATTGGCACTGTTTAATTGTGTTCTCCAGCTGAAACCCTCACAGCTTTTGAGGTTTCATTCGTCATCAGAGAAATACAGCTGCTCCAATCCGCTTATCAATGTGTGTCTGGGTGATGTTTCCATGGAAACTGTGTTTACTGCCCCACAGTGTGCTAAAAATGGTTCCAAAGTGATAACGGTGCCAGACTGGTGCGAGCGGAGCAAAGATGACAGCCAGGGACAATGATTGACACTGAAGGGAATCATTGAAGTGTATATACATTTGAAAACTACTGCACATGTTCTTAATAAAGTATAGAAATGCTTGGTCTACTTAAAACGCCAAGGGGTCAAAATGTGGAAGATTTTAGTCCTTTGAAAGCTTTAAAATAGGCGAATTAAAAATATCTCACCCATTTTCTTTTCCTTCCATCCACTTGTCCTCTGTCTTGCAGTCTGCTCTGGAAATGTGCTGCATCATGGGAGAGCTGGTGAGCACTATTTTAGATAGAAAGACGAGGATTAGAAATTGGATTTTGACCTTGTGGCAGTGTGAGGTCAAAATAGTGGAATTAAGCATGCAAACTAAACATAATTATTCCTCTCTCTTCTTCTATTTCAATAAGTTTTTGTTTGCACAAATTGGAACACCTCCAGATCATAGTTACTGTAATTAGAGGATCTTTTGTCAGTCTGATTGTGTCTGTTTCCACAGCTGTAACTCCTCATGTCAACCTCAGTGCTTCCCCTCGAAGCTGAAGGACATGATGGAAATTTTCAGGCTAATTTGCTCGTCTAATTCTCTAGTAGTTTCCTTCGTCACAGTGTGGACGCTGGAAGATGTCCCTTTGAAGAAGACAAAGATGGAGGAGACAGTTTCAGCCCTGTTCCCATGGGGATAAGCTTGAAGGAAATAACTTTGCATTCATCAAGTTTAAAGCAGGATTTTACCATCACTGGGGGGAAGTTGGGGTTGAGTTCTGATGTCGTCTTTAATCATTTCAGTCCGATCACTGTGAAGGAAAATTATTTTGAGGAAATCTCCTCCTTCCCTCTTTTTTTTTTTGATAATAAAATTCATTAGCACACTCATTATCTAATGATCCTTCTGCTGAATCTAAAATCTGTGATGTGATTTTACTTTATTCCTTTTTCTCAAAGCAGAATGAATGAAATGAGAGAATGAAAGGAAATTCTGCAATAGTCAGTGTTAAATTATTCACAAGTCCAGAGCGCTAACTGTTCAGGGAGGGAATTCAGTCAACCTTTGACTTAATTAAAGCAGAGCTGCTTCCAATGACATGTATCAGACCTGGAAGATGTCAGGCCTGTTCTCATCACTGAGTGATCTGACAGCTCCACATCGTTTCCATCCATAAAGCTGAGATGCAGAGTTTTACTCTAAATTGGGATCGGGACCATTTGACTTTGAAATATGTGCAATTCTGATGAAGTGAAGGCATCAAAATCTACCAATTAATAACCCTTGTTCCTCCAGCAGCAACATCCAAAAACCATCCATGCAGCCATTTCAAAATTACTTCAGTTATGTTTTTTAAGACTTCAACATAAATTGATTGCTTGCAAATAATTTATAACTTTAAGCCCAGTTAAAATATTTAAAAAGGATCTATGGGGATTTCATTTGATGCTTTGTTAATGACTTTTAAAGTCAGTAGTTGAAACCTCTTAACAATTTATTATGGTTGATTTATTAAACACTACTCCCATCCTGCTCCTGTTTATTTATTTTCTCCTATCTGTCCATCCATCCATCCATCCATCCATCCATCCATCTGCCATCAAGACCATTGCAGTTATTCTAATAGGGATCTTACACACTTTTAGCAGTGAAATTTAAGACTTTTTTTAGGACCTTTTTAAAGACCTGAGATGACAAAAATGAATACCAGATTTTGTACGGCAGTCAGTCATAAATTGACCTCGCAAAGCAGATGAATTTACCAGACTCCATGTCTGTGATCAGGCATCTTGAAAAAGCTTTAATCCACAACATTTGTGATGAACAGCACACTGTTCTGACCTATCATTGCATTTGAGGAGAACAAGGTGGTTGCTATGGTCGGGGTTAGTTGCAATGGCTGCCTTCAATGCGGTGATTAGCTCAGATGTCGCTACAGCATAGCGGTAGTTTTATCAGAACTGGACCACATTCCTGTTTGAAATTAAGAGTAAAAAGCACTTAAAACGTTTCATGATTGAAAGGATGTTTTCGCTCTTCTCCTGGTCCGTTTTGGCATGAGTTTGCGAGAATTATGGGTGCTTAGTTGTAATGTTTGTAGTTGAATACATTGGTTGCTAGTGGAGTGATTAGCTCAAATGTAGCCACATCAGCGGTTTTGTCAAAATCCTGCATCAGGGCTTTCCCAATGCCATACTGAGTAGTCAGCCAGTGGGGAGAAGTAGCCAGCAATAGGCCACTAGGAGCTTCTGGCACATACTTGTGTCATCTTTCTATCATATAATATACATTTTCTAACCAAGTTCTCAAACAGTTCCTGGCCCAGTCACTTTAGAAAATCTTGCCTCTTGTAAAAGATGGCTTAAGATGGTAAGTGGACCAATAGGGAAGCCCATTAGTGGATTACACACTTTACACACAGTAGCCAATGTCCAATATATATAACACTTGAGCCCCATTCTCTCAGACCAAAACAAAGCTGTCCCTCAGTGCACTCTTACCCCTGCTTCAATGTTTTTAACTTTTCTAGTGTAATTATGTTTAGGTCTGATCTCCATTCAAGTATCTGACCAAAATTTTATTAGTTTCTTGTGTCTCTGAAGTGTCTTAGACTTAGCCAAGTCTTCACTTGGGTTTGGGAAGTCCGTTAGTTCTTCTTGAGTTGTACTCTTGCAATGAATTGTACCTCTACAGCATCTCTGAGTGAGCGAGGCTGTTTGCCTTCCCTCATGTGGCAGGGCTCATGTGGAGAGGAAAAGGTTATTGTGAAAAATGGGTCCAAAACATGTTTAAGTCTCCAAGTCTCTGTCCTGTCAATGTGAGCATAGAGCTAAGTACAACAAACCTAGAGGGACACTGACTTTAGCCTTCTTAGAAAGTCTTTCCTGAATATATATCCTGTCATGATATATTTGACATCTTTATGTTTATTGTTTAAAATGTTGTCTATTATAGCTTAAAAGTGTTAAAGCAGTAAACATTTTGATAAAGAAATGTCTTTGAACAGTTATTGCAATGGTAAGATGCTTTGAACTGTATAGATCATCCTTTAACATAGAAAATAAAGTGATACGCAGATGATGTAATGATCTATAAAGATGTCACCAGTAGATTGGTGGTAAAGTGAGTCAATGAATATTAATCAATCCTTCCTTAATCTATACTGCTCTTTATGTTCCAGACCAAGGGGGGCTGGAGCCAATCCCAGCTGTCACTGGGTGGGCAGTTGTGTACATCCTGAACTGGTCACCAGTTAATCACAGGGCTGACAGAGACAGGCAAGCAGTCACACTAAATTTTCCCACCTATGGGCAATTTAGAGTCACCAATTGATCAAACGAGCGTGTCTTTGGTCTGTGGGAGAGAGCCAGAGTACCTGGAGAAATCCCACACATGCATGGGAACAGCATGAAAACTCCACAGAGAAAGACCCTGTGTGATGGGGATGGAAAGCAGGAACCTTCTTGTCCAATTCAAATAAAAACAGATTTTAAAAAGCAGGGTGTTCAAATGGCATAGCTGTCCTGCGTTCATGTGAAAAGTAGCTGGCACAGTGACCTGTAGGGCCGATTTAGTCACAGTCCTTTTACCCAAAAATGGTCACTGCTGGCTCCAACACCAAGCTTGAGGCTGTGAGGAATGGCTGCTCACTGACTGGTGACTTCACAAACTTCTTTATAGCCTGTGAAAGAAGCACAGAAAACAACTCATTAAAAGTGCTTTTTGACCACTTGTGAATAACAAATCCTACCACAGAAATATGCCTCATTTGAAGTTAATCCTGAGTGTGGCACTTGTTCATGATAATCCAAGAAAAAGTTTTCAGTTAGAATTTGAAAGAAGATTTCAAAGTAAATACAACTGTGACAGAGCTGATAATACAGTACATCTTTAATCCTCAGTGACAGCTTAATGGTGAAAAGGATAAGAAACATGAAAGGTGTTGATTTAAGAAGAAACTGATGCTTGGGAGAAGTTTTTTCCATGGGCTGTCCTTCCTTTTCCCGCAGGGGAACAGCATTTACGGCAATAAAATGCAGAACTCCATCTTTTAGTGCAGTGGTTTTCAAACTTTTTCGACAAAGGCACACCTAAGTTTAAACCAAAATGTCAAGGCACACCATATTCATATCAATACAAAATAGATTTATGTAACAGTCAAAGTGGCCCACAAGGGGGGATAAAGGGGAGAGGTTTCTGGGGCCCAGCAAACAGAGGGTGGCAAAAGTGGGCAAAAGGGGGCTGAAAGATGGCAAAAAAATGGTTAAAAGTGATGAAAAAATATGGCCAAATTGGGAAACAAGTGGCATAAGGGGCAAAATAATGGGTTGCAAGTGGCAAAAACATGTTGAATGTGTCAAAAAGGTGGCAACAACGGGTTATAAATGGCCATAAAGGGTTAAATGTTGTATAAAGGTGGTAAAAATGGGTTAAAAGAGATTTAAAAAATGTGAAAACTTGGTCAAAAAGTGGCCAAACAAAGGCAAAGTGAGCAAAAATTGGCAAGAAGGTGGCAAAAATTAGTTGAAAGTGTCAAATAGGTGGCATAATAGGTCACAAGTGGCAGAAAAGTGGCAAAAAGGGTTAAAGTTGCTAAAAAGGGGTTAGAAGTGATGAAAAAATGTAAAAAAAATCTCCAAATGATAGCAAAAGCAGGCAAAAACTGGTAAAAAAAAAACACAAAAAAAAAGCAGCAAAAAATGGCTTAAATGTGGCTATGAACGCTATGAAATAATCATGGAACATTACGGGACGGAGCTGTTTTAAAGCTAAATGCAAAGCTGGAGCTACACTCCAGACATGGCTGCTGCACTGTGTCACTCCGCCCAGTGGTTTACTCAAGAAATAGTTCTGAGTATTTGCTTCATGTGTCGTAATGTTACATAATTATACGTTATTATTTCATAGGGTGGTGAATGTGCAGGTCACAACTTGTGCATGTGAGCGTTTTGGAGTTGATGGATTGTGTATTTGATGAGTTTGATGAGGGAAAGCCAGAATACCATCTGCTTACATTGAGTTGGCACAGCAGGTCCGAACTCGGCAGCGCTGATCTAAAAATAGCTTGCACTGACAACTAAAGGTAACCAACCTATTACTAAGACTATAGGGATTATGGCAATGGGCGAATTTGCCAAAATGTTGAAGTATCCCTTTAACATTAGTGTTAATGACAAATCATTTGCTTCTGCAGCCAGCCTCAAGTGGAGAGTCACGGTACTGCAGTTTTTAGCACTTCAGGAAAAGCTTCATTTGGCTAAAAATGCTCCACCTGTTGGTAAACATTTATGGGAAAACTCATCTGGAACAGGAAATAAAACACATCAGCTCTTATCACAGCATGCTGCTCTTTTGTATGCTGCTGAACTGGGTTTGTGTTAAGAGTGACAGTGTCAGTCATTCTTAATGTGTTCTTCAGTTTGACAGGCTGCATGCTTGTCACTTTCATGAAGACATGATTGTGCAAGCCCATCATGTCTTATGTTCTCTGAGTGATCGTCATTTAACATTGCACCTGCAAAAACTCATCATGCACACAACATACAGTAACACACAATTTTAACAAGTGCAGTTCCCTTGATAGGCCTGGTGATGTTAGCAGTTATATTTGAGGAACAGGCCTTTCTCCAACCTTAGTTTGAACATGGTCTTGGTGGAATATCAGCTCACATTAATATTCAAGACAAGACTCTGCAAATAAGAGATTAGTTTCCCTATAAATATCTTTAAAAAAGCAGGGAGTAAAAGCTGCCGCTCCACCAGAGTCCCTCTCGTGGGTAATTGGTCCCCTTACGTACATCCTAGCTCTGCTAAAAGGAAATAACTGATGTAAACCATTTCAGCGATTGTAATTGCATTCAATCTTCAATCTATTCTTGCATCACTTTGACAGCTGCACAGCTTCGGTGACAGCGCTCAGCGAGACAAGCCTGTGAGCTAGAAATAGATTGTGAGCCAGTGTCAACATGGAGCAGACATCGGCCAGGGAGAAGTACGTGTATGTGTGCTGTTCAGACTCGGGTGACTGCACAAGAGAAAGTGGAACTCAAGGGAGAATTCCTGACATGCAGATCTGAGCAAAAACATGATGGGTTTAGTGTCACATGAGGAGGAACTGCTTAACAAAATGAACACAATCTTAGGTGTTCAATTTGATGTAAATTTCCCTGTAAAAGCACTGTGGCATTTTATGTGGGTGTGCAGAGTTAGAGGGACTGTGGAGCATGGATGGGGGTCTAGACTGGGGGATCAGCAGGTTTTCAGAGCTCAGTGATGGAGAAAGGCTCTCTGGCTGTCTCCCACTGATGAGGAGAGGCTGTGATTGACAGGTGAGTCTTAGTGAAGATCGGTGTTGCTTCGTTCAATTGGCCTGAGGAAAGATATGGCCTGAGGAGCAGCATCCTTGTGGGCATTACGGCTGTCCATCATGTGTGCTTCACATGGCTCAAAAGTTCCTCCAGGATTATTTAAAATATGGTAAAATATAAAACTCAAATGACCAATGGCGTGTTATAGGTTAAGATGGTGGTGTGATGTGATGTTTAGGTCTGTGATAAGGTTGGAAAGGCCATCTATTGGACTGACTAAATCACTAAAAATATGGAAACAAAAGAAATCTTTTGAACACATTTAATCCATTCCTTACTGACTAATGTAACCTGCACTGGGGTGACCAAGGTTTTTATCATTTTTCATATTTCATTTTCCATGATCACTGCTTTTGCCTGCCAAGGTATTGACGTGCATTTTATATGACTTCTGTCTTTTTTTTTCAAAATCTGTGGAAAATCTAAGTTTTACTCATTGAATGCTGCTGTGTCCCAATTCATGCTAGCATCCTAAGGGTTCAGCCATAGACTGCTTAGGGGGATCTGAAATAAGATTGTCTACAGAAGATTAGCTGTTTCTTTTGTTTCTCAACAGCTGCACGAAAACTATAAAACATACCAAATGATCTAAATATTTATTTACATTTAAGAGTATTACTCAGCTGCTTGAGAGATCATTGTCTCAGACACAACTGTCAAGATGGAAAAACACGCGCAAAAACGTTCTGAATTTTATATTGGAAAATGCCGACATAATATTATGTGCTTACATAGCTAATACAGCTGACATACCTATTTTTGCTAAAGCTAACATTGTTAAAGCTTAAGCTTATATAGCTATGGTAGCTATTTAGGTAAAAATCCTTCATTAGCTTTAGCTACATTTCATTAAGCTAACATAAAGCAAATATACATAGTTTTGTTAGCTTACATAGTTGTGTTAGCTACCTACAAGCATAGCTATGTTAGCTTAAGCTACACAGCTAAAGCTGATGTTAGCTTTAGGTACATAGCTACAGCTGATTTTAGCTTTAGCTACATAGCTAAAGCTGTTTTATGTAGTTAAATCAAGCCACCAATCATGTAACTACTTCTAAAATGGAAAATACGTTGTACTAGCAAATTCCGTCACTTCTGTCCTGGAGTTGGTGTCTTACAGTGGAGCAGGCCTCTGAGAGGTGGTCCACAACTGAACCCCTCTCAGTTGTACGTGAACTTGCAAATATTTCCAAAATGCTGTGTATAGAAATGTTTTGTGTTGACTGAATTCACATTTCGTGTTTTTTTTTTGTTGTGTTTTGTACAGTGATATTTTAAGTGTCGTTGTATTCATGTTTTAAGTTTGGTTCTGTACATGTTTTTGCTCTTTTACTTTTTCTTCGACATGTTTTGTGAGTATTTACATGGTCAGGCCTCCCCAGAGAAATGGACTTACCCCTGAAAGACCAGTAAATGGGACCCACCATAGCTTAGGCCCCATCCACACGGAGACATATTCAGGAGTATACGCAAAAGTTTTTGGTCTTATCAGCATTTCATCCACGGAAACTGCATTTTGGAGGGCCGTAAAGTAAACGCTACTTTTTGAAACCGTCACATCTCCATTTGGAGAGCCAATCACATCTTTCTTGGAATGACTGCGTCATACATAGCATAGTCCACTTAAGCTGCATGCATGGGTCCAGCCAAAACAACAATGGAGGATTACAGGGTTGTGTTTGTGCTGCAGAAGCTACTGAGGTTATTATGGCTTTTACAGCAAAATCTGATGCTCCTTTACCACCACAGAGAACAACAGACACCAGATGTTCTTAGATCAACCATGGAGAACAACCAGAAGGGCATCCAGGAGAAAGTTTTGAGCCATTTTCCCTAATCTTTTCTCTCTTTCGGTACATTTCCATGGCAGTGTTACAGTACCACTTACAGGCTTGGCATATATACTACAGCGTTTCAGTGGTTCTGTGCTTACACAGGCATCTCCTGAAACGATTCTGTGTTCACATAAAACTTTTTCAAGATGAAATGGAAATGTATCACTGTTGTCTCTGAGTGGACAAGGCCTTAGAGCTAGACTCCTAGCTTTGACACTGTCCTTTTTTTCCCCTGACTTTTGTGCAAGTCTTGGCATGGCTAACGCTGACATTATCAGAATGAAAGTTGCATCTTATCGATGCACTCTTGATTACAAATAAAGGTCCACACCTCTTTTGAAGAAATGATTCACTTTTTATGGGCTTCAATAAATCAAAGTTTCTTTTGTTTTTTATTAGTCAAGCTGAATATTCAAGCTTTGGAAATTAAATCTGGATAGGGCATGTTTTACATACCTTTATGGGCCCCCCTAAGTCTGCTGGGTCCCAGAAAGCTTTCCCCTGTTTTCCCACTCATGGATGGCCCTACACAAGGTTAAATGCTCTCAGTGCTTAATAGTAAAACTGTAAGGTCTATATGTCAGGGGTATTCTTTGCATATTATTGTAACTGTCAGTATTTGTAATTTTACTCTCTACTTCTTCATGTATGCATTTCTGTGTAAATTGATCAGTTTGTAATTGTATAGTATTTGCATGATGTTTTTTGTAATTTATTTTTTATTGATGTAATAACAACAAATAAAAAAATACATCAACATTTTCAGAATATTTTTTTTACATTTTTAGAACATTAACACCCCCGCCCCCCTATTCATAGTGTGAATAGTGTTTTTCCGGATATCAAAAACCGTACAGTATGTGTAAAAGAACCCATTGTTCCTGGATAACAAAATGAGCAATGTGGGTCAAGTGTCAGACCTATTTGGTATCTAATTCTTGGTGTAATATATGCTCTCTGACAGAATTTTAGATGTACTGGTGATTTGGGTTTTTTGAGGCCCGATTTGCATTTCTCCAAATATCCTCCAAGTTTAGATTATGTCCCATTTCAGACATATCCCTATTCCAAGCCTTTATTCATGGTGTAGTAATACATCTCTGGGAGTTCAGTTTATCATAGATATATGTCACTAACTTAATCTGAGTATTTTGAATCCAGCTAACAATGGGGTGTTCTGTTAAATTTGATCCCCAGGGAACCTTGTAAGCTTTACAAGCTAACCTTACTCTGAATTAGTAAAAAAGAGAATTTTCATCAATATTATACCTATTGACAGGCTTTTGAAAATTGAGGATAGAATTTGTATTTGCATGATTTTTAAAGCATATAACATATCTATATAACCATGCTGCAGCCTTGATGTGCACACTTAATATTTCTATCATTACCTTCACCAAGGAGGTGATGTGATCGCGTGGGTTTGTTAGTTAGTTTATTAGCAACATAAGTCAAAAAAAGTTATGGACGGATTTTGATGAAATTTTCAGGAAATGTCAGAAATGGCATAAGGAACAACTGATTAGATTTTGGGAGTGATCCGGATCACCGTCTAGATTCAGGAATTTTTTTTAAAGATTCTGTACTATTGGGAGATAGGGCTAATGGCGGAGGTCTGCGCTCTCTTAGTGCTTTTTTAGTTGTCAATGTGGACCTCATTTTCCTACAACAGCCACATTATTGTAAATATGCTGCATGTTGTGGCATTGGCATTCACAACGTTACTTGGAGTTTATAGAGTTTGAAAGATCAGCTCCACTACTTGAATTATAGAGGAGAAAAGTCATTAAGTGGGATAAAGATACAAGGAATCGATGGAGCAATAGATACTCTGCTGCTCTCAATTGTTTCCAGTCCAGTGCACATGAGCATCAGGGAGGTAAAGCCTGCTTGTTGTTTCCAGGTGAGCTCTCCACAGCTCCTCACTTATTGGCAGGAATCAATAAGAGCAGTCAGACTTCATGGAGCGTCAGGCTGGTTACTGCTTCCTTCTTTGAAGCAAATACTATAGACTGTGTATTATTTGAGCATGTTAAATTAAAACAAATCACAAAAGTGGAAACATTTTTGATTTCATTTCAAAGTGATAAATTTGGGCTGCAAATCCTTTTAGACAACACAATAAATCTAATGATGTAAAGGCCTTAATTCCCCACAGAATAACAGGCAGTAAATAGCCACCAATCTCTTTTATTTCTGCGTGGGCTGCTTTAAAATAACGCCTTTGCCCATCTTGAGCCTTTAATATGAACAGCTCTGTGGAAACGTTGGATAAAAGGACTGACAGACTGTTCACGTCAAAAGGATTGTTCTTGTTTTATTCTTCCCTTTCACACCGAGCATACAGCTCTATCTCTCCTCTTAATGACACTTGTTCTGCTTTAATTATGTGACCCACCCAGCCCAAAAGTCTTTCTTTATGGAAACTAATGGCCAATTGGAGCTCTGGTAGGTTGTCATTATACAGACAAGCCGGCTGGAGCTGTCTCAGAGATATGGGGGAAATGACTTGAGTGCAAAGAGGATCTTAGCTCCAGCAGGTAAGAAAATGTGGTCATTAAATTGCCTTCAGAAAGATTTCTGCTGTTTTAGAGTTATTTTTGCTTTTGGACCAGGCACATTTGAGTCATCCATGTAACCTACAGTCTCATCATGGTTGTTATTTCTTTTGTTAATTAAAGAAAATCTAAACATGGATACACAAGCCTGTTGGTGAATAATTCACACAATGCATTCAGTATTTATGGAGCCAACATGCCACACACAAGACCTCTGATGACACAGAGCAAGTCATACATCTCAACCCACAACCTCCTAATTTTGATCCCAGCATTAAAAGAGGAGGAGATGACGCAGTCATTCTCATAGAGGTGGATATCAATCCTGCACGCTTCATGCTTGTAGAGGGTCCTGTCCTTGTACTAGATAGGGAGACAGATGATGTTGATGATAAAGAAGAAATCAGGGACAGAGAGCAAGATGAGCTGATGGAGAAGAAAGCAGTGACTGAGAGCAAGATGAAGAGGATGGAAGAGAGGAAAGCAGTGACAGAGAGCAAGACAATGAAGAAGTAAGAGAAGAAGGCAGGAACAGAGTACAAGATCAAGCTGAACAAGGCGAGGAAAGCAGGGACAGAGAGAAAGATGATGGTGGAGGAGAAAGCAGGGACAGAGTGCAAAATGAGGATGATAGAAGAGAAGAAGACATGGACAGTGAACAAAACGAGGATGATGAGGAGAAAACAGGGACAGGGAGAAGGATGAGAATGATGGAGTAGAAAGCAGTGACAGAGAGAAAGATGAGCATGCTGGAGGAGAAGAAAGCAGCGACAAGGAGCAAGAAAATGAGGACTGAGGAGGGAAAGAGGAGGAAAGGATTTTGCTAATTTGGTGTTTAGGAAGCAAAAATTGTAAACATAATCTCAAACTTTGGGAATAAATAACACATAAACAAATGGGAAGGAAATAATATAGGTGAATTTAATGTAACAATGGTAAAATTGTTGCTAATTTATATATGAAAATTATAATTTAATTACACATTAAAATGTATAGATATTTGTAAAATGATGCAAAATGTTTGGCTTAGCTGGCCTGCTGGCTGGGGGGTCTTCATAGGGGCCAAACATCCCTGTTTACAGCCCTGGTCCCAACACTGAGGGATGTGGAGTAAGCTTACAATACCACCGTGTGGCTGCCGCTCGCTGTGATGTGAATGAAGTATTTCTGTTTCTCTAAGTTTAGCTGTTTCTTGCACAGCCCATGGCTGCATGCAGAATGAGTCATTCATGAAGCCTCTCAGCCCACTCACAGCCTCACTCTCCAGCTCCTGTATCAGTACCAGCACAGCTTATAGATTGTATGATAATTACTACATCTGTGTCGTGGCCTACTAAACCTCCCGTTCCTCCACCCTTGGGCCTCAGCCAGCTTGTAGTACATTTGCTGCCGTTTTCGTCTGTGTCTCTGTCACTCAGTCAGCTCTTCTCAGTCTCACTCTGGGAGGCCAACCTTTCAGCATTTCCAGCTATGTGCCACGGAAATCTGTTTCCAGGGCAACCGGGGTACCAAATATTCTCCAAGCGGCTTCTGGCTGATGCGTCCTTTGTTTACACTTTTCATATCAGTGTGTGGATAGTGACTGCTTCAAAGTGGCAAAGATGGGAAGACAAAAATGTGCCAAAAAATCTATCCAAGTGTGATCGACGTCAGAGCAGCCCCGACAAGAGCATAATTATACACCAAGTGTGCACGTGTTTATAATTCCAGCTGAAATGCATCCCTGAATAATTAACTACAAGAAAGATTTGAAGTCTTATTTTCACCAGAGGTTGTAAATTTGCATTAGACTCCCCATAGTATCCAAAGAGGCTTAATTAAGCCGCTGGAAGAATATCAAACATCTCCAAAGCCAGCTGATCCTGCTGCGCAGTCGCGCGCCCTCCTGTGAGAAAAAAAGCTGTTACATTACAAACCGACACCTTTCGTTATGCAACAGTCACTGAATACAATATTTTAGTGCGTTTCTGATTATTACCACCCTGATTTACTGGATTTATTGAAAACCAACTCACGTCCACCACTTTTGAGTCTTGCGCTTGCGCGTAACGGAGCCGGGAGCTGTCCAAGTGCTGAAATGAGGAAAAAAACGGCGTTCCACTCCCATTCCTCAACAGAGGACGGTCCTCCACCTGCGAGAGATTTCACTTCATAAGTAGCAACACTGGCAGAAGGACTCGTCTTCACGGAGAGAACTCCAACAGAGAGGAGGAAGCTTCAAGTCTGCGCGTTTTTCTTTTTCTTTTTTTGGAGTTTCACCTCATTGGCGTCTTTCCACAGACCTGATGTTTATTCACACGTCGAGAAATCTGTCTTTGGGAGTTTCGTGAAACTAAACTATGATCCGTGGCGGCGTTGAGGAATGTCTCCTGTATTTTTGTGTGGCACAAGAACACCCAAACGCCTACGACCTGGTCAGGGAAAGAGCGGAGCTCCTATTTGGATTATGTGTTTAACCAATGTAAACATATGGAAGAAATAAAACAGTGAGCACATGGGAAAACCACCGGGGATGAATCGCTGCTTTTTGAAGGTTTTGACAGCTTTAATTACATATTTAATGGAGACACACTACAGGTAGGCTTAAAAAGAAACATTTCACACTTTTTAACTCAGGTTAAAGTAAGGAAAAATATTAAATGTGCAATGACTTTCTCTAAACTTGGTTATTTCTTGAGTGCTTGATTGAACTTACTTATGTTTTTGAGTGCTTGTACAGTCCTAAAATGTTCACAGACATCGTTTTTTTCTGTGCAATAGCTCTATGTTGACGTTTACGCACGAAAATGTGTGTTTTATTCCTTCGTGGCATCATAGTAGTATACGCTGCTGCGCATGAAACTACAGTGTGTTGACATATTTGCCTTAATCTTACACTATCGGACATAAATATAGCTATCCTCCTTAAAAAGAGATGCCCACGACGTCAAATTCACACCGCATTCTCCAGATTCATGTGTGCGCTTTAACGCATTTCCTCCTTCCCTGTGCCTGCCCGTCACTCGCGGGCAGCTGCGAGGCGACAGATAAGGTTTAAATCCCGGCTTTCAGGCGCGACTTGAGTCTGATAAAGTGATTTTCCTCTCTAACTGTGTCCCTGCGTGTCTGCCTGTTTGTTTGTCCCAGAGTTGTGGATGCAAAGGAGCACGATTCCAGATCATCCTCCAACCTGTCTCCATCAGATTTTCTGGACTCACTCATGGGACGCACGTCAGGGTATGACGCACGAATCAGGCCGAATTTTAAAGGTTTGTTTATCACCTTATTTGTCTACTTGAAATCCGGGATAATTCACTCTAAATCAGGGGTTCTCAACCTTTTTAGCCCGCGACCCCCAAAATAGAGGTGCCAGAGACCGGGGAACCCCGTACCTGAGTCGTGTGGAGACAAGATCGCACATAAGGGGGGAAAAATGGGAGAGCTTTCTGGGGTCCAGCCAAACTGGGGTCCAGCAAAATCATGATCCATTGTAAAGTTAAAGGGATACTTCAACATTTTGGCAAATTCGCCCATTGCCATAATTCCTACAGTCTTAGTAATGGGGTTCGCTTCCTTTAGTTGTTGGTGCAAGCTGTTTCTAGATCTGGGGGGACCGTTATACCTGCTGCACTGCTAACGCTATGTTAGCAGACGGAACTTTTGCTTTCCCTCATCAAACTCATCAAATACACAATCCAACAACTCCAAAACGCTCTCGTGGACAAGTTGTGACCTGTACATTCACCACGCTATGAAATAAATATGGAACATAACTAGACGGAGATGTTTTAAAGTTAAATGCAAAGCCGGAACTACACTCCAGACATGGCTGCTGCACTGTGTCACTCCGCCCAGTGGTTTACTCAAGAAAAAGTTCGAGTATTTGCTTCATGTGTCATAATGTTACACAATTAATATGTCAATATTTCATATTGTGGTAAATATGCAGGTCACAACTTGTCCACGAGAGTGTTTTGGAGTTGTTGGATTGTGTATTTGATGAGTTTGATGAGGGAAAGCAAAAATTCCGTCTGCTAACATAGCTTTAGCTGTGCAGCTGGTTTAACGGTCCCCTGTGGTATTTTAAATGTAACCTGAATAACAACCACTCTTATTAATTCAATTGTGCAGCAAGTAGTCCTCTTAAAAATGTAAATCCTTTTGTTAAAACAGAATTAAAATATGTTAAAAATAGCCAAAATGGATTAATAATGGCAATGCTGGGATAGGTGGTGAAGTTAGAGTTTAAAAGGAGCGGAAATGGGTTAGAAGTGCCAAAAATTGGGTAAAATTGGCAAAAAATAACCAAAAATGGGTTAAAGTGTCAAAAAGTGGGATATTACGTGGTAAAAGGGGATTAAAAAGTGGCTGAAATAGTGTTTAAGTAGCAAAACAGGTGGGAAAATGTTGAAGTGGGGTGAAAAATTGATATAAACTGGCAAAAATAGGCATATTAAATTGTGAAATGTGGCGTAAAAAGTGGTAAAGAGGAGTTAATAATGGCAATAATGGGTCAACAGAGCCAACAATAGGCAGAGAGTGGCAAGAATTGGTTTAGAAGTGGCAAAACAGGCAGAAAAAAAGGGCAGAAAGGTTTAAAAACTGAGAAAAATGGGCTTTAAGTGGTACAAATGTTGGTAAAAAAGTGATGACAACGGGTTGAAATCTGGCAAAATTGGTGTAAAATGGAAACAGTGAAATTTAAAAAAATATTCCTAGTTTTTTTAAGGCATCTGGACACCCCCTCTCAGTGTTTCGTGACACCCAACGGGGTCCCGACTCCAAGGTTGAGAACCACTGCTCTAAATGATACATAGAAAGTCACCAACACATGCATGCAGAATCCTGTCTCCATCCCCCTTACACACATAAAGCAAGACTTTGGCATTATCTGAAGATCCATTTGCTGTTATCTGATGCTGCCAGCCTCTGATAACAACAATCAATCACTTCAGCTGACAGTAACATGGTTTTTCCAGGCTTGAATTCAATCATGCACTAACCCCTCATTGTGACATTAAATGCTTGTTTCATTAGATAATAAAGCTGTCAGATATCTTCACTGAATGATCAGCTGCAAACAAAAAGAAAAGGCTTGTAAATATCACAGTGGTGTCACAGTGACAGGTCGAATGATGGAAAGTGCCCCCGTGGCAAGGCTGCAGGCTACTGACTTCCTGTGTTGATGGTGCTGTGAAGCAGGGGACATACGCAGCATCTGCCACTGGAACGGAGCTGAGCTGAAAGGAGGCCGGCCAAGCCTGCTGGGGCTCGGGCCAGAGCCCACTCCAGTGTGGGTCAGGTGGGGCTGGGGATTCGTCAGGGGGAGTTTGGGGACTCCAGTTGTTGTTGAGCCAGTGTAGCAGAGGGACTGGGCAGCAGGAACACATTGCCCAGATCCTTCTTCTCCATCTGGGGGAAGTGGTGTTGTTGGAAAGGACTTAAGATGAGGGTAGCAGCACCGGCTGGTATTTAGAGGGAAAGGACGAAGGAAGAGCAACTGTTCCTGGCTAATAATGAGCACACAAGCACACACTGATCAAAGGAATAAAGCACAATGCTGCTGTTTAGATTTGTGTCATCTGTATTCTGGCGCAGACAAAGCTCCAGGTAGCATCTTAAAGCTAGAAAACAAACACTTTTGTGTGAACCCACTGTGATGTAAACAGACACATTTCCGGCTGCGAACCTGTTCTTCAGACTTTGAAGACAGTGTTGAACTGTATTTTCTGAAGGCTGACCTAGATTTTCGTGCTGAGTTTGTTGTGAGGAGGTGCAGCTTTATTTTTTTCTGCTTCTGCTGTTAAATGTAGCTACCTGACAACAAACTGAGGCAAATATTAATACCAAGTGTCATGCAATATTGATGAGGACAGCACAGAGGAAGGGCACAGGGAAGGGCTTACAAGGCTTACACTTATCAAATGGAAAGGAAAGAAAAAGATTTACTGGGACTTTAAATGGTTTTGCTTGCCGTTGAGTCAGAGCATGCTGTGGAGTAAAACATTATACTACTAATTAGAGCATGCTGGGTATTTTTCACTCCCACTGTTAGGTAGAACACACTCTGATTTGGCACAATAATCACCAGATTAATGAAGAGCTGCAACCTAATATCTTCAGTACTACTGAACAACCTGTTTTAACTCCTTCATTATGCAGCCATAGGTTTTCTGACATTATAACCTGTGTAAGTTTGACATTTTTATAGTTTGATTGATTATCAATACGGTTGCAAATTTGTTTTCTGTGTATTGAGTAATTGATTTCTCATTTACTCAATGCATCTCTTATGAACTGCCATTGTGGTGCATGCATTTTTCTCTGTCTGCATGCATCCTCCATGACAGGATGTAGAATAAAGTGTGCAAGAAAATGCCATAGAATAATCATAGTATTAAAACAGGCTACAGAAATGTGGTCATTTTCAGTGTAGGTTTGATGTAACTGCATACTGTGTAATTTATTTCATATTTTTCAATACCATGTCTACAAAAATGAAAAACAAAATCTCTATTTTAAATATCTGCAGTATCACAAGGTACCAAAACCCCCCAAAAAAAGACTTTATAAGACGGATGTGTGGGAGAGGAATGAGTCCACCAAAAATGGCTGACAAACTCCTGCACACTATCTTATTTGCACAAAAACATTGTCAACATCATGGTAAAGAAATGCCTACATGTTTTTGTGAAATTTAGATACTGTGCTGGAGTTTGTCTGCATTGTTTTAATAATATAAAACAAAAAATTACCCAATATTGTTTGTCTAGGACTTCTGTTTTTGTTGCTCTGGTATCTAAACATCAATATTGCTTGTTTTTCAAATGTATCATATAAAAATGCTCATTTCTGATAGTGCGACTACACCACTAGTGGGTCTTGCGTTAGTATATGCCCCCCTTTAGCTCTTTCATATGTCATCTTGCAAATGCAAATAAAATTTGACTTCCTGATAAGGTTCTGATGCTGATATGCATCAAAGTGTGTTTTTAAGTCTATATGCTGTGAAAGTGACAGCACTTTAATTGTCTGAAGAGAGACTCTCTCATTTTCCCCCCTTGTTACTTCATTAACTATTACTTTACTACAGTGTATTTGTTAGGGGCAGATACAGTATACATCAACATCTGACAGCAGTCATCCCATGCAAGTATCCTAGAGTTTGTAGCAAATGCTGATGGGCAGCGACAGCCCTAAAAGGGCTTTTATAACGATACAAAGTTAAAACATTTAACTCATTTTTTTCAGCACAACCACAACTTTCTGAAATGACAACTTTTTACCTCCTCCAAGGGGGTTATGTGATCGGGTGGGTTTGTTTGTTTGTTCATTTGTTAGTTTGTTAGCAACATAACTCAAACAGTCGTGGACGGATTTTCATGACATTTTCAGGAAACATCACAAATGGCATAAGGAAGAACTGACTCAATTTTGGGACTGATCTGGATTCAGGAATTTTTTTAAAGATTATGTACTATTGGGAGATAGGGCTAGTGGCAGAGGTCTGTGCTGTTACCACTTTACACCAGGAGATGGCGGACATGAGTAACTTCAATCCCAGCAGCATTTTGGGTGTGTTTCTATTCAAAGTTTTGGAGTTTATAGAGTTCGAAAGACATACGCCCGGTTGAGGAGACGAGTCGGAGCGTAACAGAGAGAAAGACAGTGAATTGTAGCGAGAATACTCACAATGCTGGGAGGAATAAAGGAATATTCACACTCTGTCATGACTTCCAGTTGTCCGGTGAGACCATGGGTGAGACTGTCAGTGCATCTGTTGGCACTGGCAGGCAATGCTTCCACCATGACAGTCCACCCGTAGCGAGGAGGGAGTAATCGGCAAATGCCGTGGTGGGGGGCACAGGAGGACAGATCCAGGAATTTTTCTAAGGATTCTTCACTATTGGGAGATAGGGCTGATGGCAGAGGTCTGCGCTCTCAGAGTGCTTTTGTAGTTTCTTACTGTACTTGACAGTAAGAAAACTGACTTTAAAAGTTTCATGTATATCAAAATAAGGGATAAGCACTGAACTGGGTACCACATGAGACAGTACAAGCACACTCAGTAGTGACAGTGTTAAAGAAAATTAAACATGAGTGCAGCTCAGATTTTAGTAGCTCTATTAGTGGTGTAGTTTGTCTTAAGTTTCAAGTGATCTGGGCAAGGATTTGACTCATTTTACAGAAAAAGCACTCAAGTTGAATTCTGATTTGTTGAATGAAATGACAGTTTCCATTTGAAGCTGCTCTGGTGGATCTGCTGCATCTCTGTAGTTTCCTTATGTATAATATGTGTATATGGATCCTTTTCCAAAGAGCAAGTCAAACATAGCCTGTAGAGTCCATGAGGCACTCATCTCCACAGTATTTTAAAGTGAATTTAATTTGGCTTGTATGTGATGGTCTTACACTGGGGTGTCCAAACTATGGCCCAAGAGCCAGATGTGGCCCTCAGTCCATTTTTGATCGTCCCTCAGCAAATTCTTGGTATAAAATTATACATGGCTGTAACAAAAAGAGGAACACCTAGTGTTCTGGAGGGGTCGTCACATGGCCTACATTTGAACATTAACTTTGTAGTTTCAGCAAAAGGCTGTGCTACAATGTCAAATTGGTAAACAAACATTTTAAAGAAATTTATTTGTGTTTTTTTAATGACTACATTTGGAAAACACTGTAAATAGTGAACACATTTCCAACCAAAATAATAACAATATCTTTATTCATAACTTTCTAAAAGATTACAGCAACAAATAGCATTTAAGGGGCGGAGCCAGTGGTAGCCAGGGCCAAACAGGGCTTCCCCAAAATCCTAAAAATGATTGTCTATTTGCTTTGTCAGCAGTTAACTAGCCATTTAGGCCTTTTCAGTAACTTTGCATATCTTAACCTATATTAGATTGGTTTTAAATATCCTCAAGGCGAGGAATATTTCTATATATGGCCCTCAGTGGGAAAAGTTTGGACACCCCTGGTCTAAAACATTATAGTTCATCATTTAGAAGTTTGCTGGGTAAATACAACATGGCTTTCCAAAGGTTTTAACAAAGCAAGACCTGAGTTTTCATAGCTGTCCTTGTATATGTTGAAATGCAACTAATGGCTTTAGATGACGTGTGCATAGGAAAAACACCTCCTTAAAGTACTGCTCTTGTTTGTTCACTAAATAGAATTCTATAATGTGAACCTAAAAATGTTTGCAAGTCCATGCAGGATGCTAATTTTGCAAAGCAAGGGTCATCTTGTGTTTTCTGTGATTTTTTGTGTCTACTTTTAAAAAGCATGCAACATATCACCATTCACTCCTTGAGCTTCTGTAGGATATAGTGCTTGTATGCATTCATGCATGAAGACAGTGAAACCAACCCAAACATCCTGATCAAACATCCCCACCGCTCCAAACCTCAGGTTTCCTTAATGATGTGGTTTAAGGCTTTTTCCTCTCATGTCATTGTCATTCCATTCCACAGGTCTCCCTGTAAACGTTACATGCAATATTTTTATCAACAGTTTCGGCTCTGTCACAGAGACTACTATGGTGAGTTCCTCCTTTGGCATTTTATCTGATTGTCCACAATGTGTCGTTATCTATCCCTCAACCTGCAGGTCCACCAGTAAATGTTACCTGCAACATATTTATCAACAGCTTTGGTTCTATAGCTGAAACTACAATGGTGAGTTGAGCCTTGAATTGAACATGTTTAATGACCTCTTCTCCGGCTTATAGACTGACTCGTCTTGCTTTTTTGTTTCTTTCTTTACCATTTTGACTTTGTTTCTGCAATCAAGAAGCTTATTGGCGGGTCCATGTGGCACAAAGTGATTATAGATGAGCGTTATAGTTTTGGTATTGTTCATGTTAATACAGCATTCAGCCGATTTTAACCACAAAGCTGCCTCTAACAGTACAAGGGGGGCTGGGGCTTCAAACAAACCAATCTTCAGTAAGTGATGTGTGAAGGCGTCTTACCGCCTGAGGGGTAAAAATATAAAACCTGCGAGACTGAAACCCATCACGATCAAAGGATTCATAATGAGTGATAATAACCACTTAGATTATGAATGAAGGATGCTAATTTGCACAGGAGCTGCAGCTCATAAGATTGCCAAGGAATTACACGGCTTTAGGCACGCAGGCAAATATTTGGAACCGCCAATATGCTGATGAAATGTCAAACCGCATAA
The DNA here is from genome assembly GCF_018320785.1 of Cheilinus undulatus. Lineage (NCBI taxonomy): Eukaryota > Metazoa > Chordata > Actinopteri > Labriformes > Labridae > Cheilinus > Cheilinus undulatus. The sequence goes on along the minus strand of NC_054879.1, from coordinate 39,943,400 downwards.
GGCTCTCTCATCATCATGACATATCAATTACAGCAAGCAATTGAGCTTTGTGGTGCTCAGTTTACTACTAACAACACTGCAACAGCTCCTCTCATCAGCCACCACATCTTACAAAATCCTCCTCATTTTCTGTACTCCTTCATGATCGAGATTAGCAAGAAAAGCTATTAGAGGTCAGTTTTCTGCAAAAAGGTTAGCAAATTTTGAATCAGGTGAACTCGAAAAAAAATCCTGCAGGGTGTCTAAAGTACACCTTTTTTGGTACAGAAATGTTACCATGTTTTATGTCTTATCTAGTGTGATGGAGTTTTCCTGCAATTTTTGGTAAGCAATAATAATAAATAAATATATTAGGACTCTAGTTTTGTTGCTGTGGTGCCAACATTGTTGGATTTCAACTGGAATCAAAGTGAAGCTTTAAAACCGGGGTATCGTGACAACCCCGTCTGCAAATGGTACTTCTAACACCAGTTTATCATCAACCTAGCCATGTGAACACAAATATGACATTTAAGGGGATATACTGTCTGTGTGCTTCATTATACGGATCATATTATAATCCTTTTAAGCACATGTAACATATCACGGTTGTAATTAAGTTGATGCAACCATATAGAATACATACCATATATAAATTCAAATCAATGCAGGAAGAAGTAATCAAATGCTTAAGTTAATTAGGTATCAAAAGTGAAATATTTGTAACTTTAATTAGAATCCTCAAAATTATTTGATCTGTTTATTTTTTCTAAATGGATTCGTGTGATTGGCATGCAAATGTTAAGCTGGTCAAAACTAGAGATAAGGCAATTTTAGCAGTTGCTACATAGCACCAGTATCTACACCTAAGTAAGCTTTAGCAATATTTGCTAAGCTGTAGTTATGTAGCTCCAGTATCTACAGCTAAGTTAGCTTTAGTAATATTTGCTTAGCTGTAGTTATGTAGCTGCAATGTCTACAACTAAAGTTAGCTTTAGATATATGAACTTAGCTGTAGCTACATAGCTCTGGTATCTACAGGTAAGTTAGTTTAGTAATATTTGCTCAGCTGTAGGTACATAGCTCTAGTAACTACACTTAAATTAGCGTTAGCAATATGAGCTTAGCTGTAGCTACATAGCTCCAGTATCTACAGCTAAGTTATCTTTAGTTATATTTGCTTAGCTGTAGCTACATAGCTCCAGTTTCTACTGCCAAATTAGCTTTTGCAAAATGAGCTTTAAAAATGTGGCTAAAGCTAACTTAGCTATGCAGATAATGTAGATACAGTGGTTAACAAATTTATCAGACCACCCTAACCCTAACCAAAGTAAGGTTTATGCCACGGCTGCCCCAAATTAACAGCATTGGTAATTACCCAAATCATTTTTTATGTTTCTGCAATGGTTAATACACCAATATGTAGAAGCTCTTTAACCCAAATGATATTTTGACTGCTAAAATATAATTATTATTGTTATCCATGAATTTTAAAATTTACTGATTTACAAAAAAACCCTGAAAAAATAGTAAAGCACATTATTATTTCTTGATTAATATGTCAAATTATAGTTATTTACTTGCATTCCTGAACAGAAAAATGAGTTTTAGTGGTTGAATGTTATGCTTGATTCATTTCTGACTTCTCAGAGAAGCCCAGTGAGCCGGCTCAAATTTGGGTGAATTCAGTTTGAAATCCCTCATTCCTGTTCAAAATGGTAAAACGTGGAGAGCTCACTGAAAATGAAAGGGTCCGCAATTAAGCACTTCATGATGCTAGATCGTCTTTGAGACAAATATGACAGGTGGTCTAATAAATTTGTTAAGCACTGTATGTAGCTGCTTTGTGTGCTTAGCTTTATCTCCATTAGCTACTTTCTTACTTCTAGGATTAATTTTTGCATAGATCCATTGCTTTAGCTTCATAGCTAAAGATAATGTAGCTAAATAGATAGTGTGCCTACATATCTTACATAGCAGCATTGTGAGCTTAGCTGGAGCTACGTAGCTCCAGTATCTACAGCTAAGTTAGCTTTAGTAATATTTGCTTAGCTGTGGTTATGTAGCTCCAGTGTCTACAGCTAAGTAAGCTTTAGTAATATGAGCTTAGCTGTAGCTACATTAGCTTTAGTAATATTATATTGCCTTTAGAAAAACATGAGCATTAGTCATCAACTGGGGAAAACGGCAAGTTGAAAATGAAGGTTAAAAGCTTTACAAAAGCTTTTGAAAATGTACATCAACAAGTCACTGGGACTGTGGAAAAGTTACAAGCACATCTTCATAACAAAAAAGATAAAGGTACATTATGATAAGTTTTCCACTGACACTGACACATTTTTTGTTCAAGTACTTACATTACCTCAAATATTTTCAGGAATATTCAAAGCCAGAGAAATTCCTAGTTTTCACTGCTAAAAAGGAACATGTCTTGCCATGACAGAGCTGCCAAGACAGACGCAAGTTTGTTTATGATTGCTGTTGAAACCCTGGATGTTAATGTCAAAGCTGCTATATGAAGCCTGAACTGCAACTGGTAGCCATTCTGTTGCTGTATCTTCCTTCATGTTTTGTGCTGCTTGCTTGTGCTGGTCTGGCTGGGTGTCCTGTTGCCTGTAACTCCCACACCTCTCAATCCTGTAAATTTTGGCCCACTAAGCTTTTTTAAATATCAATGCTGCAAATGGTTTCTAAATGCTTTGCGTATAGACTGCAGCACAAACCAGGAAGGCCACTTTTAACAGCTTTTCTCACTTTTAAAGTGAAATTCATCAATGAACTTTTTTTAAAGATATATTTTTTGGACATTTCATGCCTTTATTCAGAAAACAGTGGCTAGTCAGTGATGAGAGTGTGGAAGTTGTAGAGCAGTTCACCTACCTTGGCAGCGTAATTCATTGACCCGCTAACTGCAAGGCTAAGCTCAACCACAGGCTTGCGCAAGGCGATAGGTTTGCTGAGCAAGACAGTGTGATCCTGGTATCTGAGGATGGGGATGAAAGTCAGAGTCTTTCAGTCCTCCTTCCTGGGCTTGATCCAGCTTCCCCATACTGGGTGCCCATGACCTGGTGGGTTGGCCCAGACCCCGGGGGCAACAGCATGCATCATGGAGGGGGCAGGATACCTTGAGAGATGGAGCATGAGCCTGGATGATGGCCATCAGGAAGCCAGAGCAGTACAGGACAAAGGTTGGCGCAGCACATGCTCCCATACCGACCTGACCTAGCAGTGGATAGAGCCAGAAACAGAGATGAGAGAGTGGGGGAGAGACATGTAGGAAGGTAGCCTCAGGACGACCTGCATACATGAGGTGCACCTTATCTACTAGACAATCTGCGCCCCAAATTTCCTTATTTGTTTAACAGGGGATCTGTTCTATTTACAGTGAAGCCTGTTTTCAGAGTAAGAGTCAGACGTTGAATGTCTGGTTTTTCTCTGACCAAACCTACACAAATTAGCTTTAGCTAAATTATCGACTGATTAACTTTTGTTGCATCCTGGTGACTTTTTACTATCCAACTGTGCATATTTTCAATTCTTGTAATAATTTTTAACCTTTTAACCTTCACTTTTAAGTTACACTTCACATGTTTATGACTCATGTAAACCTTTAAAACACCAAATATAAGCTTGATCATTTATTTGTTTTTAGATAATCTCTCAAGTAACTACAAAAAGCAGATACTTAAGAAATCTAGAGAAAAGTACAACGTGGAGAGGACAACATACTTTTGTAAATAAGGGGAATCAAGACAGAGAATAAAAGAGAAATGCACAAAAACACTTGTTTTACAGATAACTTGAGGTACTTTCTTAGTCTCACCATAAAGAATATATCTAAACCAATGTGTTTGATATTTTTAACATTTGGTATAGATGCCTGCATGTACATCTTTATAGTATCCAGATGCATTTCTATGTATACAAAAATCATGAGGACATTAAATAACTAATTCATCTTTCCATTTGACCTCATCATAACTGTATAATATAAATGCTCAATGTCAATGTTGCTCATGTGCTTTCATAAGACCCTAATCACCGGACAATAAAATATGCTAAGCCGCTTGTCTTCTCGGCAGGATTACAGGGTGAACATTTTCCTACGGCAGAAGTGGAATGACCCCCGGCTAGCATACAGTAAATACCCAGATTCTTCCCTCGACCTAGACCCCTCCATGTTGGACTCCATATGGAAGCCTGACCTCTTCTTTGCCAATGAGAAAGGAGCCAATTTCCACGACGTAACAACAGATAACAAGCTGCTGAGGATCTTCAAGGATGGGACGGTTCTCTACAGTATCAGGTGATGCATTGGACATAGTAACATTACAACCTATTTATTAAAAAATATACTGCATGTCACTGCTGAACAATTCAGTGTTATAATATAAATAAATCTGGTGGCTGTACAGTCCTTTAATCAGTTATGAAAGAACATGTATGGAAAAAAAGCTCAGTACAAAATGTTTTTATGTAAACTGAAAAATCTGCATTTTAGACTTTTAAAACCACAGTCTTTGCAATCATGCCCAAGTAACTATTCAAAGTGATTAACAGGAAAAGAAACTAACTGAAATAGATTTCAGTGGAAGCACTAGTTTTAGTATTAGGCGCTGGAGATCTGTAGCTGAGGTAGGATTCAAAGCTCAGATGAAAATTATGCTGTAGAGAACCAAAAGCTCTGATGCATACAGCACCCCAGGACATGTTCACTTATTACTTTTCTTACATTTCCTTTCAAACACCAAAGACACACCATGTAAAAGGCACAGTTTTAAATTGATTTTATCTCATTATGATCTCTCCTTTGAAATGGCATAATTCACTGAACTACAGAATGTCCCCATGCGCCGGGAAAATGTAGATTTTCAATAAGGGAACACTGATTGGAAGGGGGCAAACTAATCTCAGGGGCATTGTAGAGAAACCGAAGGGAGTCCTTTTCATGTCGGTTTCTCCATTAAAGACAAGTCCGAAACATGCATCCAAATCAGGATGGGCGACATTTTAAAAGCCCCAAATTTAAGCAAAACTCAATAGAAGATAGGAAAATATGTTTCATTTCATTTTCAATGCAACTTCAATCTCACACCGCATTCAATTTTCTCTGCTGTGATGCGACATGAAGCAGATCAATTTTGAGTTCATTTATGGTCCTCCTCCAAGGTGAGCGGTGCTCAGGTGTGGAGGCAAAGCGGGTCAACAGGAGAGATGAAATGGTTAACCACTCTCAGCATTCATGGGAGAAATAGACAGAGAGAGGACCCCGGGCCACAATGCATCACAGAAACAATACCTCGCAGTAATGAAAGTGTGATAGGGACCTGCTGAAGGGAATCCTACATGAAATGTCAGAGTATCACACAGGAGAAAGAAGAACAAAAGACAGAGACTGTGAGGGAAAAAGGACTGACTGTGATGTAATTTTTTCAAGCTTATTATATTCTGTTCGTGTGTCCAACTTCTAGATCAAGGTTTAATAAGTACATTTCTTTTTAAATCAAACTGATGTAGGCCATTCATCATGTCTTACTGTGCGACTTTGTCTCATATCACAGGTTGACTCTGATTCTGTCTTGTCCAATGGATTTGAAGAACTTTCCAATGGATGTCCAAACTTGCACAATGCAGCTGGAAAGTTGTAAGTGTTTTTCCCCCTGGAAATATGCATGAGAGAGAAAATCTTTAGTCCATTTTTCGAACATATAAATCAATAATTATCATGTCAGGAAGACCACTGGTCTAAACTTGGAAAGTTTAGACCAGTGGTTCTGGATTTGTCTACCCTAAGGACTTAATACTTCCTTCATGAGAAATGATGACCCAAATTTCTCAACCACTTATTTAAGGAAAAATGTTTAAATTTGGACCATAAAATGGAGCAAAACAAATGATTGAAGAAAGAGAGAGTGTGACAGAAACAACAATGCTTAAAAGATCCCTAAGTACTCAAGTTCTCTTCTCCAAGTTCAAACTATCTGGTTAAACTGTACTTAAGTGCCAAACCACTGGCCAGTTTCATGTTGGTGGCAGAAAGCTTGGACTTCCTTGTTTTGGTTTCTAGTGTTTTTTTTTTTCACTCAGTACTTTCAGTACTTACTCTACCTTTTAATAATGAGTGAAGTAAAATAATTACCCCCAAAATATACAAAACACTAGAACTGCCATCTGGTAAGATTTGCCTGAGACTGTTCTTTACTTGTGTCTAACTTTGCATGAGGGCTGAATGATTTTGGATAAAAAATCGAATTGCAATTGTTTTCCCCAGTATTGTGATTGTGAATCAATATGCAGCTGTTATAAATTCCTCATCCTGTGTATTTCTCATCGAATAAGCAATAAATCAATCTATATTATAATGAAAACAATATTTAGTAGATTAAACAAAGGCTGAACAATTTTTAAAAATATCTAATTGTGATTATTTTGACTTATTGTAAATTCAATATGAATTGTTGTATTGTAGAGAATGAGGATTTTCTGTCTTTCTTATTTTTATTAAGATTAATATATGCAAAAACAATGACAAATTTAGAAAAATGACACTCGAATGTTTGCATTATGTTTAGAGCACAATATCTCTGGCTCTGAAATGTATTAAACAGGTATTCTGAAACACATTTCAGGTCAAAGTGATATTGCACCTTCTGCAATTTGAAAATTGTGGTAGGACATATTGCTATTTACTCAATGTTTCAGTTTATTGCTCAGCCCTACCTTGTATTCATAAAATTGTCCGTCAGTTGTTGACTTTTCCTAAAAGTGTATTTTGTAGCACCTTGTGCCATAAAAAGTAATTACATAAATCCAGATTTTATAAATGGTCATTTATACCTAGAACTGCTATGTGAGTAAAATTTACCCATAAGAAACCAGTGATTTTCCAACTGTTTGATTTCTACATTAGCAGATAAACAATGGATATAACCATGACAAGAACCATCAGAAGTCATAAATCAACCTTCAACATGAATATGACTGGCAAAAAAGGCATTCATTATTATGAAATGTCAATAGAAGAAACTGATGTTGAGGAAATTTCAGGACTGAGAAAATGTTTGATATAACTTATATCACCAGTGAGCTAGGTCTCCTTCTGTGATCAATGAGCTGATCATTGTCTGGGGTTAAATTACTGCTCCTGATGGGTGCCTTCAATAAAAATCAATGTACTTTCATAATGGGTCAATTTAACCTGCTGGCTGTTTAGATACATAGAAATCCCTAAAGGTTTTAGTGTTCAGTAAAACTGGATTTTAAAAACGTACTCTCAAAAGCACAAGTACACAAAAAAGCTAAACAGTTACAGTCATTAGGGTAAATGTGATTAGTTACTTTCCACTCCTGATCATCATTACAGAGGCCTTTAAGGGACAGGCATGTCAAATTTTATTTTACTCCATTTCCATTGAAGACATGTACATTTTTGTTATTTTCTAGAAATCTAAAGAATTTAGCACATTTTTACTGTTAAAAAGAACTTTGTTATTCCAAGTTACCGAAATAAATAAATTTAAATCTCGAGAAAATAACAAATTGACGCAATAACAAAGCAGAAAGATGATTAAAATAAATATATGTTGGTCTTTCAGGGCTTCCATACATCATAGACCTTTGCTGCACCAACTGAAAGCCACCGGTATTAATTTGGCTTCAACAAAATAGATATTTTTAAAGTTTACTGTTGCATATATAATCACAAAGGGACAAAATAAATTCAGTTAATAGGCCTACTTTTACTTGTCGTTAAAATAATGGTACGTATGTAATCCTGCGTAATCAGCACCTAGCATACCCTACCTATCACAACAAAGCGTAGCTGGACCTAACCTCATCAAAATGCTAGCTAAAAACTCCGCCCTCACTCAACGATTTATCAGTCAATGCCAGGCAATGTTTTGGTGTTTTAAAAGACGAAAAATACCTACAAATGGCGAGAAAAATTTCAGAACCGTTCATTGAAGTTACCTCAGCCACAATTTAAGCTGAAAACGGAAAACAGCAGCAGGTACGTTGTACGAGACAAAAGCAATCGATCTCAGATCAGAACAAGAGCGCTTTACCAAATTTAGCTCTATCAGTTCGGCTGCACATAACACTCACCAAGAGGGACACGAAACACGATTTTAAGAGTATTTCCACGGTTTTAAGGATTTTTGACATTTAAGGGTGTTTTGTGTTTTAGACTGTAACAGACTATGCTATCTTCACTTGTCAAATATACACTGATTTTAAGTAGAATCCATACTGCGGTTCTAAACCCTGGTTCATCCTTTTCCTTCTGTTTGTAGTTGGCTACACTATGAATGACTTGATCTTCGAGTGGCTGGAGAATGGTGCAGTGCAGGTGTCAGATGGGCTCACATTGCCTCAGTTCATTATGAGGGAAGAGAAGGAGCTCGGCTACTGTACCAAACACTACAACACTGGTGAGATAACCCACACACACATATTAATATGATGCACTGTTGTCTCTTCTCCTTGTCTGGTCCTGAGTCAAATATGTCTTGTTTAACAGGTAAATTTACCTGCATAGAAGTTAAATTTCATCTGGAGCGGCAGATGGGATACTACCTGATCCAGATGTACATCCCCTCCCTCCTCATTGTCATCCTCTCATGGGTGTCTTTTTGGATTAATATGGATGCTGCTCCTGCCAGAGTGGCGCTGGGGATCACCACTGTGCTTACCATGACTACACAGAGCTCCGGCTCCAGAGCTTCTCTTCCAAAGGTTAGCCTGGTTTAGTTTTCTCTGAAGTAGAATTCTGAAAGTTTACATTTGTGGTTATTATATAAAAATTCTAGTCTATACTGTACTAAACCCTTCTGTAAGTTTAAGAAGATTATAAAGAAATAGCACAAAGCAACGCAGCAGTGATTGTGAGTACATTTGTGAAGAGCTGGTTGGAAATTGGTGATACTGGGTTGTAAAGTAGAGCAAAGGAATGAGAATAATGAGACTTAACTGATTCATATTTGTTTACCCAGATGTCTTGACTGTAGTGGTCAATAATAATGGACTATTTTTCTTTCCTCATTTGTTATGTGTTAACTAAAATTGTTATAAGCATTCAGTATTGGTGAGACTAAATCATATTAGATGAAGAAATTTTACAATTTTTTAAAAATGTGTGCTTAGAATAACATTTTATTCATATCACAATCCTAATTAATTATTTAAATGACATTTTAACCCATGGCTAGACAGATATTTGAATATTTTTCTTAAATTAAGAAGTGTATTTAGGCATGGGCATTGAGCTATTTCTGCAACTCTTGATACAGCAACAACTGCAGCTTAACATTTGGTTATGTTAAAAAGAAAAAAGGGATCACATTAGGGGAATCAGGATTGATAACATGCAATTTCAGCCAATCTGGCAGGACACAAATGTCTGTGGAAATAGTAATGGAGTCAGGACTGAGTACAGGTGAGGTGCAGGTGATAAAACCGGTCCAAAACAGGAGCAAAGTTGAACAAATGAATCATTAAGAAAGTTTCATGATGGATAATATTAATCAAGGAAATGTGCAATTTAAAGTTGGACAGCAAACCAGGGAAGAAGTTAACCTCTACAGATAATCAGTCATGTTTATGGGGCTGGAAAATCTCTAAATGAATATAGTAAAATAGTTACCTCTACTATTGTAAACAACCTTGTTATACTTGTATTAGTGTACACTATAAATCTTAACTATTGTTTTACCTTACCACATTAACTAATAAGTGGCTTTTGATTCTAGTACTTGGCTATTATTTCTATATAAAACTACAAACAAATTGAAATAAAAAATATTAAAATCTAAATGAGGAAATTAAAAATGAGTGGTTTAATTGTTGTGTGGTTAACATCTGGCTAACGTACTTACACTCATGTCTGTGCCATGTGAAAGCAATCAGTTATCCTTTAGCAGATGACAAGCCTGTTATTTCACAGATGATTAGATCATAAATGTGCACCACATTAAACATCTCTGTTACAGTGATGACAACATCAGTGCACATTACCCCCAGCACTGATAGCCTATGTGAGTTAATTTTCCATCAGGGTGAATTGTGCAGATATAGAGAAGGGTCCTACAAGCAGTGAGAGCATGCCTTGATGATCAATCACTCTCCACACATCTGTCTGCTCATCAGCACCAAACGTCTCCTCAACGTCAGAGAGTCTCTCATAAAAGACACGTATACTTATAAATATTTAAAGAGAAGCCTTTGAGAGCCTCAATACGTGACAACTATAACTCAATGTGCTTTTTGTGCCCCGGAAAAGCTGAGTTGTTTTCCTTACATGCTAATCAGCTGTCATGGCGTTAGCTGGTCACACTGATGGGAAAGGCTTTCAACTTTCTCCTCATTTTCTCATAGAAAACAGATCAAAACCAGAGCTAAAGGCACAGACTACTGTTGTACTGTTGCCTTTCGACTGCTAATTAAGGAAGCAGTTATTTCTTATTGTGCAAGTCTGTAATTGCTGCGATACAATTGTTAATGAAAAACTATTATAATTGCAATATTATTAGAGCCCCTGTAAACTCACATAAAGAGAAAGATTCAAAAAATGCAGTTAGATCTAAGAGATCGAAGGCTAAAGGATGGATACAGACGGGTTTAAACCATATTTAAACTCAAAGCACACCTTCGTACCGCACTTGAACTGTTAGCTGATGCTGTCACCTTGGGGATCTAACAAAAGAAATCTGTTTTCTCTGCCAGGTCTCTTACGTGAAAGCCATTGATATCTGGATGGCTGTGTGTCTGCTCTTTGTATTTGCTGCATTGCTGGAATATGCTGGGGTTAATTTTGTCTCCAGGCAACAGAAAGAGTTCCTTCGCCTGAGGCGAAGACAAAGGAGGAATCACAAGGTAGGCTCTCAAAGTTTACAAGGTTGCTGTTCGACTATTTAACTTTTTGTCATAATTGCATTGTTGCTCTTGGGATGGCAGGGTCAGATGGTCAGATGCAGCACATTATTGTTTAATTTTTATTTTTCTAATTTTCCAGAAAGCATTGACTAGATTGTTATTTATGTCAGAGCAGGCAGTCACAAACAGATATCTGAGCATTTATCAAAAATCTGAAGGCAAGAGATGAGATTTGAGATGCTGGAAATACTATGGTTTCAGTGCTGTTCACTGACCAGATTTGACTGACTGAATTTTGGCAGAATTTGTTTTTTTGTCTGCAGGAAAACAAAGGAAGCAAAAGAGTCAGACTGTCTCAGCTGTAATGCAATCTCAGACTGTGATTTAGCAATTATTGAACAGATATCTACATTTGAGATAAAACCTTCATCAGAGACTCCATTTGTTTTGTGTTACATGTTAAAAGCTGTAATGTTGACCAGCACACAAGACAGGAAGTCTGATCAGCTCATTAGCTCATTATTCCTGGATGGGGCAGTATGGAAAAGATGGGATGTGGGCACCTGTTTAGCTCTGCTGGCTAAGCAGATACCTTCATAAAGAGACTAAAGTCCTTGACACAGTGGTCACAGGTTCAAATCCTGGGACTGTTTGGTGCATGTATTCCCCCAATCTCTCTTCCCATATTTCCCTGTATGGCTTTAGTATTCCTATCTCAAAAAGGTAGTAATACTAAAAGAACACTAAAGGTAAGGTACGGTTATTTACTCAGAAATTGCATTAGTTGTGTGTGCCTATAAAAAGTATTCACCCATTTGGATGTTTTACCCTTTTATTGATGTTATAAATCAATCATGGTCAAAATAATTTGGCTTTTTTGGGAAAAAATAACAAACTACCTAATGTCAAAGAGAAAACAGATTTCTGCAAGGTATGGTCAATTAAATCAAAATATTTGACATAAAATAATTGACTGCATAAATATTCACCCCTTTCAAGTCAGTGTTTAGAAGATGCACCTTTTGCTGCAATCACAGCACTGAATCTGTGTGGATAGGTCTCAATCAGGCTTGCACATCTGGACACTGCCATTTTACTCCATACCTCTTTGCTAAACTGCTTAAGCTCCGTCAGGTTGCACAGGGATCAGGCGTGAACAGTCCTTTTCAAGTCCAGCCACAAACTCTCCATTGAATTGAGGTCTGGGCTTTGACTCAGCCACTCCAGAACATTCACCTTGTTTTTTTTCAACCTATTTCTGTGTTTCTTTCACTGAATGCTTCGGGCCATTTACTTACTGGAAAAAAAAATCTTCTCCCAAACCGTAATTCTCTTACAGACTGAAAAAGATTGCCCTAAATTTTGCTGCATTCATTTTACCTTACACCTTTGCAAGCCTTAAAGGTCCAGCTGTTGAGAAGCCTCCCCACAACATGGTGGTGCCACCACCATGCTTAACAGAGGGGATGGTTTTTTTGTGGTGATATGCAGTGTTCAGTGTCTGCCAAACATATTGTCTTGTCTGATCAGACCACTGTGTGCTTCACGTCCTTTTCCTACTAGAAAAAAATCTATTCCCAAGGCGAAGTTCTCTTGCAGAATGAATAAGACTGTACGCCAGGATTTTCCTGTTTTGCTGCATTCATTCTACCCTCTACCTTTGCAAGCCTTCCAGGGCCGGCTGCTGAGAAGCACCCCCACAGCATGATGCTGCCATCATTTGCTTCACAGTGTGGATGGTGTGTGTGTAGTGATGTTAGTGTTTGGTGTTTTGGTGGCCTCTCTCAATAGTCTCCTTCTTGCATGGTCTCTCAGTTTGTGAGGGTGGCCTGATCTAGGCAGATTTACCTGTGCCATATTCCTTTCATTTCTTGATAATATATTTAACTAAACTTTGAGGGATGTTCAGTGCTTTGGAAGTTTTTTGTATCCATCCCCTGCTTTACACTTTTAAATAACCTTTTCTCTGATAGAGTTTGAGTGTTCTTTTGTCTTCATGGTGTAATGGTAGCCAGGAATACTGATTACTAGTGGCACAGGTATCTTTATACTACAGTCACATGACTAGGAGGTAAACATTAATGCAGTCACTTTACCTTACATATTTTTATCAAATTAACATTACTTTGGAGAAATCAGGACGAGAAATTGACAGTTTGCAATCACACATGCAGCTTATCCTGAAAGTTCTTGAAATTTTCAGGAGGTGTTTGTCTGTAGGAAATTTTTCCGCTCATGTATGTGTCTTTCCTTTCAGGATGATGACATGCATGAAGGCCGCTTTAATTTTGCTGGCTACAACACGAGTCAGTGTCTGCCAACAAAGGATGGCTCAGCTGTTAAGAACGCTGCTCCAGCTCCGAACCCTCAACCTTCAGTCCCGAAAGATATGGACACCATGAGGAAGAAGTTTGTGGACCGAGCCAAGAGGATAGACACGATCTCCAGAGCTGCTTTTCCTCTGGCCTTCCTCATCTTTAACGTCTTTTACTGGGTTACCTACAAGATCATCAGGCACGAGGACATCCACAAACAGTAAATGTGACGAACATTTACTCCTCATTTCTCAGATTGAGAAACTCTCAGACAGCACAGTAAGATGAGTCGGGGGGACTGTGCAGTGAGAGGCACCATGGTGATAACAGAGGTGTTCTTTCAGGGATTATGTATAATGTTCATGTATTAGACAGTGATGCTCATGTGCAGATAATGTGAACAGCTCTTGGGACACAGATGTTTTTTGTTGTTGTTGTACTGCTGCATTATATTTCCTGACTAAATCTGGAAAATGGTTTAACTCAAGGATAGAATCATGCTTGAAAGATGGACCAATGTTTTTTAAATCACTCCTTCCCTGATGTCCGTACAGCCAAGGAGCAAAGACACATTCCACGGATTTCTAAGAGTAAGGTAGCTTAGTCTGACTCCCAAAAACTTTTGTCTTGACTTAAAGGGTATTTCTTAACAAGGATAGGACTGTTTTGTATCTTGGTACTTCCTCTTGGTTTCTTCTTCAATCAGAAAGCACATACAGATGTGTACTTCAGACATCAGGCAGTAGCACACATACATTTTAAGCATTAGTGTGATCAAACTCTGGTTTAGGAATTGGATACTGCATTTTTCTGAAATACCGGAGGCCTTAGATATCAAAGATTTGATGAGGTGAAGAGTTGTGCTTCTCTATTTTTGCAAGAACTTGCTCTTGTTCAGTGGTCTCTCAGAGCTGATGCAGCATTTTAGCTTTTTCTACCTGTGGCCAGACATCCAAAGGAACTTGTATTATATAAATCATGTTTTTGGACAACTGATGTCACTTGAAAGTAAAGCGGTTTTCACATATGCACTCCAGCTGCCCCTGAAATCATTCTAAGAATGTTTTTACATACGCACTCCTGATAATTTGTAGAGAATTTCCACTGAAATCTTCCTGATGTGGTTGGTAACACATGCGCCTCACAGCAAGAGACTATCCCTGTAGGGATGGGGGTTTAAGGAGGCAAAACATGCTTAAAAAGAATGACGCAGAGGTGGCAAATGAAGCAACTGAGGCCATTATACAGCACTATTAAGAAAATATTTGTCTTTATATCAGTGTTTTTTTGTTGTTCAACGGACTACCATTATTAGAAATAAAGCAAAAAAAAAAAAGTACAAACTTGGGTGGAGAAAACAATGAAGCGGCTATCACCATCCCTTCCCACTGCATCACAGTGATAACGTTCAAGTGAAAAATCCCAATACAGTGTGGCTATACACCCTAGATCCCAGACGCTCCCCCTCGCAGAAGGATACTGTGAGACACAACCTCTAAGAATGGAAGGGTCAAAATTAGCTGGTTTAATAAATTTTTAGTTTAAGAAAAAAAAAATTTAAATTGAGCTTTATTTATCAACAAAGTCTGGCAGTTGCATTCATGAAATAACTAAATTTTAAAAATTAAAGACTAGGCAACATTTCATGAAAAACTGAGTAAAAGGTCAGAAGTGTAACCTGGGTGTACATTATCTACTTAGATAATGGTAGCTTCATTAGTTTTAGCTAAAGCTAACATAGCTGTGCTAGCTATGTAGTAAATGTTACTGCATAAGCTAATGTACCTGCATTATCTTTAGCAACATGAGCTTTAACAAACGTAGCCAAAGCTATTTAAGCTACAAGATAAGGTTAGCTTTGTAGCTTCATTGTTACAGATATCCATGAGCTTCATGAGCTATAGCTTTGTTTGTCATGTAGCTCCATTATTTACATAGTTTATGCAGCAGAGCTCTGTAAGCTACATTTGCTACGTGAGGAGCATTTTTGTAGAGGACAAGCTTTTTTTTCCTAACTTTTAACTTTTGATACCTTTCGCTAACTGAAAGTTTAAACTGATTTTATTTTGTTCACATGTGTATTTATGTTGTGACAGAGACGGCGTCTCACAGTAGCGGTCTGCAAGAGGGGGCGTCTGAGCTCTGCACTCTGCAGCCAGACCCTTTTTAAAAAATTCAGCTTTTTGGGTTCACACATTCAGTTCTCTGTAACATTTTCAGGAGTTTTGTGGAAGTCTGATAGCACTGAAAGTTTCTTGTTCAAAACCAAGTTGCAACTTCCACAGCTGAAAATAAAGCCAGTGCAGACGTGCAAAACACTGTAGTTCCTTGAGCATCCACTAGAGGCTGGCTGCAGAAGCACTGGAAGTCACATACACACCCAGTGGTGCAAAAAGTGGGTATGCATTATATGCGCACTATGGGGGTGCTAAAGCAATGGGGTGTGCTGTGATGTATCTGCATACCCCTCAGAAAGTAGGTAGTTGCGTCCCTGTACACACCCCATGTTAAAATGCCTTTCTTTACAGAAGTAAATAACATGTGATTCAACCAACAATTTTATTTGCAATAGTTAATATCTTTTAGGGCCCAAACTGTACAAGGGGTGAAACTTGTGTATCTGTGACATTTTAATTTTAGAAAAGTAGGAGTCATGCACATTAAGGTACATTGCTATGACTAACCAGCATAGTGTAGTTTTTTTGTTTGTTTGTGTGTTTTTTCAGGACACTGAGGTTGCTTTTACACCAGAGCTGTTTGGTCAGCTTTAAAGGAACTCTGGCTCTTTTCCCCTGATAGTCTGGTTTGTTGGGAGTGGTGTGAAGGTTCATCTGAACTCTGGCCTGCTAAAAAACAGGGGTCTCGGTTCACTTCCAAATAAACCTTTATGTGGTTCTTTTGTGGTGTGAAAGCAGAGTAGGCTGACTTGTGAATCAAAGTCAGGAAGTGCAATGATTTACAGATATATATGGGAGTTACTACGTTCAAATACATGTCTCTCGCTCTCATTTTGGCTCACCTTCTTCGGTACTGATTCATTCATCTGCACAAAGAAAAAAGCGCTTGCATTGCCTCGCTTGCTGGTCATACTTGGCGCCTTCTTTTGAAACACAAATATTATGTGAACACCAAAGTGAAAGCAGAAATCCCCAGACAGCATAAATATGGAGTTTCTCCATTACTTATGCTGTGAAAAAGCCAGTGGGAGGAGATAGATTTTTGGTTTGTTTGGGATGATAGTGCCAAAAATGAGCAGTGATTGTAATTGTTTGACATCCAGATAGTTTGGTATGTTGGAGCAAGTGCAGTGGGAAAGTGAACCAAACCACATAAAAGTGCAACAGCGCCGCAATTTCTGCCCCAAATTGAATCAAGTCCCCCTGACTATAAGGTGTGAAAACAACCCAAGACCACCTCGGCCGGCTAGAGTGGATTTCATTTAAAAGATGCCTTTCAAACAGGCTTCATCTAATATTTTCTTCAGCCAGTGTACAAATCAAGCATCCCACAGTGGTAAACTATCCCTGTCAGACAGGAGGCTGGTTTTATGGGGTTTTAAAAATGACACAGTGACAATGTCATACAAAGCAACTGGATTTAATGCTATGATAATTTTTTCAGCAGAGAACAATGTAGTAGTTTCACTATGTACACAGCTAGCACTGGAAGCAAGATAGAAACACACTCACTCAGTGTATTGTCATGAATATTTCCTGATGCTTCTCACATCAGCTCACCTGGACTTTACTCAGAAAATGTACCTGGTTGCTGGCAGGAAAAAGTCAACGTAAAGTCTACTTGCATTTACACATGCAGCTCAAAATTTTAGGAAATTTCAAGGCATTTTTGTGCATATGTGAAAGCACTTTATATGTAATTTTATTCAAAGGTTATACATCCTATTTAACATTTTAAGAAAAATTAATCAACCACTATTTTCATAAGTCCATCAAACACAACCCTTCTGAGCAAAATGTAAAGGTGAACCTTCAAACTGTGAACATGCACTGCATTTATCAGTGATATTATTTGCCACATTCACATGGATTCATTTATACTCCAAGAAAATACTCCAGGTATCTTAAGTATGGTTTTAGCTTTTGAGACTATGCTTTTTGTAGATTTAGTCTGATGAAATATTTATCATGATGGAAGGAAAATTTATGTTCATGAAAAAAATGCTTTATGTATATTTCTTCAACCTTTACTATGTTTACCGTCACATATGGCGTGTTTGTTTTCTGGAGGACTCATCAATAAAGGACAGATCTGCATAAACATCACGGTACTGTGCAGCTAATGGTCCTTACACTGCTGATATACTGTAGTGAAGAACTCCTTTTTGAATGCTGTTTCATGACAAAAGTTATATACTGTTCTGTACATCAATAAAATTGATTGTGCACTATATTTACTTTATTTTTACTTCTCCTGGCATGCATATGGTACAAAATGTGGCTTTGTTGTCATGCGTTTGTTGACAAGATGGCACACATATTGCCTCCTTTCAAAAAAGGATGACTTCCTTTTATGAAGCATAGAGCACATAAAAGTGCATTATGCAGCTGGTCCCAGATCAGATCAAAGAAAGCGGCAAACGCAGCCTTCTCTCCTCAGCGGGTCCATAAGTCAGGGTGATGACACACGCCATGGATCGCTGGGTGGCCTGGGGTGACACAGATAAGATCTGACAGTGGGTTTCCATTAATGCATGATAATGGACTTCACACTGGGGCTCATGCTCACCAGCTGAATGGAAAAAAAAATACAGATTTTATTCAAAGAATAAGAGGGAAAGTGTAATAAATTCAAGCTAAAGGTGATTTCTAACTGTTCCACCTGTTGTTACTGATGTGAGCTCTGGCAAAAGATGTCAGTAATACATTTTTGAAGAGGCAAGGGTGAGCACACTGGCACAGAAGTAGTGACATCTTTGAAAGTCTTTGTAAAGTAAAATCCAAAATTTGCATCTAAACAGACAAGATATGCTGGAATAAGGTTGCTGTAAAAATGTGAAAACACTGAGATCTGAATTTTAGATTTAGGTGTAGAAAAAATGCTCACCTCCTTCCTAACATGGTTTAATTTGAACAAGGCAAATGTAGGGTCCCATGACATCACCAGCTGCTATCCGCCACCCTTATACTATAACCACAGACTTTAGAAAGAATTGGAAAACCCTGTGTGACGTCAGCCGTCTGCTTACAATAGGCGGACTCAAACAGCTCTAGAAGCCAATCCGCGGAGGCTTCAATATTGAAATCACAGTCTCAGTCGAACTTTGGATCAACCTAACGACCCGCCCACTAAGCGCGACATCCTATCAGCTAGCTAGCCAGCATTCTGGTTGACGTAGCTCCTGTCTGTCGAGCTATCTGTCAATCAAATGAGACGTGCCAATCACTGTGAAGTGAGGTTTTCCTAAATATAATCCAAACGATCATGGTACAAAAAAATTCACCCCCCGTACAGTAAGAGCACAATAAGACATTAGCTAATGAGTCACGTTTGGTGTTTTGAACCAGGCTGTAAACCAGTTTACTCCAGGTGCAAAAACCGGCTGTTTAACATCTGTCCAGACGGGACTTCCGGTGTTCATGCAGCCAGCTTCAAGTGGACACTCGCGGTATTGCAATTTTTTGCACTTCCGCATTGGCTTCATTTTTCAGGACCTGAGGTTGCCGCTTGGTTATTGAAAGTTAGCCAGCTACATGCTTTGTGTTGTTCACTGTGAGGTAAATTTCCCAAATTTATCAGCCACGGTTGACTATGGGTCATTAAAAGTATCATAGTGGAGAGATTTGTGCCAGAAAACAGTAAGTTCAATCCCCAACTTCTGTGTCTGCCCTGGCACAGAGCCAGCAGCTTTAACACCTGAGTCTCTGGATTTTTTTTTCTTATTTTAACCCTAAAAGGCCTAGAAAATGTCCTGTGAGTAAGTGCTTTTGCCATTTTTTCCAGAATTTGGCAGAGAACTTCATTATCTGGCAGTTATTTACAATTTACTGCATTTTAAAAGAGTGTTTTAACAGTTTAAAATGAAATAAAGAAAATACAGGAATTTGATGTCAGAATCGCTGGCGACACACTAGGTGTTAAAAGGTTTAAACCAGGAATAAGCATCTTACCTGCTGAAGGTGTTTTTTAATCCACATATCACTTGTCTTTAGTCCTATTTGATTAAAAGAAGCAGACTGGGGCTTTGTCTCTCTCACAGCAGCAACAAATTTATCCCTTCTGTCTGTTAGCATCAAAATGCTAAAGTTTAGTAAAGCATCCTATAATAGACGTGATCAATTCTTGGCAAGTCTGTCACAAAAAGGCCTCACCATTGAAGGCTTTGCTAACACAAAAAGATCTCATATATGGGGGAGAGAAACTTCTCCATAACTCAGAAAATAAGATATTAGAATTTGCTGGAGAATGAAATATGGAATGAGAAAATGAAACTGAAACTTTTTAGCTCTAAACTGTCTGCCTGTCATGACATAATATATGACCGCTTCCCTTTAAGAGAATCGTACTTCTTGTGAGTGGGTGTGGCTTCAGCTCATTCAACTGACACGCCCACACCATCCTAGAGCAGATTTTACTGCCTCATTTTCATGATTTTTTACTTAATTTTATAAACTTAGAGATGTTTTTCATGACTGAAATTTGGCCTGGTAGTTCGTAACACATCAGACTATCATACCACAAACCTTAAATAAAGATTTTTTTGTCACTTTACAGGGACTTTAAATCACTTCTAAAGGCCTGTCTTAGTAAACTTGATTGTTTCCTCTTATAACTTTAAAAATACATATTTTAACTGCTTTTCAACTATTTTAGGTGGATATATTTCTGTCTTCAGTCTTTAAAGGTTTCATTTTGAAATGTCTCCTCTGTTATTTTCATCTGTCTGTCTGCTCTGTTTGTTGTCTGGGCCTGTTTTGTCTGAATGTCTGCCTTCTGAGGATCTTGTTTTATCAAACACTTTCTCGTCTATTCAGGTACTATTAAAATCAATGGTTTAGTTACTATAGATGTATATCTTCTTTTCCACTCTTAATTACCATAATGTTTGTAATACAAGGATCCAGCTACCTGAGAATGTTCAGTACATTTCCTCTGTTAGTTTTATTAGGGAGGCTGCATGAATCATCCAACTACTTTTTTAATAGTCATTGCACAGGGATTACAAACTAATCAATTATACTAATCCTCACATGGAAGCACCATCCATTTCACCGCCGCAGCCTTACATCATCAACTGTTATTATTCCTGTTTGAATGTGCGAGGCTGCAGCAGCCGTCATGCAATCAAGATCGGTATAGAGGCTTATGAGAGGCAAAATTATTTGCAGCTTATGTTTGGGGGGGAAACAACTTTTCCATCGTTCATTACGGTTTAGCCGGGCTGCTTTGTGAGGTCTGAGAGAGGCGAGAAATGAGGGTTGCTATAGCAACTGCACTGCAATTGAGAGGGCCGGTGAAAAGAAGGGAAAGCGGGAAATTAATGGAGTTAAGAACACTGGTGCATGATTTTAGCCAAAATTGCATCTGTTAATGCTTAATATGACACTAAATCAAACATGAGTTTGTGGTGTATTAATGTTTTAATAAAAGCAGCAGCAGATTCTGCTGTTTAATGTGGGGTTTATTCAGAGGATTATGCTTCCATTGCTATCTTTAAACCACAAAACAGCCACCACATGTTTGTAATATGTTAATATGATGACTGCCTTAAAAATGCATACTCCAGACCATATAGGCAGGGATTCTGTTTGTTCCTGGGGGATTGTATTCCACTGTGTAGGCTTAAATAATTACTCAGAAGCAAGTGTCTATCAATGCATGTTTGCTCCATGTGTAATTAAAAAAGCTCACATTAAATAAAGCAGCATGACTTCGTATGAGGACGTAGTGGTAAGCTTCCCCTTCCTCATTAAAAATAACTTTTGATTTTCTCTCATTTTTACACTGTGATATAGAATTAATAACTTTTGTCTGTTTACAAGCAGTAATCAGAGCAGTGCTTCAGTTGTTTTAAAATAACTATAACTGCTTTATGTTGCTGGAACCTACGATGAACATGCCAAAGTGCTCATCTCTTAATGAAGGCTGAGCTCATCCCTGTTATTTGTGCACCTTTTCTTACCACACCTTTCCCTTCCAGTCAGCTTTACATAAATATGCTTTGAAACAGCCTCTGAGAACAGCATTGATTGTCCTCTGGACCAGTGCTTCCCAACCATTTTTCTTTAGAGCCCCCCCCTGTACCCAAGACAGAAAGAAAAGTGACACACTGCCATCAAAAAAATCGATATATATATTTTAATTGTTTCACTGATAAAACTCTACAAAAAGGCCTTTGCATGCTTTTCTAATTAAAACATCTTTGTATAAACTTCTTCATAACTGCTTTGTCATGCTGTTCATCAATATTTGCAAATCTAATTTTTGCCGCCTCCGTGCAGATAAAGTCTCACACCTTTCCTACGGCCTTGTCCACACGGAGACGAAAACAATATATTTCTATTATATCCTGAAAAAGGTTTCTGTAAACATTGCGTCGTTTCAGGAAATGTCTGTGTAAGCACAGACCACTGAAAATGACTGTAAATGCTGTACTATATATGCCAAGCCTGTAAGTGGCGCTGTAACGCTGCCACGGACATGCACCAAAAGAGAGAAGATGATTACAGAAAACTGACACAAACTTTCACCTGGTTGCCCTTTTGGTTGTTCTCCGTGGTGGATCTAAGAACATCTGGTGTATGCGGTTCTCTGTGGTGGTCAGATTTTGCTGTAAAAGCCAGAATAAGCTCAGTAGCTTATGCAGCACGAACACAACCCTGTAT
Source organism: Cheilinus undulatus (assembly GCF_018320785.1). Taxonomy (NCBI): domain Eukaryota; kingdom Metazoa; phylum Chordata; class Actinopteri; order Labriformes; family Labridae; genus Cheilinus; species Cheilinus undulatus. The sequence goes on along the minus strand of NC_054879.1, from coordinate 39,921,391 downwards.
CCGCCATTGTTGTTTGGTTTGACCCCCGCATGCGGCTTAAGTGGGCTACGCTTTGTGTGACGTAATTGTTTCAAGAAAGATACGGTTGTTTGTCCACACAGAGACGAAATGGTCACTCTGGGATCCAGTTTCAAAAAGTAGAGTTTACAGCCTCCAAAAACCATCCATGTGGATGAAGCGCTGATACGACGAAAAACTTTTGCATATACTAAATTTGTCTCCATGTGGACAGGGCCTTAGATCTTTGGCGCCCTCAGTGTGGGAACCAGTACTAGCACCTGCATGTCAAATGGCGAAGACATAGACAAACTTTACAGCTCCATACATTTCACACACACTCACTGCTTCACTTTTGGTACAACTTAGATGAACACCATACATCGAGTGTTTGGTTATAACCAAAGGAAGACGACAACGCAACTCTTGCTATGCATAGCATTAATGCCGTTCAGTTTCAACAGCAAGTTTCTCCAACCAAATCATGTAGATGTGTCAGTTCAGCCTGGAGAGATTCAATTTAGTGTATTATGATTGAAGTCTGATTAGCTTACCTACATTCTGAAAGTCACATTTCTGTCCAATAAACAATAATTCAACTTTTCTATCTGCACTGATAGACATGTGTTTTCTTCAGAAAAATCATTCTGGTTTCTTTTAGCAGTAAAATGAACACTCACCGGGAATACTTCTCCCTGCAGCAATCACATGCACTAAAAAAAGCCAGCCATCGACACAGGCCCGTAATGTTTGCAGTCCTATGACTACAGGCTTCCTAAAATCTGCTGCAATGTGATGGGTTTGTGCAAGAAAGACAGCCCTTTATAGAGATTATTCATTTGATCCTCAAATGATAGCAAATTTGTTGAGATTCCCTAACAAATGTCTAAAGACAGAAAAATTGGCTGTCTATTACACTGATACCTATGTCTGTTTGACTCCCTGAGCTCCAGAGTCCAGAGGAGACTAGACCCTCTGACCCCGATCAATAACAGTCGAATGGAGGCTAAGAACAGCACGGTGCCCTCATCACACAACATTGATTTAGACACAGCCTAGTGGCACCATTCATCATTATAGATGTCTGTACATGTTATTACCAGGGGTGCTATTTGTGTTTCAGTATAAACAAAAAGGTCAACACACCAGGTAGAAAACACGAAACAGGAAACTGCTGTCAAACTCAGACGAATTAGTACACTCACAGCAACATAATTTAAAATAAACTCAAATTAGCATAATAATAGTCCAGGCACTTAGATGTAGACATTTTTGTAGATGACTGGAAGAATCTGCCAAGATTCACAAAGCCAGGCTGCCAACACCAGGTTTCAACTGATGCAGTTATAAAGGATTATGTGTATGTAGGTGTATAACTCCCTCTATTATCTCTGCTAGTCTGCCTGTCTGCCCTTGAACATTTATCCTTGGATTATTCCCACCTGAATATATAGTTCTTTCAGACACAAAAAGAGACGCATCTTTATGCTTATCGAGGAATAAACACTATTGCAAAGTCCCGGCAAAGAAATGGCATTAAAGTTTCTAAAGGTCAAACAAAAACTCTCTAGAATACGTGGCAAATTTTAGAAAAGATCTTAAAAGTAACCTTCCAGGATGTATGAATACTTTGGAAGTTTAAGTGTCGTAGGAAGAGAAAGTGTTATTACTCAACCTAACTGCTTCATAAGAATCAAGCACGATGTGCATTTGGATTCTCTGTGTTTTTTTTTGTTTAATTTTGTGTCTTAGATGAGTTTAGGAGTTTTGTTGTTGTATTTTATTGTTAAATAGGTAATCTCTAAGGTCACATATTGTGCAAAATATACTTTTTCAGGCTTTTCTAACAAAAATATGTGCCTCTAGCGTGCCTACGATCCCCCCAAGAATCAGAGAAATCCATTCCCCCCACCCCTCTTTCTCGGCCTTTCAGAAAATGTATGCTGAAACAAGCTGTTCTCAGATTTTCCCTTCATGATGTCATGTGGGGAGTTAGCCCCACCCCCAGGTTCAGTTGGCTTTCCCTGCTTGTAAGAAAGTTCCCCCCTCCTCTCCTGATCCTCCTCTGCTGCCAGCTGAGAGGAGGATCAGGAGAGCCACATCCATTTCCTGAGATGGGCAGAGTCAGACATTTAAAGCCACAGACACAGTGTTCTGAGCAGGGAAACAGAGGGGTTTTTTTAGACATGCAAAAATCCTTTTTTTTTTTTTTTTTCCAGAAATAAGCTTCACAGGCATGTTTTGGAGACCTCTGAGAACAATATAAACTTGTCTTAAATGGATAAAATATGTGACCTTTAAAAAAATAAATGGACATGTTATTATTTTGACTAGATATAAAAACAAACAAGCCTATAATTTGGGAAAAATATACACTTTAAATTGTGATTGAAATTAAAATACTTAAATAATTAAATATCATTTTAAACTCATGAAAATTCCACAAATTTGACACGATTAAGTAAATAATCAGTTCAATATCAGTTTTAGGTAAAAAGATATTGGATACTGAAGAAATTGTTGTAATTTTTAATATTTGATTCTACTTCAAATTTTATTTTAATTTACAATTAATTTTCAAAATTAAAACTGAGTATTTATCTACATTTTTTCCCTGACAGACATGAACTTCCACACAGTGGACACAGTAGATGGCTGGCATCTACAAAAGATGTGATAAGATACGGTAAAATGAACAACTTCAAATTGGATCAGTATGCCAGATTTGTGCTATAGCAGCAGCAGGGATCTTTATCCATCATGTCTTAATTTTCTATGAATGGAGTTACTCAAATGGTGGGTAGAAACTTTGCAGTCTTCTCCCAGAGACTCCCACCACTCAGTCGGCAGAAGTTAGCAGTAATAAAAGGATGATGAACTACACTTCATCATGGCTGGCAGTCAGGACTGAAAGAACCAAAAGAACAGATTAGGTTTTCACATATAATCCATTTCTACCAAGCCATATACTGCAGCTATTGACTGCACAGAAATCACTGTTATTTTTTTGTTGCTAGAGGTGACAGCTGTTTGTATTGCAACTGATAAGCTGTGTGTGTTTACCTGTTTTTGTAGGTTTGAAACCAAAGATGACAGTTTGCCATTCCCAAGCTTTATTTATTCCTATATATTTCTTACTTTAAGTTACAGCACTGTGTAGAATGTAACTAAACAGAATATAGTTGGTAGGCCTGGGTATAAGAGGAGAATTTTAGAGAGGCAGACTCTCAGAAGTAAAAATTCTGGAGCACTTTCAGAAGAATGTTCCTCAATGTAAAATTGTGAAGACTTGAATAGCTCACCAGCTACAGTACATAACATCATCAAAAGATTCAGATAATCTGGAGAAATCTCTGTGCACAAGGGGCAGGGCTGAAGGCTAAAATTGGATGCCTGGGCTCTGGGAACAGTGTGATTTTGTTCTGGAAATCCCTGCATGGACTCAGGAACACTTCTAGAAATTACTGTCTGTTTACTCAGTTTGCTATGCCATCCAAAAAGTGGAAGTTAAAGCTTAATCGTGCAAAAAATAAGTCATATGAGAACACGATCCAGACACCGCCATTTTCTCATTTAACTGACTGAGGCAAAGTGGATAACTGTTCTGTGGTCAGGTAAATCAAAACTTGAAATTCTTCTCAAAAATCACAGATACCATGTCTGTCGAGTAAGAGCAGAAAGACCATCCAGATTGTCATCAGTACACAGTTCTAAAGCCTGCATCTCTGATGATATGGGGTTGTATTAGTGCCTATGCTGTGGGCAGCTTACACATCTGGAGAGGAACTGTCAATGCTGAAAAGTCCAAAGGTTTTAGAGCAAGGTATGCTCCCATTAAGATGTCTCTTTCAGGGAAGGCTTGCACATTTCAGCAAGCAATTGCTAAACCACATACTGCATCCATCACAGCAGCATGGCTTCACAATAGAGTCCAGTTGCCGAACTGGCCTGCCTGCAGCCAAGACCTTCCTCCATTAGAAAGCATTAGTGCATCACAAATGAAAAATCCAGCAAAGATCCAAGACTGTTGTGCAACTAGGATCCTACATCAGACAAGAATGGGACAACATTCTGCTTCCAAAACTCCAGCAGCTGGTCTCCCCACTTCCCAGACTGTAGTTAAAAGAAGAGGGGATGCTACACAATGGTAAATATAGTCCTGGGATGTGCTGCTGCCATCAAATTCAAAATGAGACATTATTTTTCATGAAATGGTAAATGTCTCAGTTTCAACACCTGATATGGTTTTTTATGTCCCACTGTGAATAAAATATGAGTTTATGGGATTGGCAAATCATTGAAATTTTTTTTAAATATTTAAATAGTTATACTTTTCTTTGCTTTTCATGCAAAAAAATGCACATGAATTCCGGCATTAAGTCAAAGTGCATCCATACATTGGCACAGTCTATATTTATATATTAGTACATTAATACTGAAATGCTGATAATATAATAGTGCTTTTTTTATTTTGTTTAGAATCATTAACTCACAGCAGCTTTTGGTCAACTGGGGTGAAAATCTCAAGTCTTTTAAAGCTTTGGTGATTTTTGATATCAGGGATCTTTAAAATAATGATAATTTATCATTTTCATAACATGTGGTATCGAAAAATATAGTATGGAAGAGTCTGATGACCTTTCTTAGAGGTAAGTATGCTTCATTTATGATTAGGGAGGTCCTGTAGCCATAAAAAAGAGATATAGATGCAAAAGGAAAGAATTAAAAAAAAGAAAAAACTTCATCAGATGTTTTAGAAAAACATTCACGGCATGGTTGAGCCTCCACAGAGTTTAAGCTTCTGGTAAAGCTGAGCTCCTTTAAAGTAGAAACTTGAGGTTTACTTAACAAAGGGCATTTAGACTAGCAGTGCTGACAGTCTCAGCAGCATCACAGAAGAAAAAACATTTAGGGACTATTTTTTATTTGCATCATTTCATCCAGAAGCAACTGAACCATGAAGAGGGAAAAATACTAAAAGCTTTCGGTCCACTCCGTCCACGAACATGTATAACCCTCCTCTGTTGTCTTCATTCAAAGCACAAACTCCAGGATGAAAGCAGCTTCTTTGTCTCCCACTGAACTGCACACAGCAGCAGCAGAGATTAAAGAGTATTTCAGAACACAGAGGGTCTAACGGGACACGAACAGAAGAATAAACCGAGGAGTGAGCTGAAACACATCAGTATCATTAAGGCTGTGAGACCCCAAGAGACTGTCTGGTAGAGCAGACGCACAGAAAGCAGCACAGACATAACAAAGCTGGCAACACAGGCAGATCATGGTACAGTTAAATGTGCATGGTTATGTCACTTTAGCATGAAAGAGCTAGATTTCCCCCCCCTGCTTATACCATCTATGTGTCCAAAACAGTCTCAGTGTTGGGATTTTTAAGCCCATCTGCAGCATATCAGCTGAGCAGAGTCTTCTGAGAGTCTAAAAGAGCTGCCAAGTCTGTATCAAGCTGGACTTTTAAAATGTTTTGGGTGAGCCTACGATACCTCTCCACATCCACCAGGGGGCTCAACCTTATCCTGCTCCTCTCCACGTCCTGCAGCCACATCTCTCTGACCTTCTCTAACCCTCCTGCAGAACCCAAATCAGGGATCTCCTCCTCTCTTAAGCTCTTTTTCTCTTCCTTCTGTCTCTCTTCTTCACAGAGTAGGGATGGCAAACACTCTCTGAGTGTCATCACCTCTTTTTCCAGCGCTAAAGAAAATATTGGAGCTGAATCTTGTCTTCTTGTTCCTTTGATTGATTTGATGGAGCAGGTCGAGGGGAGGAAGGCCAAGAGGGAATCCAGGAGGTGAAACATCTGGAACTGGCTGTGAGAAATAAAAATATAACAGTCAAACATGTCCAGATTTATTATTGTAATAAATGAAAAAATGATATTCAACATGTCCTGATGTCTGTTACTTGTCTGCGTTTCTCGCCCACCGACCTGTTCTGGGTTTATTTGCAGGATTCATCATTTTAAGCTCTCGGCTTGCCAGAAAAACCTAATCACTTTGATATTCAGTGGAATAACATTCTGACGTGCATCCTAGTCAACTTCAAAGCTTCGTCAACTTTGAATTCATTAATATAAATTGAGCAGTGCCCACTTCTTCTTGCCAAGCTACCTTCTTTAGCTCCTTTAGAATAAATTAAATTATTCGAGAGAACAGCTGGCAAAAGAGCTCGAACCAGCACATGGAGAAGTAATATCAAAGGATAGAAATCCCCGGTTAACAAATATAATCCGTTTCTGAGTTTACACATTAGCAGAAAATAATTATTTGGGGCCCAAAAATCAAAGAATTTTATCACAAATAAACATAAAAGTAGTACTCTAACCAGGAATGAGCAATATCTCCATATTCTTAGTTGGATGGCAATAAAGTGCCTGTAAAAAGCACCCCCTTTGATATTTTAGCCTTTTTATTTCTCTTTTAAATCAATCAAGGTAAACATAATTAGGCTTTTGTGACATTATTTTAACCCCCCAAAAAAACTGTGTCAAAGTAAAAAAAGATTTTTACAATGTCAATTAAACAAAAATGTCGAAGTGATTGCATAAATATTCACCAGTTTATAGTCTTTTGCAACATAGGTCTAGCCAACTGATACTAGTAGTCTCACAATGAGTGCAGTGAATGTGTCTCTGGAAGGTCCAGTCACTGGTAAATCAGTATTCCTGGCTACCATTACACCATGAAGACAAAAGAACATTCCAAGCAACTCAGAGAAAAGGTTATTGGAAAGTATAAGTCAGGGGATGGACATAAAAAACTTCCATGGCACTGAACATCTCCCAGAGTTTAGTTAAATCCATCATCAAAAAATGGAAGGAATATGACATGTGTAAATCTGCCTAGATCAGGCTGCCCTCACAAACTGAGTAACCATGCAAGAAGGAGGCTAGTGAGAGAGGCCATCAAGATACCTATGACTACTCTGAAGAAGTTACAAGCTTCAGTAGCTGAAATGGGAGAGACACTGCATACAACTGTTGTCCAGGTTCCTCATCAGCTGAAGCTTTATGGGAGAGTGGCAAAGAAAAAGCCACTGTTGAAGAAAACTCATATTAAATCTGGACAAGAGTTCGCCAAAAGGCATGTGGGCGACTCCATGGTCAGGAGGGAAAAAGGTTCTTTGGTCTGGTGAGACCAAAATAGTGCCTTTGGTCATCAGAGAAGATGCAATGTTTGGCGAACACTGCACACTGCACATCACCACAAACACACCATGCCCTCTGTGAAGCACAGTGGTGGCAGCATCATGCTGTGGGGATGCTTCTCAGCAGCTGACCCTTGAAAGCTTGTAAAGGTAGAAGGAAAAATTAGTGCAGCAGAATTTAAGACAATCTTGTCTTGTCTGTAAGAGGAAATTACTTATTTCCCAGCAAGACAACGGCCAGAAGCATTCAGCGAAAGCTACATAAATAGGTTAAAAATAACAAGGTTAAAGTTCTGGAGTGGCCGAGTCAAAGCCCAGACCTCAATTCAATGGAGAATTTGTGGCTGGACTTGAAAAGGGCTGGCCACACCAGATGTGTCCAGATGTGCAAGCCTGATTGAGACCTATCCACAGAGACTCAGTGCTGTGATTGCAGCCAAAGGTGCATCTACTAAATGCTGACTTGAAATGGGTCAATATTGATGCACTGATATTTTATGTTTTTATTTAGTTGACATAACTTTGCAAAATTTGTTTTCACTTTGACATTAAAGAGTTTTTTTGGCCATTTCCTTTAGTCAAAAAGAAAGCTTTATTATAATGACCACGGCTGATTTTTCAAATCAATAAAAAGGTAAAACCTCCAAGAGGGGGAATACTTTTTATAGGCACTACATGACAAACATCGCAATTTTTTTTCTGTATCGAAATAAAAATTAAAGTCAGTTCTAAGTAAAAGCCACGTGGGTTGAAAGAAAAATGCAACAGAAGCACATTTTATTAACAGCCAGTTGCATAATGTCAACATGCACATGATAAATAAAAAAAAAATGTACTACCTGTTTGCAAAATAAAGAAATTTTTTAAATAACCTCGCCCCCATTTCTTCATTTGGCCCAACCCTTTCAATCAGATTATCTTGAGGCACATTACTGTCAGTGGTTCTTACCGTAAGCAATCTTTTTGTTGACCTTTAGACCTGTCATCTTTTCTTACTTATGAATCATTTCATTAGACCTTTTATATCTAACAGTAATACTAAATTGTATAAGTTGCACAAATATGTTTGCAACATTTCTGCACTGAAACATTGCAAATTGACTATTGGCTGCCTAAAACCTTTACTTTTGTTTAGTAGAAAAAAAATATCAATATTGTTTGATTTTTACTAGCATCTTATCAAAGTATAAAATAAGTGACAACCCTACTGCTATGTTAGTCACATAGCCATCTTGCTGGTATCTGTAAATAAAATTATTTACCTGGAGTGGACAGATAGTTCCCCTTGGAAAGGGCTTATCTGATGCCAGCACAGCAGCATGGGAGCAGATGTTCCTGCAGGATTTAACAGTAGATACTGAGGGCTCACTTCTATCCTTTTACAATCCTCTCTTTTCTGAATCCAGCTGCTTACATCTCCTAAACTGTAATCTGGAGAGTTTAAGTGGAAGAGCCAATGATCCAGCACTGCCATCAGACTCAGAAAGTCTTCCAAAGCCTCATCTGTGAACAAAAAGAAGACAGTAATGAACATTAGAGTCAGAATTAAGAGATAAAGTGGTAGGTAGTTGTGATTTTACCTGTTTTGAGTTCTGGGTTTTTCAGCAGTCTTGTTTGTAAACCACTGCAGATGTCTAAAGAAACATCACCGCAATGGAGGACAGTTGGTGTTTCGTTGCTCACGAGGGCAAAAGCATCTAGTCTCTGGATGTAATGGAGCATGACACGACATTTGACACGGCCAGAGTTCAACAAAGATGTCAGCATGGTCGCAGCAGTCACAGCAAGTCTACGTGTGTTGAGATCATAGAGTCTGCTGCCACTGTGCTGCCTGCTTCTTTTGGCTGCAGGCTCTGGGAACTTGGAGGCAGATGAGGAGGATGAAGAGCTGGGAGCGGGGAGCCAGAAGATTTGGCTCTGGGTCTGGATGACTGCGGGTGTTGAGCTCTGGCCTGTCTCTGTCAGGATGGATAAGCTCACACTGGCAAATGGTCTGGAAGAAAACCAACACATCACATTTAAGGTAGGTAACCAGACCAGAAATCATAGAAATCAGGAACAAGAATCAGGGACAGATGGGTGGAGAAATCTTGTTGCTTTAAAAGGAGTTAATATAGTCACTTAATATCCTATTAATATTACGACTGTCATTCAGACTTACACCCACTAGCCACTATATTAGGTACACCTGTTTAACTGCTCAGTTATGTAAAAGTCTAATCAGCCAATCACATGGCTGAAACGGATGCATTTAGGCATACAGACATGGTCAAACAATCTGCTGTGTTCAAACTGTTAAAACGTCTATGCACTAAGAAACAAGTGACCAAAGGTTTTGAAAGACTCACTACGACGAGTTCAGCTAAAGGTGTGTTCAAGACCTGAATGCTTGGCCTTAGTCCATATAGACAGAAATTTTAAAAACAAAGGAAATGCAAAATTATGTTTACACAGAGCTGTCAGTGGTTAGTATCACTCCAACAACCATTTGGTCCTCAGTGATGCGATGCCACAGCTTGTCAACTCTGGGTTTTGAAGACACTGCTGGTGAGTCTTGATTCTTGTCATCACAGCCTTCATCCTTTGACTCATCGTCACAGTCCCACAGAGCAACAAGGCCCTCCTGCACAGGGAACGCAAAGACTGTAATCAGCAATGACAAGTATGTGACAGCACTGACAGCACTAGCAGTTTACATCAGGCATTTCAGTTTGGACAACAGCCCATTAGGTGGCCATGTGGTGGACTTTGAAACGGCTGTTAAAGTACAGAGACTGTAGTGTTACTTTCTGTCAAAACACTGTACAATTAGGGAGGCCAGCAGCTAGATTGTGTGGCAACCAAGGAAATGATACCATAAGCAAAGCAGAAAGAGATAAGGGAAATATTTGGTTTTCGGTGCATGCATTTTGGTCTTGTTTTCCCCATTCCAGAGTGTTGACTGCTTGAGCCTCATGGGAGATTTCTCAAAAAAAAATGACAGTTTACCAACATGAGTGACAGGAGCTGGAACAAAAACCAAAACTCTGGGGGAGGAAGGTGGGACTAGGGATAATATAGCTTTTTGTATTTTTTTTTTTTTTTTTGCTTTTATTGATAAGAAAAGTTGAGCTGAGGAAAGACAGGAAATGTGGGCAAAGGAGAGTGAGGGGATGGCATGATGCAGAGGGTAATTGAGGACAAAGCCTCTACACATGGGGTGCATGCTCTACTGGGTAAGCCTTAAAATAACGAAAATGGCAATGGTCATCCAATACAATCAAGTGAAAGTGGGCCTGTCTCTATGTTGCAATCATTAGGCTTGCAACAAATTTTGCAGATTAATTTGCATTGCTCTTGACTCCTCAAAACCACATGACTGAGCTCATTTTAGCTTTTTGTTAACTAATGGCATGTGGTTCAGTAATAACTTAATCTCAATCATATTCTTTTAATGAATGTGAAATGCTGAAATTGTAACTGAAATTGATACTCAATTGATTGCCCAACACTCTTTTCCCAATGGTTATTCTGACACGAGATCTCACAGAAAATCCTGCAATCAAATATATTTGATATTTACTATTTTGAGAACAGGAAGACTCCCACTCCAAAAGGAGCAGTAGAATAATCATACTGATACCACCATCTTCAGGATTATTTGGAGAAAAAACAGGTTGGGACAAGCCTTAAATTGTGCCAAATTCATGCTTAAAATGTTCTAATGTGTAGCCAGCCAAACACTGAGACCTGTTGCAGAAAATGGCTGCTGGGTAAGCAGATAGTGATCAACTGGCTGATAAATAACAAAGATTTTACAAAGTAAGAATGTAACGTAAGAAATCAACCTCCCAAGCAGAGGTGATGCTTGTCGAGAGGCAACTCAGGTAACTACTAAGGGTCAAACACTCCCTTAAAAGTTTCAAACAGTGTTGACTCAAATGTGCAAAAATTGAAATGACAGTAGGAAACCTCCCTGAAAGGGCCCTATCTGACGGCATGCATTTTTCTTATGAAAACAAAATTCGTCAATGAATATCAATAACAGAAAATTATGGGAAGTGGGTGTAAAAGGACAGTGGAAAAAAGGATCAGAGAAATTTAAAAAAAAAAAAGTTCTTTACATTCATATTATAGAAATAATACCATTGTGAACTTATGAAATGAAAAGAATTGACCGTTTAGAAATTAATTGTTGGTCTGATTACTGATAATATAACGGTAATGACACAGCTTGACAAAGGGTATTCTGACATGAGCTCTCGCAGAAACTCAATCCAACCTGTTTGATATTTACCATTTTTAGATCAAAAATAATCCCATTCAATTAAGAGCAGAATGACAATCACACACCACCAACTGTAGGATTATTTTGACAAAAAGCAGGTTGTGACAAGCCAAATTCAGGTTTAAAATTGCCTGTAGCCAGCCTTCAATACTAAGAACTGTTGCAGAAAACTGCCGCTGGGTAAGCAGATGGTGAGCCACACTGATGCTGATTATGAGTTTAAGTCTTTTATACATAAGGGTAAGAAAGTAGCCTCCCAAGCAGAGGCAATGCTTGTTCACAGGTAACTACTTGGGGTCCAAAATGGGGTCAAAATATGCAAATATTGAAATGACAGTAGGAAACCTCCTTGGAAGGACCCCATCTGACAGCACTCACTCTCATTGGGCTGCTAAGTGTTGTAAGCATTTTTCCTGTGGAACCAAAGTTTGCCAATGAATATCAAAAAAGGAAAATTATTGGGAATGAAAGTGAAACAGGACAGTGGGAATGAGGATAAGGTTTTTTTAAATTGTTTTTCCCCTTGATATTTTAGAAATAAAACTATTGGGAACTTTTGAAATTGAAAAAAAATATCAATGTTAAAGGGATACTTCAACATTTTGGCAAATTCGCCCATTGCCATAATCCCTATAGTCTTAGTAATAGGTTTGTTTCCTTTAGTTGTCAGTGCATGCTGTTTTTAGATCTGGGGGGCTGATATGCCAGCTGCTCAGCTAACGCTATGGAGACCTCTGGTATTTCCAGCTTTCCCTCATCAAACTCATCAAATACATGATCCAACAACTCCAAAACGCTCTCGTGGACAAGTTGTGACCTGCACATTCACCACGCTATGAAATAATAATGTATAATTATGTAACATTACGACACATGGAGCAAATACTCCAAACTACTTTCCTGAGTAAACCACTAGGCGGAGTGACACAGTGCGCACCTCAGGCAGTGCTGTAGTTACTTACTGGTTTTACCTGGAGTATCATTGGCTGGATGTAGCAGAAACGGCTTCTTCTCAAGTTTTGTTGACGGAAGCACCTGCACTAAACATGCGCTTTTGAAATCACTCCACCCAGCAGCCACGCCTGGAGTGTAGTTCTGGCTTTGCATTTGGCTCTAAAACAACTTCATCTCGTAATGTTCCATGATTATTTCATAGCGTGGTGAATGTGCAGGTCCACAACTTGTCCATGAGAGCCTTTTTTGAGTTGTTGGATTGTGTATTTGATGAGGGAAAGCCGGAAATACCAGAGGTCTCCATAACTGAGCAGCTGGCATATCAGCCCCCCAGATCTGAAAACAGCTTGCACTGACAGCTAAAGGAAACAAACCTATTACTAAGACTGCAAAAGAGGAAGGTTGACTGGCTGCTCAGTATGACTAAGGTGCTTCAATGATAAACCAAAATTGGGTGCTCTTGGAAACCAGGGGGAAAAAAATCTGTCCAAAAAGGAGGAGAAAACCAGGCACTCCAAACAAAAAAATGTGCAAATGAGGAATTTGCACATTGCACAGTTTTTGTTTGGAGTGCCTGGTTTTCTCCTCCTTTTTGGACTATTACTAAGACTATAGGGATTATGGCAATGGGTGAATTTGCCAAAATGTTGAAGTATCCCTTTAAGCAATTTATTTGTAGGACTGATAACTGATAATATAATGGTGATGACACTGGTTGGTGGGGCCACTCATGAATGTTGCCCAGGCCCCCCCAGACTCTAGATACACCACTGCTTCTAAGTACCTTTGTAGAGTCGTATCCATACAAAATCTGACGTGTTGTTGCAAATTCACAAATGATCCTAAAATTAAAACTGACATTATCAGAGTCATTTCGAGGTAATTATCATTTCACAAGAACTGTTGTTCCAGCATTATAGCATTGTTACAATTTCTACTATATACTCCCCAAATTTTTAAAAAGTTGCTCAATAATGTAGGCTGTTTCCTGCAGAAAGTCACTGTAGTTTATTTTCTCACATAAACAGTACCTGCTCAGGCAATGTGACGACAGGTTCTCTATCCGAGACAGCACCACTGAGGACTCTGAGCGACTGCTGCAGCACCCTCTCCTTCGATCTCTCTTCTCTCTGAAGCTCCTGCAGTACCGTCAATCCACTCTGAATGACAGAACATGCATTATTGACAGGATGTGCTATCAGGAGTTCATCAGACATAAATATTCAACATGGATGAAATGATAATCTCGTTATCATCTGCCCTCCAGAACAGCACAAAAACTACCGGTTACGGCCAGATGCTAGAATGATGACAAACAACATGCTATAATTCTGAAAGCTTCTAAATGCTCACCTGTAGTCTGGACTCTAGAGCTTGAAGAGTGAGGAGATGGTTCTCTGGTGGGTGGGCTGTATTTGGTGCTCTGTTGTCAGGGCAATTCTGAAACAAGACAGCACAGTGTAAATAACCATTTCAATGAATGAGCGTAGCAAATTTGATGAAAAATGATGCCTTACAGCAAATGATATGCCACAGAGGTCAGTGAGGAGAAAATTTTCTAACTGCTGTCCTGATATGTCCTGGTCTTTGAAAACCAACAGCATCTGATCTGTTCCACATCCCACGAAGTCCTCCACGTGGACAGAGTCGACACCTGACCAGTGGAAGGCTATCTAGAAAAGGGAGATTAACAAAGTAGGATCAGAGGCTTAAAAGCTGAAAGTACAGCAAATCGAACGGAAAGTTCTTACCCACCTGAAATGTCTCCCTACATACAGCACACACATGTCCTTGATGAAAGAATACAACAAACATGCAGCCATTTCTTCCAGTGTTGACCACCTGGATACTTTCAGGTTCCTCAAAGGGAAGCTGGCATGTCTCTTTCACAACACCATTCTTAAAATAAACCAGCTGCTTACTAGAAGTTGCTGCAACAACATCAGATTTCAGCACATTTCCCTCTTTTTCAGCTGACAGCACCAGGATGCACTGTGTGATGCTGGTGTACGGATGAGGCATAATCATCGTGCCATCAAACACGTGCCCACTTCCTACAAAATAGCCCAGAGTTTGCCTTGAGGGTTGTTTATTGGGAAAGTTTTCTGACACTCCAACAATAAAATTTCTCTCTTTGAGGTGGGGGAGCTCTCCAAAAATAAAGTGGGAAAACTCAATGGGTATTTGTCTCACTTCTCCAGCCTGTGGAGATGTATAGAAGACATTACCAGCGTGACTCCACATGACTGTGGGGCCATGTAGGACAGTCACCTTTCCCCTTATTTTATAAGCCAGTTTAAAATCAATGCAGGGCTCCAGTTGATTTGAGCTGCTCAGTGCGAGAAGACTGTACTGGAAGCTGTCCCCTTTCCCGCTCTTCATCATTAAGACACACGGTGTGGAGGCTCTGACCTGTACGTTGATGGCGCATTGACACATCACAACATCAGCATGTGATGGGGCTTTCCCGCTGATGTCAGCTGCTCCCTCCGCTGCCTTAACAAACCTGCTTTCCTCTCGTTTAAACGAAAGGCAGCTGAATGTTAACCCGCCTCTGTCTTCATTTGCGGCTGACTCTCGTTTGCAGTAAAACAAAATTAGCTTTCCGCGGTGGGAAAGCTGATAATAATGCCTCTCCATTATGCGGTAAAGTAGCCTCTAGTGCCTACCAGGTTCGATGTTGACAGCTCGAGGAATGAATATTGCTGCCACGTTCATGCCAGACGTCTTAAAGAGTGTAAACTGGTTTCTAAAAGAAATAGTAATAGATGGAAGCAGCCGCTACCAACGTTTCAGAGCGACTGCTGTACCCGCCAACCGCCATTTGAACACTTCCTGTTTCTCCAAAGGCATTCTGGGTAGAGTCGGTAAACAGGAGCGAGTTGACGACATTAATCTCGCTGGACCTGTTTAAACTGTCAAACCGTTCTAATGATTAGATTAACGCTTTTCTTGTGATATTGAGTGCGACTAAACACTCCCCCTTTCTCGCTCAGCATAAACAAACAACAAAGCGGAGAGGTGTGGCCAAAAATGGAGCCAAAATGGCAAGCAGAGGACGTCAGTTTCACACTTGCACTGATTCATCCAGCGTAAGCTAGCTAAACCTGCTAGCTGAACAAGGAACTACCACAGAGAAGGGAACTCGAGGACAGTTGAATATGGCTGAACTTGAACAGCACGAAGGAGAACAGGTATCTTTTGAGCACATTTGAATAATTTTACAATCTAATTTGTCGGAACTGTGGACATTTTTAACCTAAATGAACTTATTTGACAGGACCTCGAGAAGAAAATTGTGGAAACGAGGGAGAGATTCAAGAATGAGTACCTCCAAGGTAAACAGTTACTCGAGATAAGCTCAGAGTAATGTGCTCCTTGACCCGTCGCTTGTTTTACGTGAATTCAGGCTTGCTGTAGGATAGAAAACGTTACACACAGTCAAATATAGAGGGCTAACTGTCTACCAGTTAGCTGTTTGTTTACCTTTGATAGTTTCCTGACCTGAATGATCAGCCATGATAATCTCTAACAGATAACTTACTGACGTAAACCCTGTGTAGACACAAATTGTTATTTAGAGTAATTACAGCCCACGGGTGTAACGTCATGCCCTGAAATAGTACTTTATTTAGGTTCACAGCACAGAGGGGTCATTATGGCTTTAACAGGTTTTTAACCTAGGAAAGTTAGTGAGGTTGAAAGTGTGTGCCTTGCCTCCTTTGAGGTTAATGTCATGTGAGTGTGCCTTTGTGTTTACAGACTTTGCAGAGAAATATGACTCCAGGGACGTGGAAAGGCTTGAAAAAGATGATGCCCTGGTGGAGGGCTACCTCACATGGAGGATTTATGTCGTGGATGATGCCTTGAAAATGATCGACGACAGTTTTCAATGGAGAAAAGAATTTGGAGTGAATGGTAAGAAGTCATGCTGGGTAATTTGAACATAGTGTACTTTATATCATCTAAAACAGTGGTTTTTGACTGGTGATGCCTCAGGATCCACCACCAACTCCTTAGTAAGCAATCACGACCCAAATCTTTGATATTTTCTAATCAGATTCATTCAATGAAACACAGTGCTGTTTGGAGTTCAGATCGTACAGGAGTTGACAGAACAAAGAGACTGAAGAAAGTTCCCAAAAGTTTCTGGGAAAAGTATCATAGATGACTCTCAAAAGTTTCTGGGACATAATTCTAATAAAATTCCAAAATATTTTGGAGAAGAATCCCAAAGATTTTCTGATGTTTCGAGTGAAAATTGCTGAACTTTCCCAGGAAACTTTCAAGAGAGTTTCAAGGAGATGTCTTAATAATTACTGTTGTCCAAAAAAATCCCCTCTTCTTTGTGAAGTTTCTTTTGATTTACAGGAAAAGAGAGAATATTACCTACATTTTATGGGAAAATTTGCCCACAGAAAACTCCCCAAAATTGAGGAAAAATTCTTAAACTTTTTGGGGGAAATTACTTTTAAGTTTCCTGGAAAGGGAAATTTCCTCAAATATTTGAGTTAAATTGACAGTGAAAGTTTCTGAATCATTCTGAAACAATTCTGTGAGGCACTTTTTGTTTCCTCTTTCTGTTAAAAACTTAAACTACAGAAAAAACATTGAAATCACACATTCATGACTCTCTGGAAATAGCAGTGCAACCCACTTTTTGGGTCCTGATCCACCAGTTGAGAACCATTGATTTAAAAGATTTACGCCTCTTTAATAATACAAGTTTCATTAAGTGTCGTTAATCAGTTATTAAAAGCAGCTGAAGTAGTTATACAAGAACCTTGCTTGTGCAACCCTTAATTTAAATCAGGAAGTATGCGACATGAAGGTAAGCAGACAAGATCATAAATCAGTCCTTAAATTCATTCCAAAATAAGCATTACAGTTCAATATCAACTCCAACCAGCATTGTAGAATTTACATCCCCGTATTGAGCTGTTTGCAAGCTTGCAACACAAATCCGCGGCTGTCTTTGTGCTGCCATGGGATGAATCCAGACAGAGTACCATTGTGTGTTAAAACACCCTCATGCATACGCCACCCCTGAGAACAATCCCCACTGTATGTGTTTTCTACGGAATTTCCCAAAGATGCTGTTTGTTTTCTCTTTAATCCAACAAACTCAATTTGTCAACAGTTATTATGAGGAAATTTGATTTATTAGAGTCAATAGCTCGAGGAGCATCATGGACTGATTGGTTTCTTTTGTTTATTAACTTGTAACAAGTTGATGACAAATCTGCTAGTTTCTGCTGTGGCTCTGTTATTTTAAATAGTCTGATTTAGGAACTTCACAGTTAAGATAACCAAAGTCTAACAATGCCATCCTCTGCACGGCTAAAAGTGAAATCTTATGATTTGATGTTTGTCTACCTGTTTGTTTCAGATCTCAGTGAAAGCGTGATTCCCAGGTGGATGTTTGAAACTGGTGCTGTATACCTCCATGGCTACGACAAAGAGGGCAACAAGCTCTGTGTGTATTTCTTTCTATTTTATTCTTACTAACAGTAGATTATAATGTTGTACATTTTGTTTCTACTGTAAGACAAGGTTTGAACTTTTGTTTTTTTTTTAAATCCTTGTAGTCTGGTTCAAGGTGAAACTGCATGTCAAAGATGCAAAAACTATCTTGGATAAGAAGAAGTATGTTGCCTTCTGGCTGGAGCGGTATGCAAAGAAAGAACCTGGGATGCCACTCACTGTCGTCTTTGACATGGCAGAGTCTGGCCTCAGCAATATAGTAAGTTTCATATGACTGTTTTGTAATTGTATCAGTAACTTGCTACTTCTGTTTAATGTGCAAAAGTCCTTTCTTGTAAATATGCCAGATCTCCAAGACAATTTACCTAACATTTTGATTTCTCTTATTTCTTGTTCATCCTTATTCCTTACTGTGGTCGTCACTGAAATGCTGTTGAGTGTCCTCATATTTCTAGCAGTTATAGCTGGCATCTTGCCGAGACTGATGCTCTTCAATGGTTTTACACTTCAGAGATTAAAGTAACCTTTAAATCCCGTTGGTCAATTCGAGAGGACCGTCTAATCCTCAGACTCACAGTGTCACAGGCGATAGCTCCTCCATGCAGCTTTCTGCCAGTGAGTGTGTCTCTAGTTAGGCTGTCTCCTGAAGAAATTACTCACATAAATACTAAATAAACAAATATGGGCAGGGCAAAAAAAGCTTCATAGTTATGCAACCAAAATATGAAATCCCTTGATTAAAAGACCAGTTTGGAAAGCTGCCTTATTGAGGCTTGTTGAACCACACCAGGAGCTAGAGCAAGGGTAGCCTGTATGATCTCATTAAGACTGTGGGAGTGAGTCCCCTGCATAGCAATGAGGCTTCTAGCCTATTATAGAGCCTAGCCAGGATATAAGTGGCCTGTGTATATTGACGTATGTATTGGGTGTTTGTCTAATGATTGTGATTAACATTTAACAGCTAGATGATCAATTATCATGTTGACTAAGATGTCCAGCTAATCACTTATATATGTGATATGTGGTTTCTAAATGATATTTAAAGACTGAATTTTATCTGTTGGCCACAAGATGATTTGATTATGTAGGGCAATGACACGCTATGAACATAAATCTACAATAAACACCTGCTTTTACTTATTACAGGAAGACCTACATCATTAGAGCAAAAGTAGTTTGATATCAAAAAGTCAGCAAAGTGTTGACAACAACATTTAACGCCATATTATAAATGAGTGTTAGACTTCAAAACTAGGCAAAACGACTTCTTTGAGTCTTTCATAGAAAAAAGTATTTTAGAAGGATTGAGTAGATGATCATTCCAGGAGCTTGTGATTAATTTTTATTTTCTGTAAAGTGGGTCATTCAGATTGCATCTTGAAGAGCGTCAATTGAGGATTTTGCACAGCTTACTAACATGGTTTATTTTTACTAATAGTTAAGACCCCCTGTGTGTTACAGCTTCCATATCTTTTCCAATTTGTGTTTCAGGACATGGATTTCGTCAGGTACATTATCAACTGCTTCAAAGTATATTATCCAAAGTTTTTATGTGAGTAACAAAAGCTATCATACCCACAAAACAAGTATTATTCCACATATATAACATTTCCTCACTAGGGGAAGTGACTTTTAATTTTGTTCCTGTTGTCAACTTTCAGCCAAAATGATCATTGTGGACATGCCTTGGATCATGAATGGTAAGAGGGCCTTCATCTTTAAACAAACCAACACTCCTGTATAGCTTTGTTAATTTTTAAAGTGTCAGATTTGACTTCCTGACCATACTTGTATCTGTATTTCAGCTGCATGGAAGATCGTAAAGTCGTGGTTGGGTCCAGAGGCAATTAGCAAGCTCAAGTTTGCATCTAAATCCGAGATTCAGTCCTTCATAGGCCCAGAGTACCTGCCACCTCATATGGGTGGAACGGTATGTTATAACTAACTTCTTTCTGTCCATGTTGGGTTTAAGACGTCAAATATTATGCACTTATTCATGTGTACCTCGCTGTTGCTTTATATGTAGGAGTTATTAGAACTCACCGGTGGCACAAAATATCATGGACACGTCTTGTTAACTTGACATGTGCGAAATAATCATTGTATCACAGTACCAAATACGGATGTTTGAATTTCAGGAAATGGGTCCCCAAAAAGATATCCCTGCTAGTTTGATGTGACTCCTATTTGTGGCGCCCACAGCATACATTTGATTTATATGATCAGAAGTTAAATGAAACAAACATGAAGTTGGCAAGGCAATAAAATGAAAAGATGATAGCGAAATAAGTTAAATGGTGGTGAAAATAAGTTAAAGTCCCTGTAAAGTGATGATAAATCTTTGTTTCAGGTTTGTTGCATAACAGGCCACTGTGTTATGAACCACCAGACCAAATTTCAGTCATGAAAAACCCCCCCTAAGCTTATAAAATTCGGCAGTAAAATCAGCTGTTAGATTGTGTGGGCATGTCAGTTGAATTAGCTGAAGCCACGCCCACTCTGGGATTGGGATTAAATTTACTGTTTTCTGGCACAATTTTCTCTGTTATGATGACTTCAATGACCCACAGACCACCGGGGCTGATCAATATGGGAATTTTACCCCACAATGAACAAAAACACAGCATGTAACTGCTAACTTTCAGTGAAGGCAATGATATCAGCTAACAACAGACTGTACTGAGATGCTAACTGCTCTGATTTTATATTGTTGTGGCATTAGATGGGCATGGTAATTCACCATGAAGACTGGTGATGTCATGGGTTCAAATTTTGCTCTCCTCAAATTAAACCAAGTAGGAAAGAGGTGAACAACTTTCTAAATCCAAAATTCACTTATACATAGATCTCAGTGTTTTTCATGTTTACATTAACCTTATTCCAACATATGTAGTATGTTAAGACACAAATTTCACTTTACATGGACTTTAATAGAAGAAGTGTGATATGACAGGAAACTGGCACACATTGCAGTGCATATTCGTGTTAATCCTACACTTTATCTTTATGGGGCACTTTGTGTTCTTTGGTTGTTGAGATGTATTAAAGCGTATTTGTCTGTTAATATATAAATTGGTGCTGAAATACTGTATTATACCATTGTCAATATTCCAAGCCTTTAACTGTTTTTACCCTCAATGCAAAGCACATTAAGCTTACTTGATATGAAATTTTCTATATAGATAACATTGCTTTTGCTTTGTATTGCTATTGTGTCTCGCATCATATTAGGTATTGACATGCTTATCATATCAGTGTTTCCCACAGAGTGATACTATACTTAGTAAGTGTGTGGTGGAAGTGGCAAGGGGGGTCATGCCATACCACCTCATCTTGTTGGTTAGTTTTTGTGAGTGTTTTGCCCTTTCAACAGTACTTCAGCAGTGCGCCCTATAAAGATGCTCAAATACCAACACTCGCTTTTTGAAATGTTTCACTTTATAATCCCAGCATGTGAGCTTCGTGCGTGAAGTCTTTTGTTGATGAGGTAGTGTATTGCAATGATCCTTCTAGAAGGCAGGAGTACAGGATAGAAATAGCAGCAAAAAGATACAGAAAAATGTTTGAATCACGGCTTAAGAAGCTTTAAATCAAATCTGAGATGTGGTCAGTAAATATACTTGGATGGCTGTAAATATACTTGGATGGCTGTAAATATACCTGGGAAGACTGCCCAAGTATCATCTACGTGTGGGAAACACTGCATATCATTTTGTACTGTAGTGTGTTTTACACTGTGATTCTCACTTATAATGTAAACAGCTCATTTTTTATCAGTATCATGTATAATCTTTCATTCTAATCCACTTATAATGTTGCTGTGTTTGACACTTTAACTGTGTTTGCCCTGAATATATATCATATTTTAATTCTTCAAACTGAATCATTTCCTGTTTTATTGGAAAGTCACATTTTTTTAATGTTTGGTTTGGTTTTCCAAGAAAAACAATGTCAATCAGGTCTGTCAGGTCAAAACACAATAAAGGCCCTGAGATGCCATGTCATCACTTGCGCAAATCATAACCATCTGTTTATTTTCCGTCTCATAATCCACATCTTTGTACGCATTCATATGTTAACCATAAGATTTCCTGGACTTGCTATGACTTCCTTAACTTAAATAGATGGTATACAGACTTTAAAACCATGCATGCAGTGATGTGACTCATCTGGCTCCATTCCAGGACCCCTTCAAGTACAGCTACCCTCCTCTGCCTGATGATGACTTCCAAACGCCCATCTGTGACAACGGACCTATTGTGAGCGAGGATGAGACAGAGAGCAAAGAGGGTGAAACGGAGGTCAAAGATAACCTTGAGTCCAGCTTCAACTCAACTGAAGTTGTGGCAAAGCCCAAAAAGGTAAATTCTCTCACAGCTTCTTTTATCTCTGTTCTTGCCAAACCTTTTAGAATAAAGATATCTTCACCCTTGTAGACGCTTTTATTCTGCCTCAAAATAAGGCAGGAGTGCTATTTGTGTGTTGTCTGCTTGGCCTTAAATGAGTGATCCAGTCATGTTTTTAATAAAATTGCTAAACAAATGAAAAACAGCAATGCCTCTGTTACGGTCAAGTCAGCTGCTGTAAAGTTTAACATTGCGTCAAGTGATTTTCAGATGTCTGTCCTTCAGTCTGAGATTTTGTCTGTTACGTCTTTCACTTCCTTCCTTTAAGCTGAGCCTGAGATTACAGCGTGTAATCAAACCACCATGAATTCAACTAACGCCTTGATTTGGAAGACGGCAAGCTTTTGCTCATTGTCTCTGTGAAGGTGACTCCTAATTTACAAGGCTGCAATTAAATCCTGCCAACAAAGCCTATGCACCACAGCCAGCGCTCTGCTTCTCTCATCCTCTCAGCCTCTCTCTTGGTCCACAGGGGCTGTCGAGTCAGTAACTTAAGCTCTTCCCTGCTGCAGCTGGATCCCTATACCCGCCAAACAGCAAGACACCCTGCAGGCTTTTAACGAATATATCTGCAGCCTTCCTCTCCCTCTGTTGTCACCAAAACTGATCTCCTTGCAGTGAAGACTGCAGCTTATATGCCACATATTCTGCTCCTTTCCTGCAGGACAGTCCAGCCCCTCGCCTCATAATCTCTTTAGTGTATTTTCTGCCTACTAGCATGCACTGAAAGCCTGCATGAAAATAGATAAAGTGCTCTGAGGGGTTCATCTCAGGATTCTCCTGCCATAAGAAGTGACTTGTTGCACATTTACATTTCATTGACACGTGTTGTTTTGTTGCTTTGTTTATGTGTGGTGTTACAGCTGCTATTTACAGATAATTAGTTGTTTTGCTGTCACAGTCTGGGAGCAGGAGACCCAGAGTTAACCTACATTTGATATGAGAACAAGGACGTGACTGTTAGGATGTTTATGGTGCTTGCTGAGTCTTTTTTTAAAGCCTGTTGCCCATAGGACACGAACTGTATCAGTGGGAGAAACCCTAGTGGTGCTGCATCACCCAGAGCTACTCCCATGAGCCTCCTAAGCCCCAATAAACACAACACTGCGCCCTTTGTTAATAAATAACACATTGGTCATGCACAAAAGATTAAGATTTACAAAGCTGAGGTATAAAAAAGTAGTCAATTGTTCTCTAGAGTAATTGCATGCACAAATGTAGCATTTGTTAAGACTCTTACTGTACATTATTTAACATGGAATCACCTAGCACACTAACAAATCCTGCATAACTCTCCCTCATAGGGGCTTAAATTAGACTCAGATACTAAACCCAAGAACTGCATTATAACAAGCTCGATAGTCCTCTGAGTTTTGATCTAGATATAAAAACATTTGAGTCAGCTCTGTGGAAAAGAGGAGATATATTTCAGGGTCTCTTCAAAGCAATCACTGCAGTACAGACAGCTACTGTAAGTTTATGGATTTGCCTTCAGTCAACAATTAAAAGGGTTGAAATCTGCAGGTTACATACCAAACGTTGCAAACCTCACCCTTCAGGGAGAAGTCATTTCATTCCAAGCGTTTGGTGTTATCTCAGACAAGACGGTCCCCTACTTTGTGAGGAAGCTGTAGTACTCTTGGATGTTTGTTAATTCAGTTGAGAGCATTTAAG
Organism: Cheilinus undulatus; assembly: GCF_018320785.1. Classification (NCBI taxonomy): domain Eukaryota; kingdom Metazoa; phylum Chordata; class Actinopteri; order Labriformes; family Labridae; genus Cheilinus; species Cheilinus undulatus. Next base: position 39,897,448 of record NC_054879.1, on the reverse strand, counting down.
GCAATCATAAAAGTAGGTGAGGTAAGCTCTGGAAATGAGTTGAAAGGTGTGCTGATAAGAAGACAGGGAATCTGAGATAAGCAGTGATTACATAAACACGGTATCTGTATGTTTACACTAATTGAGGAGTAAGGCTTGTAAAGGATGAAGTATTTTCCAAAGGCCTTGTGATCTAAACATGCTAACCTATCCAGAGTTTTAAATAAACTTAAAGCTCAACTGAACACATTCCACCCTCCCCCAACCCCACCCTCACCTGACGTCTGCTGGGCTCCAGGCAGCACTTCTCTTGATGGCTTCAGGAAGCTAACTGCCTCTCTCTCTGTTTTAAAACAAGGGCTGGAGGTGGTAAGAGAGTGTAGCAACTCACCCACACATGGAGCCCAGTGTCTGGAAGATTTCTCCAAGCTGGAATGTCAGGTGCACTCACATGACTCTGGACTTTTTGTTTTTTCTTGCTTTGTGAGCGCACCTCCTTCAGTCAACTTCATATCATCACCAACTCTGACTTGATCTGCCGTGGATTCTGACATTTCAGTTCGACCTTCTGAAATTGTTCTGCACTGTTTTTACATACCACAAGATTTTCCGACTTTGTCATCAGAGGACGTAGGCTGAATGAGCCTACCTTTTTGCGCAATTTCATGTCAAAACTGAACCAAACAGAACACTCCGAGAGGACATGTCGCACAATCACTGCTGCCCATTAACAATTCAACATAATCCTCATAGCTCAGACACTAAGTAATTGCTTTTAGATAATTACCCTTATAACAAAGTAGATCAAGCTATTAACCCTTAGCACTAAATCTTTAAAATTGCTTGCCTTTAAAGGCAACTTTTTAACTGAAGCCCTCTGTGCCTTGTCTTTTTATACTTTAATTTACCAGGTCTGTGATTCTGAAAAGTGCTTATAATGTAAATTATCTTGTTTTTGTGCATTTTCACTATGTACTGTATAAATAATAGTCATACTTTATGACTGAGCATTTCATTAATCTTTACGTTTTGATCATTTCTTTGTCTTTGATTTATTATCTTACAGATTATGTGTAGAAATCAATGATCAAGTTCTCAGATTTTATTGTGATCTATTTTATTTCTTGTCTTTCCTAGTGTAAGTTGTATTTTTTTTTACATGAATTTGTATTTCAACAATAACCTGCTGTTTATTTTCTGTTATGTAATTTTGTATGAGCAATGCTAACATAGAAAATTCATACTAATGTCACTAAGCGAAACACTGAAATATGTTACAGCCTAACATTTCAAAATTAAAATTGAGCTTATTTACTTTACATGCATTATTGCCTTAATTTGTGAAGCGTGCTCTTTAAAATGACCAATAAATGGAGACATTTCATCTGTTTATCTCTCCATGTCGTCATTGTGGCAGTTGCATGACAGTCTGCCATTGAACATGACATGTCTAGTTGCTTATCAAGCAAATGACACACTTCCCCACTGAGTTGAAAATGTCCCCATCACATGCAGAGTTCATTCACCTTTACCCCCCTCTCCTTTCATAATGTGCTCATTCTCTCATCTGTTTTACACAACGTGCCGTCAGCAACACAGTGAAAGCACCCCCCCCACTCACCTAGTTTATGTTTCATATCCTTCACTTTTGCAGAGTGTTAAATTTCCTATCCAGTCAGCTGTTGTGTGGTCTTGTGATCTGGGTTGATGTTTTGCTGAAGTGAAAGTGTCTGTACGCGTGATATTATGATTTCAAGCCGGATTGAGCTATTTTTGTTCGGGGTTCTTTATTTGGGGTAAAAGTCACAAGTGTTTTGGTTCTGTATTCTCAAACGGACACGCTCCTTGTGATTTACCCCGGATGACTAACAATAACTACGCTGAAGAGTCATCATGCTGGGTTCTTTTGATAACCTTACCTTTTACCTTATTTCACAAGAACCATTCATCATTATAGATGACTGTCAAAACCTTCATTAACTGATAGCTTTCTACGAATGAGGAACCAAAGGTCAAACATTTCATTTTCAAGGAAGGGGCTAGATAAGGGTCTCGTGATTGTATTATCAGAATTCTGGGTCTCTTTTCTAATTAAACACCCTTTATGTTTCAGGTGAACTTTGTGGAAGACAGTGTGAGGTCAGAAGACAATGATAAAGGAGAAACGAGTACCAGGACCAAAGGGGCCAGAAAACCTCTGACCACCTTCAAAGGCCCTCTGTTGGATGTGAGGTAGGATGTCCTCTTTGTGCCCTTCATCATCACCTGAATGTCTGCATGTGCCTAACAAATGATGATGGTCGAACTCAGCTGGAAAGGAAAGGAAGAGGTTGGCTCCTTTCAAAGCTACATATGTAGTTTCAAGGAAGATGTCGTTCCAGGGGTTGGTTAAGAACATCAGTAACCGAGGGTCTGCACTGATTAGCATTGCAGCAAATTGAAACCCCTCTTTTTCTATTTCCTTATTTGCAGCTCCCTTCAGTTGCTGCTTGTGTTTGAAGTTTGAAAGCTCACTCTGTTGTCTGACCAAGTGACTGACATGGCCATTGAAAATTTTTGCCTACAGAAACTCTTGGGTTGCTTTCTATATGTTTTGGGTCATTTTCATCAGTGCGAAGCACCATCCTATCAGTTTGCAACATTTGGCTTAATCTAAGTACGCTTTGGTTCATCATGAGCTGTTCCTTGTCTTCTCCATACTTCCCGTCATTGTGGTCAAAGTTTATCTAGGTTTCTGTGATCCAAATAATCTGATTTCATACCTGGTGTATAGAGTATACTCAGATTTTGTGAAGAGGTTTTTTCCTCACAAAGGAACTGATTATGCGATCATAAACCCTGGCTGTCTTTCTTGGTCCTCCGAGCCTTTAGATGTTGCTGTGGCTGCTCATTCATTCTTTTTTTTTTTTAACAATATACCACATTGTTGATTTGGCCACTCCTGAAGTTTTTGCTATCTCTCTGATACAATTTTTTTATCAGCCCAAGTATGGCGTCCTTCACCTGCACTGATACCCCCTTGGACTTCACATTGATTGTTGCAGTCAGATAGCTACAAAATGTCAATTCAACGCTTTATATCATCTCCAGACCTTTCACCTGCTTCATTTGTCTTGAAGTAACTAGGGAACAGGCCGCATTTGGCCATGAAACTGCTCCTTCGTCAGCTATTTTCCAGCCTCTGATAATCAAGGTACTCTGAATTAAATGGTTGTAACTCCTAAACTGAAAATGCCATCTTTTTGTGAACCCCCCTAAATTAATATTACAAGTCTTCACTTCATTCACATCTATGTATTTTTATTTCAAACTCATTGTGGTGGTAAACAGAAGAAAATGCTGAGAATTGTGTCAACTGCCCACGTGAGGCACAGTGGTGGCAGCATCATGCTGTGGGGATCCCTCTCGGCAGCTTGCCATTGAAAGTTTGGAAAGGTAGAGGGAAAAATGAAGTAGGCAAAATATATTGTTGTTGCCTGAGTCAAAGTCCAGAACTCAATCTAATTGAGAATTTATGGCTGGACTTGAAAAAAGCTGTTCAAGTTCAATACCTGTGCAACCTGACAGAGCTTGAGCAGTTTTGAAAAGAAAAATCTAGTAAGATTGCAGTGTACAGATGTGTAAGCCTGATGGAGACCTATCCACTCAGGTTCCCTCCACATGGAGACGAAAATGATATATTGCCGTTTCATTTTGAAAAAGTTTTCTGTAAAGAAGGGATCATTTCAGTGGTTCCTGAAATGACTGAAAATGCTGTAGTGCATATGCCAAGCCTGTACGTGGCACTGTAACGCTGCCATGGAAATGCACCCAAGGAGAAGAAGAAGATCACAGAAAACTGACACAACTTTCTTCTAGTTGTCCTTCTGGTTGTTTTCAGCATTGGATTTAAGAACATATGGTGTGTGCGTTTCGCGGTGGCGGTAAAGGAGCATCAGATTTTGCTGTAAAAGCCATAAAAAGCTCAGTAGCTTGAGCAGCACGAACACAAATCTGTAGTCTGCCATTAATGTTTTGGTTGGACACGTGCAGGCGCCTTAAGGGAGATACGCTATGTGTGACGTAATCGTTTCAAGAAAGATGTGGATAGCCGTCCACACGGAGATGAAACGGTAGTCGTTTACAGATTTATGCACTCTGGCACCCGTGTATAAAAAATATCATTTACAGTCACCCAAAACACCATTTCCGTGTGGATGAAACACTGATCCGACATAAAACTTTTGCATATACACCTGAATTTGTTCCGTGTGGACGGGGCCTTACACTCAGTGCTGTGATTACAGCCGAAGGAACATCTACTAAAATCTACAAAAATGTTGTAGAAATTGCCAGATAGAGTGGTCAATGGGGGTTAAAAAGTGGCAAAGATGGGCCAAAAGTGTCAAAAAAAGGTTAAAAAGGGCAAAAAGTATCAAAATTTGGTTAACAGTAGCAAAAACAGGCAGAAAGTGGCTGGAAACATGATGTAAAGGGATTTAAGAGTTGTAAAATAATGGTGGGAAAAATGGCAAAAATTGGCAAAGAATGTTTAAAAATGGGTTAAAAGGGTCAAAATGTTGCAAAAATAGTTGGATAAAGAAGTGAAAAGGGTTTAAAGAGGTGCGAAAAGGGGCAACAAATGGCAAAAATGGGTTGATGTCAATAATAAATCACAACTAGGGAGGTTTTTAAGCGGTTTTTAAGCAGCCTAGCTAATTCTGTGGGTAGGCCTTCGTGTTTTCACTTTGATATTTAAGAGGTTGTTTTGTTAAGGTTTTTTGATTTGAGAAATGTTAGTTTTCTCAAGGAAACCACACACCAGATTTGAATTTTTCAGTTTCTCACTATCAACATTTGATATGTGGTCCTTGGGTTATTTTCTTTAAATCGGGATTTAATTTTCACTAATCATCACATTCTGTTTTTTTTTTTTTTTTAAGATTTATTTTGGGGTCTTTTTCATGCCTTTATTGGATAGAGGGGGGACAGTGGATTGACTCGGAATCAGGGAAGAGAGTGGGGAGAGACCTGTGGTAAAGGGCCACAGGCCAGATTCGAACCCGGGCCGCCTACTCACGTGGGTAGCATCCTAAACCATTTGACCATCTGCGCCCCCGACATTCTGTTTTTGTAATCTTCATTTAGTTGGACAGTTCCAAGAACCGTGGCAGTGGCTGGATTTGAACTTTTTTATTGTTTGCCCGTTGTGTTACCTTTTCTTTTATTTGGCAAGAAGACTTCATCTAGCAAGCCAAACCTCTCCCAGCGTTTGCTGCTTTTAGCTGTGCTTGCAGGTTGGCTCATGGGATAGCATTTTTAGCCTCAGAGGGTCAGTAGATCGACCACTTAGGTTGAGATGAAAATATCTTTACAAATATTTAATGGTTTGCCTTGAACTTTCAAACATGCCTCCAGAGGAGAAAATACACATCACTTTGGCGATCTCTGAACTTCACGTAAATGTCAAAATCAGGTTAACATTTATGGCTTTAGTCAAGAGTTTTGACGACTCTTGGGTTGCCATAAAACTTGTAGAGGTATTAGGCTCACCTGAGGATAGATCATTAGGGATGGTTATCGAGAAAGTGCTTTTTAGTTACAGTACCTGATTGGTCAGTACTGTAAGTACTTTTAACTTCATTGTCAATGCTCCTGTAAAGTTTTTAGCTTGAATACCATCTTTTAAATGTTTTCAATCAATAGCAGACTCACTTAGCCAAATTGTCCTTGTAAAACATTAAATGATAATAGACTCTGATGCAGGTCCCTCCACAGAGAAAGGGAGATCTACAATCATGTACCAAGCTGCAGAAAGTGACCAGGCTAGTCTTACCTGTCTGAAGTGATGACATGATAGAGAATTTTTAAACATGCATTTCTAAAGATCTGTGGATTATCAGTGAAGTTTAAGAATTGCACTCCAGATGCAAGTCTTACTGCGAGAACTAACTAGCAAAAATGGGGGGATAGTGCCAGGTCAAGATGATGTCTGCATTGATCGGGGCTGCTATTGATACAGTTCGTGATAAAATTCTAACAATAAACATTCCTATGAATAATGCAGTTTTTTTGTCAAACTTTCCCTTGTACCCTGGAGTAGCTACATGGCCCACTCAAAGGGTCTGAGTGGTGGCATCAATTCTAGTCAAATTTAGGACAGACCATCAGTCCACTTAAAGCAACAATATATAGGAATGTGGTGGGTTTTGGTGCCCTTAGAAGGTCTCTGAGTTTTACTGGAGCACTCTATGAAAATGAGGTGGAGGCCATTCTCCCTGTGGAAGTTTATTGTACTGTTAGATCCACTTTGAAAGTACTGCTTCAAGGAGAGATTTTATATTTTGTAGCATTTTGGTTCCCCCTATTCCACACCTCTCCTTGCCATAAAGTTAGACTGTACATCTGTTCAGCACGTCAGTTTATGTAAAAAATAACCACTTTGTATGATACATGGGAAACTGCTGGTAGAAATGAGTGTCTCTATCAAATTGAATTCTGTATGCAGGTAATTTCTTCATTTTTCCTCAAATCACTTTGGTGTTTGCATTTCAGAATTAGAAAGTATCTTTGGTGGTTAAAGCGGTAAACTAACATCTGGTAATAGAAATATGCAACAGATGTTTAATACATTCTTTAAAGTGAATTTAGCATAATGCCTTTTCTCTGACTCAGTGGGGCATTCACTTTTAGAGGGAATTAGAAATCCACCTGACTGTGCTGACTTCAACTTAAGATGCTTTTCCTCTGTTGGCTCTTTTTCTGTCTATATGACAAGCAGCCATGACTATACTGTACTGATGACAGAGGGCAGCCTGAGAGAGATAGTGGGAAAGTGTTGTAGTTTTCACTGAAAGAAATCCACTTAGTCTCCTGCATTATTCTAGCGTCTCTACATAATACCGTCTTCTTGTTGCATTTGTGCAAGAAGCAGACAAGTCACCCCACACAACATATCCTCAGGGTAAAGTCAGAAAAACGGTCAGGTGTTTAGGCATCCTGTTTTACTGGTCGTTGTAGTACATGTGTACTCAGTTGCATTTGCATACAGCCCCACTCTTATTGCACTGTTGTTAGAATAAACTTGTTTTAGGAGATATGAGGGTCTGACACCAGAGAGGTCCAACAGTTACTAACGGATTTCTGGTTTGATGTCCAGACCTGATGCTGTACCCTCCTGCTAATTTATCTGCTGTTTAATGGAAAATCCACCTGTTCACTTTGAGCAAGACAAGTCAAAGCTTGTTCACATGTTGTTTTGAGACTGATTCATCCTCTTAACCTTCACTGGATTGATGGCTAATGGAGCCAAGCTATTCATGAGAAACGGAACATTGTCTCCTTAAGAAAACATTGTTTGGGGTGGAACCTGGTGGTTACATCTACAGGCTCCATGAACACAGGCTCTTGTCTTTGAAGTGGATGATCTGGGTTCAGACTAATGTTGTGTTCACACCAAATGCAAACGATTGCCAATTCTCACGTATCTAAACAAATTTAGGGAATTTACTCACTTTGTTTTCTTTTTTCACTTTGTTTTGGGTGACTGTAAACGACACTTTCTGAAAATGGGTCCCAGAGTACACAAATCCGTAAACGACTACTGTTTCATCTCCATGTGGACGGCCAACCTCATCTTTCTTGAAATGATTACGTCACACATAGCATAGCTCTCTTACAACCCCTGCACAGGTCCAGCCAGAACAGCAGTGGTAGATTACAGGGTTGTGTTCATGCTGCAGGAGCTACTGAGCTTGTTTTGGCTTTTACAGCAAAGCCTGTTGCTTCTTTACTGCCACTGCGAAACACATACACCATATGTTCTTAAATCCAACACGGAGAACAGCCAGAAGGGCAACTAGAAGAAAGTTGGTGTCAGTTTTTTGTGATCTTCTTCTTTCTTTTAGTCCATTTCCATGGCAGCAATACAGCGCAACATACAGGCCTGGCATACGCACTACAGCGTTTTCAATCATTTCAGTGGTTCCCTTTGCTTACGTGGATATTTCCTGAAATGATCCCTTCTTTACAGAAAACTTTTTCAAAACGAAACAGCAATATATTGTTTCTGTCTCCATGTGGACAGGGCCTTAATGCCACACATTCGTGGCATTTGCACCACACAAGGTGAATTTGCATCTACATTTTCTCTAAATGTAAATAACTCATGCAAATTATTTTACTTCCTCATGTTGGGATCTCAACATTAGGATTATCCCAGGTGGCTATGTCCTTATTCAACTAAACATGCATTTAACTTGCATTTAAGGGACCAGTCTAAAGAGGAAGAAATGTCCAGAAAACAGTCAATTTATCACAGGGTTGTTGTGAGCTCTGATGCAGGGTTGGTATGCTGAGTAGAGCATGGCTAAAGATTGCAATTAGCTGCACCAGCTTTCATCACTCTTTGCAGATTCATATTGTGCTTAATATTGATGGATTTATCAGAAGTTATATAGAAGTATAATTCCAACAGCGTACATGCAACAACTTTCCATTTTCTAGTTCAAAACGCTGCCATACCACGCTGTTCTACCAACATGCTAACCTCTGAGCCTCATATGTTTACGTCTGGCAAAGCGCCAGAGGGAAACTCTCACAGGAAGCCAACAGCCTTTAGAAATGCTACAAAATGATAGATGATTATTTAAACTGACTATGAGCATGAGCCAACTAATGTGATGTCTTAATTTGGTCATTAAGCTCACTGTGCACATCCCCTATTCAGATCCAGCCCGTGGCACATTTCCTGCATGTCTCTTTCCCTCCTTTTCAACTCTATCCACTACCCAACCAATCAGAATACAGGCCTTTAAACCCCCCAAAATGAATATTTAAAAACAAGAGAAAGCATTACTTTAGTTACATGTACGTTTCTTCAGATACCAAATGCTAAAAGACAAATTTGCCTTGCACTTATTGACAAAATGTTCGCTTCACATATTGACTCAGTGCCTGGAGCCATTATTGATGTGTTTGTTTCTTTATAGGCTGATTGATCTGGTTACACGTGGGCAGGAATTAAGCATGCCACTAATCAATAGTTCAGTGAGAAACACAGGTCAGTGATCAATAGAGCAGGTTGCATGTCTCTCACATGTAGTCAATCACATCTTATGTTTTCATTGAGCATCCATTAGATTGCAAAAGAGGTGATGATTTCAAACATGGTGCACTGTAAAGAAATCACTATGTAATGGTTTGTTCTTGGGTAAACATTTAACAGTACACCACATACTGTATGATATTTCTCTTCATTTTCATGAAAACTGTCTGTTGAGTTGTGTTTTCACTGAGTAACTGCTTTGATGTGAGGATTTTGACAGCTCTGGGCTGTGAATTATAGTGATAAACAGATTTAAATGAGCCTTAAACGCAATTATATTTCTGAGCTGTGTTAGCCTTAATTCGGGGGCTGTGGGCTTTAGAGGAGAGTAGGGGGCTTTGATCTTGTGTTTGCCAAAGGTTTCCACAGCCTGAAGACTCACTGAGATCAAGCAAGCTCCAGACTCTACAGCTGTTTCACTGGTTAAAAAGACACATGAAGACATGAAAAGAAAATATATGCCTTTGTTCAGAGCAGCGTGAGTCCATGAAGCGTGGCCAAGCTGCATCAATGAGGCGCTTTATACACATAAAGCTAACATTGTGATCCATTTGGAAGCGTCCTCTTGTAAACTAGAAGTCTCCAGTACCATCACTGTTTATGAGGTTTAAATCACAAGTCAGATTCTACTTTGGCCGAATTAAACTGTTGCAAAGTTGATTAGAGAAAGCATCAAATAAAAATATCTCAGGTCAGGCGGTAAGGAAAGTGTGTCTGCTAAATTATAGGCTACAAAATTGCTCAAGATGTCACAGCATTGACGCATGGTCAGAGCTCTGTCCTATTAATGTCTAACCAAAGTGGAATTTCCAATGATAGGTGCTCTGAAAATCCAATAATCCTCTTTCCCTCTTTGAGAGAAAATCAGAAACATAAGGACAAAATAATTACCTCCAGTCCTTTTGTTTTATTATACCACCCCCATATTTATTCAACTGATATGTTTGAAGACAGCTGGTTATTTACTCTATCTAAATATAGACTTTTATTTACAACCATTTGGTCTACCTCATTTGAACCCATATTGGCATTAAGCAGTAAATCTGAGTGGACTTTCAAGCTGGTGATTTCAGACAACATCCTTCACAACCACACTCTGAAAAAGAATATGTTAGCTTTTCTGCTCATGCCTTCCTGTTATCTGGCCCTACAGCATGAAAGCAAACCTCACATTGCAGTTTAGATTGTTGAACTAGCCAACAGCCACTCAGTAGCCTTAACATAGAAACAGAAAATGAGTGCAAACCACAAGATCTGTCAAAAGATAATAAAGCTATGTTGTATTTTAAGCTCATTATAACTGCTTATGAAACAAGTTTACATCAGGGCTTCTTTGAGCTAGCATTAGTACTGGTATCCGTAGCATTAGTGCTGGTATCCTCCCTAATACTTCATTTAGGAGCTGAAGAGTGTATCAAGCCATTATTGGTTTCTGATATTCCAGTTACTTTTTGTGCAACTTTTTAACCCCTTTTCATCACAGTTTCTACCCATTTTGTACACTTTAACCCATTTTGCCCCTTCTCACTACTTTTTGCCCACTTTTCACCATTTTTCCACTATATTTGCCCCTTTTTTGCCTTTCTTAACCTATTTTTGCCACTAACCTGTTTCTTTTTCTTTTTGAACTTCTTGAGTTGTTTTTCCCTTAAAGTTATTTCAGTTCCTGCTGCTTTATTGTCTGGCACCCTGATGTTTGTACAGATTATAGCTTGTGAAGTCTAACATTACTTTCCAAATGGATTAGTCAATGTTCTCATCCACAGTAGTAAATTTAGCCCAAAAATGGTAATTTTAGAAAAATGGGTTTACGTTTTGAAAAAGACTATATCATATTACAACATAAATAGATAGAATTTATTTTTGTTGCTTTGATAAGAGTGGTTATTATTCAGGTTAGATATATAAATATGGTTTTCAAAGATAAGCTTTACAATGGACTGTGATTTTCCTGACCTCCACTGACCCCCCATTTGGCTGTGTCCCAGAAAGCTCTCCCTTCCTATTGGTGGCCTTGTCCATGGTTAGCATGGTCAAACATTTGATCTGATAACATTTAAAACATAATACATAATGTATTTTAGGCCTACTCTGCACAATTGCCATGTATAATTCTATAAATAAAACAGGGTTATATAAATTATATGTTTCAGTAAACAAATCACATTAATTTTTTGTATTTTTCCTTTCACTCTGGTCACTGATATGTTTGCAGGATAATTCACATCCCACGTAATAGAGCCACCATAAATTCAGAGTCACATTCTATTTATTGTCCCATGAAGGGAAATTAGTTTTGCAGGAGAAGCAAATAAAAAGACAAGGTACACAAAGGCAACAACAGCAGTGAGATAAGACTCAATAAAGCCTAAAAGTCAGCCACAAAAATACACACATACACAAAATCAGTGGTAAAAAAAAATTAGTCCAGAGCTCATACCAAATTTGAAAAAATACTACCAAGTAATGCAAATTGCAATGTAAAGATGTGCAAATGAGCAACAATAGTGCAAGAAGGACAGTAGTAATCTAAGGGCTAATTGCCATTAAGTAAATAAATTGCACTGGGGATAAATGAGACCTGGAGTCTTTTTATCTTCCTTACAGGAAAGGCCTGAGGGCAGAAGCTCAGACTCACTCTAAAGCGTGTGATTTGGAAAATCCATAATGGCATTAGCCCTCCTCAGGACCTACCTGTTATAAATGGCCATTAACCCAGCCTGTATTAGTAGTACTATTATAAGCTTTTCAGCTACTTTATCATTTGAAAGAGCACAGCAACAAGGCACTTAGCAATTTTAGGGTCATACATTTGTTATTCTGGAACTTGCATATTGTATATGCCTGTCATAATGTTTACAAGGGGTCTTCAACCCACATGTTACTAATACATTAACTTTATGTTTATCGTACAACATATTTTAGCAGCCCTTCATCATCCTACTTCTGGGCTTTCCAGTTGACATACATGCTAACCTGTCATATCTCATACTCCTTGGAGAGGTCTGTGTGTTAGTCACTGAGGTGTTTGATGAGCTGTTGAGTGTTTGCTGCAGTGTCACCGTTTCGTAGCACCTTTAGCATACAGGATCAGTTTGACATTAGTGTCAGCTCTGCCAGTTACATTCTGTTCACTTGTAACTGGTAAGTGCATGCTGCAGAAACTACATTTTTGTACATTCTCCATAATGGCAGCTTGATTATGGCGATAAATATAACCACTGTTATTTAAAATTAATATTCAGGTCATGATTTTAAAACATGATTACTCACTAGAGGCACACAGACAGGGGGTGAGACTGGGGCAGGCTGATTGATCAATCTGGGATGGTGTGGTTCTGGGTGGATAAAATGATGCAAAACAAAAGTCAATGAAAGTTGTCATCAATTTGACAAAACTAATGCAGACAATTTTATGAACAGTAACATTTGTGGTTAGTTTTCTTTTCATTTTTTTCATTTTTATTGTTTTCATGTTTAATAAATGGAAAATAACATGTTGTTTTGACAGGTCTACATTTTTAGGAAACAGGTTGTACATGAAAAATTAGGTGTTCATTCTTGAAAGCAATCGTGTGTTTGTAAACCTTTACATATTTCTGACCTGCGTTACATAAATATGCACATCAATCCGATGTTTAATTCATGTGTAGAGAGAAAAGAAAAACTTCCCACACAGACAGTGGAGCCCAGGAAGTGCAGCAGACCCAATTTGTAATCAATAAGATTCGTAAGAGAGAGACAATAAAGTAGACTGTGAACTTAACAAGAACTCTTGTCTGCATTGTATCTAGACTTCAGCGCACAAATTGACTGTACTTTTTGCAGACTTAAGCCTCTGGTTTTCACTCAGACAGTTTTCTAATTTTGCCCCTGTTTCATCATTGTTTTTTCTTTTTTTCTCTTCCTCCAGCCCTGCAGAGGAGCTCAGCTTTGGTTCAGGGGAGACGGAGAAAAGAAGCCTCATTATCCTGAGCAATGTGACCAAAAATCAAGTGGCCTTCAAGGTGAGTGTGAAGTAAAACTGCCAAACGATTTGCTCTGCCTCTTTCTGGCGCTCTAATGGGGGGGGTTGTTGCTTTTTGAGATCATGTATTAATAGTTTATTAAACTTGTAATGATTAAAGGTTAGGCTACAATTACTCAAGTACTTGTTGGCATTGACACATGCATTGTTTTGGGCTACAGTAGTTTAGGCCAGTCAGTGTACATTTGCCTTGGCCAGGAAAATGCTTACCAGAAAGCTTTGACATGAAGGAAAGCCTGCAGGGTAAAACAAGAAGTGTTTAACTTGCTTATCCTAGAAATGCTGGTTGGATTTTCTGAAGGCACGAGGAGAAACCAGGGAGACAGACAGCAGGCAGTCTTACATAATTATGTATGCTTTTATTCGTCATTTGTGATGATACCAGAGAGAAGAGATTATCCTGCTTATTAACTAAAATGATGACTGGAGTTTTGTTGCAGGAGAAGTTGCCAAGAACTAGGTGCTTGGCGCCACACTCAAACTTATCACACCAAGTCCGATAGGCCTGTTTTTCTTTTCATTTCAAAAATTTGCATTATAAGGCAGAACAGTCTTGTACTGAAAAGATAAAAAAAAAAGCAGTGAAGATGAATCTGTGGCTCTTTCACTCTTTGAACTCCATATGGATGTTTGCACAAGCTTGTGCGTCATGGTGCTGTGCCGAGTTGGTGAGAGGGAGCTTATCTTTTTAATTCAGTCTCTTTGTTTTGTGGCAAAGAGCACAAATTTGGCCTTAATGGGTTGTGATCAATGGTTGATGGCCACACAATACTACATCACCCATTTAAATGACTCAAACAGATTTGGAAAAAAAAAAAAACGCCAAAAAAATCAAACCAGTTTAAAAAAAAAAAAAAAGTACTGACTTTCATTTCAGAGTCAACACAATTAACACAACATAAAGTTGTTTTTCTTTTCTGGAACAAAAAAATTGATTCAATGTGTAAAGGCCTTTAGCCACCCTGATGGCAAACAACAGTTACAAGAGTGAAAAAGATTTATGAGGAAAGAGCAGCAGAATCGGGGGGTGGGGGTGGTAAATAAATGGCTGTTACTGCTGCCAAAGGCACAGTGCCGCCCCCCCCCCCAAAAAAAAAAAACAAAGTAAGCAAAGGATTGAATGGCAATGAAGATTATCTTGCCAGATTTTTCCTGTGGTCTCTGGTGTATAAATATTGATCTTCCCCTCCCTGATCTGCACTGAAGACTATCAGGGTCGCCCCAAGGTGAAATCATAAATACATGGCTGAAAAAAGAGAGGACAAAATTAACAATTTAGCACCCAATTTCCCCATGATTACTCATAAATTTTTGCCAATTTCCAGAGATCTTGAGAGATGATCTCATTAGAGTGGGAAAATTGGCTTATTTTATTGCAAGAAAAGGAGATAAATTGAGAAAATATTAAAATGTACCCCTTGTTAAGAAAAAGAATGGATGCATGTCCACCATGCAAGTACTTCAAAGACCATTTTATTTGTGACCCCCTGAAAAATACGCTGCATCACCCACTATTGGGTCCCAGCCCAACAGTTGAGAACCAGTGTAGGAGAATCACAGAGGACAGCTGACACATGGAACAGAGCAATAGCCAATCAGGAAGTAAGCTGGCTGAAAAAGGAACAACAACAACAAGCACAGCCATGGCAACAATAGTAAACATGAAGTATAAAATTAGAAGGGGGCAGAAATGGAGAACCAACTTGTGGATTTGTGCCAACAGCCCAGGTTTTAACAATGTGTTCTCTAAAATGTACCACAACTGAACTGAAATTATAGTAGGAAGCTAACAGCTAGCCATGTTTGACCTGTTTATTCTACAGCTGCATTTGACTGTGCAAGATTTCAAGTTTTGAGAATGGAGAACTGATCGCTGGTGAATCAATCTGCCCATATATGGTGTGCACCGCATACCATAAGAACAAAACTCTATCCGTCATTATTTGTCATCAAGTTGAGGAATGGGCGGTAATACGGTAATACCGTATACTGGGGTCTTAAAAAATAGCCATGGTATTGCTTAAATTAGTATCATGTAGGGCTGGGCAATATGGCAAAAATTAATATCGGGATATATTTTTGCTATATCCCTATACACAATATATACCATGATATTTTGAAATGTCCTCTAAGAATGCTGCTAACTCTCCACTAACTCGCCATGCTGCTGTGTTTGCTTCTCCCCTCTTATCCAGTCTCCCCTGCTTCTCTCCTCCGCTGATATAGAAACCTGCATGTTCGGAGGAGAGTTTTCTGGATGGGTGGGGGAGTGAGCTCTGCTGTGAGAGAGGGGTTCAGGGACAATGGGAGAAGCGAAACTCCAGGCAGAAATGCACGCTGATGGCTCAAAACTTCCACATAAATATACTCGATGTTTGGGATATAGTCATTTTTTATCACGTGTGGCAAAAGCCGCGATACATCGAGTATACTCGATATATCACCCAGCCCTACCATCATGATGACAGTACTGCGTACAAAGCGCACGTTTATACAAATGCCTTTAGAGTTTAGAGTCAGCAGCACCGCTGTGTGTATGTGTGAAGATGCTTTAAAGGTGATGACAAACTTTCTGTTAATGATGTCGGGCCAATTTGGCAAAAGACGAATGCTCCATACATACTGGCGTTCGAAAACTTGTGCGCAATGGCCTGGCAAAAGCGCTGGCACGGCAACGTGGTATGGCCTTTTTTAAAGGCAAACTGTCAACTGTGCACCATTGGCTGTACTGTGATCCATGACAACATGAGTTTAAAAGTACTTTAATCCTTCTTTCTGAATGTAGATCAGTGATAAAAAATTATGAAGTCTATTAATAACCACACGCAGGAGCGGAGGTAAGAAAGAGGAAAAGAGCGCATGTCTTTGCGGAGAGGAAAAAGAGAGAAACACAGTTTGCACCTGTGCCATGAAATAAATGTTTATTTCTATGATAAACACGCTCACCTGTCAATCACTTCCATAGCTCCTATAAATGTCTCCCTGTTAACGTTGTTTTTTTTTTGTGGTGAAGCGTTTTGATAAAGGATAAAATGAAGCGCTGTAGAGGTGCAAGCTCTTTTTTTGGATACCTGGCGGTAATACTGTATATCCTGGTAAAGTTTGGGGGAGGGTATGACGATATTAAAAAGTGGATACAGCCCAATCCTAGTAGGGTCTGTCACATTTTCAAAAGGTTTTAAACACAGCACTAACCAGATAAAAACATCTCTGTATAGTTTTTATGGCACATCACAACTCAGCTCGGGTGGGTCTGTGGTCGAATGTCTCATTTGTGAGTAAAGCGTGCACTCAAATGCCGAAATTTACTGACAGATTTCTGTCCCCCTGAGCATTTTTAAGCTCTAAACACAAGCTTTTGAAAACTATGATGGGTATTTTGACTTTTTTCCAACATTCATTCTATAGCTGGTTGGTATTAACTTCAAATGAAAATTCCAGGTAATTTTCACAAACATTTGTTTTTACTTTTATAATTGCTTAAATGTGGTTGTGTTCTTCAGCTGCTTTCTGGCTGCAGTTTTCTTTTGTAATATGCAGTCCCCACATTCCTCCCACTGGGCAGCGTGCCTCCAGTAGATCTGCTAAAAACCACAGACTTAATTAAAACTTTTTAGGTGAAGTTGGCAGTGTTGTGCTGAAATAAACCACCCCCAGCTGACTGAAGCAGTCTTTGTGGGGAAAAAACTACTGCTCCTTTGTTTGTTTGCTTGTTTGAGTGCCTGTCATATTAACATTTTAACCATGTACTCCTCTAGAGCTCAGGAAAGCTGTGGTAGCGCCATGCCTTAATTGCTGAAGATAAAATGATAAAAGTCTTGTTTGCTTACTATGCCCTGGTGTCTTCACAGGTACGGACCACAGCACCTGAGAAATACAGAGTGAAGCCCAGTAGCAGCAGCTGTGAAGCAGGAGCTTCAGTAGACATAGTCGTGTCCCTTCATGGAGGTACTGCACTTTAGATCTGCACTCTGCTCCACTCCACTCACAGCAGCTTCAGAATAATCAAACAAGCCCAGTTTCACTCTGCAGTGCTTACCTTTGCAAAGTGCCAGCAGCATCTTTTCCTGTCCATTTGTTTAATACATATTTCAAAAGAGATAAAAGAGTCGTCTCCCAAAAAACAAAGCAGCAGGTTCAGATCCCTGACTCTGCTATGTGAGTTAAAATATTTTGCAGTCTTCAAGCATTAAAATGTCATCTCTAAGTCATCAGATGCTGCATTAACTGGAAGAGTTACTTTATTCACTTTTTTGTCTACTTGCACGTTTTGTCTTGATATTGTTTTGAATATTTTCTTTCAGGATCTCAGGCTTCCCCTCAGGACAGATTTTTGGTTATGGCTGCTGAGATGGACAATGCAGGATCACAAGAACTTGCACAGTTCTGGAAAGAAGTACCAAAAACAAAGATCATGGAACACAGGTACTTGTCTAGGATCTTTATGTAGATATTTTAGTGAATATGTGGAATAGAGTTTCTACATTTGTGACTTGTCTGCTCCTCATTAGATTGTGAATCTTCCACAGATTGCGCTGTCATGTTCTGGAGAGCGCTAAACCAACAGTGAGTCCTCGGAAGGACAGCCTGGTGGAGACGGGAACAAGTGGACAGCAGGAAATAAACACAATGGTGGGTAATAGAGGAAGAAAGGCCCTGTTCTTCTGCATTTTTATATGTATAGTAAAATTATATGTGTTCATTGAGATACTTTTATAACTGTTATAGATTACTGCAATGTATAAACAGCAGCAGGTTTGACAGGATGATAAAACTCTAGATAGAAATGTACAGTCTTCTCAGTCATGGTCTGGTTTGTCGTTGTAGGTCATATACCTCATAATACATAAGTGTTAATCTCCATCTGATCAAGCGTCATTTTTAGAATAGTTTAGACAAATGTAATAGTTTACACTCTCCCTTTTGTACCTTTTTCTTCATCAAAATGAGAATGACAGAAATGGCCATACCATTTAATCCAGCAGCTCATATTGAATTTGCAGTAAGTCAAGAACAACCACAATGTATCAGAATATTTTTTCAGCTCTAGTTTAATCTATTTTATATTGTTGGTTATAATATAGAATGATGTATTGCTTGTGTTTGTTCCATAAGATCCATAAAAAAATCCATAAGATGAAGAACTTAAACAATAATCACATATTAAATTGCAATGTTGGGGGGGGGGGGGGGGGTCCCAATGAGATAATACTCCCAATGAGATAATACTCCCATATTGTTAAGCCCTAATTTGTACAAAGTTGGAAAAAAAAATCCCTCAAAGTGTTCTTGAAATATTAACCAAGGGATGAGCATGAGACCCAGTGACCCTAACCTTTGACCTTTAAAATCTGAACAGTTTACTCCTGAGTCAGAAGGAACATTCAAGCAAGGTTTAAAGAAAATCCCTCAGTGTTCTTGAGATATAGCACTCATAAGCAAGGGATGGACATAAGGCATAACAAATTTGTCTCTCAAGAATCTCTCTAAGCATTCTTGAGTGGACAGACTACCTGAAAGCATAGGCTTGGATATCACCAGCATGGAGACTTTTGATCAGTGTTAATTTTGGCAGCCATTTTTAATTTTAGTCTTAGTCTTTAGATAAATTTCTTTTAGTTTTAGTCACATTTTAGTCATTTCTACCCTTTTTAGTTTTATTCAACAAAAACACAAAAACATTTTAGTCTAGTTTTAGTCCATAAAAAGTCCTCACATTTAAGTCTTTACTTTCCAAACTTTTATTTTCTTGCCTAATTCTGGTACCAAGTCATGGTAGTGTGTTCTCTTCACCCTGCCAAGACTTGGGTCCATGCTTTCTACAGCTGAGAGGCAAAAGAGATACAGATGCATGTCCGACGAAAACTAAATTCCGTTTTAGTCTGGTTTTAGTCATCTTGACAAAAACTAAACTTAGTTTTTGTCAGTTTTAGTCATCATAGATCTATTTTTGTTAGTCTTAGGCTAGTTTTGTCATGGAAGAAAAGGCTGTCGATGAACATTTTTAGTCGTAGTTTTAGTTGATGAAATTAACACTGCTTTTAATGTAACTAAACAGATTATTGTCCAGATTATTTTCAAGCAAAGTCCATTGTAAAAATGTCTGCATCAGGACAGTGCTAAATATAATTTAGCTGGTCCCTAATTGAAGCTTCCTGATCATATATAGACAATGTTTGCTAAAAAATAGTTAATAGCATGCACAGAATGCGTATAAAATTTCACTGAAAGAAAACATGGACAAAAAAATGATTTAGTGACTTTAGAAAAAATACTCGTGCTAATGAAAAAAAACACACACATATGTTGGTTTGTGGCATTTTCTCCATATTCCCCACAGAATAGATGAGCACTCTAACAACTGTATAAAAATAGTCATTATTTGCTATAAATACTGCCTAAAGCTCCTTTAATGAGCTTTGGATTTACCCCAGTTTTGGTGCCCTCTGTGGTCAAAGTTCTTTGTCATATTTCTTTTTTCTGGTGATTTTTTTGGTGTTGAAATATGAATAAACTCTCTTCAGATGGCACCTTCCCTGTAGCAGCGTTTGCAGACACTACAAATTAACTTACCAGAAACAATCAATTTTCTTCCTGATAGCTCAATTTCCTCTTGTAGTTCTTAAAAGAGCATCAGTATTGGTTTTTGTCTGTTTCATAACCAGATGAAAACTCCTCACACAGGCTTTAAAATGTATTTTTTCAGCTGTGATTGCCCCAGAGCCCAAAACAAACAACAAGACCCTTGGAAGTCACTGGCCTTTGTTCATTGGGAACTAGTTATTGCACTTATCTTAACCACGAAATGCTGATTTGAGTTCTGCTTCCATCTTTAGAGTAGAGCTGGTAGGAATGTTTTGGAGGTTTATAGAAAGCAAGGCTACTTTTTATCCCTTGCTTCTGGTGTGAATACTATAAAAAGCTAATTGCCTTCCTCCTTCAGGTCAACACTTATCACACAGACATGAGAGAAGTATCGGCTGTCTCATCTAACTCTTGGCAAAAAACAGATTAAACAAATTCCCAAAACGTCAAACTAATCCTTGAATTTGCTGTGTATCTAATTTGTTTCCACTGCTGTAATTGCATGCATGTTAGATTGATAAACCCAGTCAGTGAACTAGTTTTTTTATCTCTCTAGCTGATGCGCGTCATGGCCTCTAACGCACGGCTGGAGCAGAAGCTGAATACGAGTCTGTGGGTGCAGAAGGTCCTCGTCGCGTTGGTACTCGTCCTCGTGGTGCTGAACCTGCAGTGTCTCTACCTGCTTGGGACCACTCCACGGCCATCTTGACCAGCCACAGCAGCTCCCTCCGCCTTGATCTGTAGGATACAGACACACAAACGGTTCTGGAAGTGGAGCTGAAGTGGACGAGTTTGGTTCTGTCCCCTCCCCTCCTTCCCTCCTCACAGGCTGCTGTCACATCAGGAAGGAGTGCTGACTTTAGGGAACATGTGAGTTGCTGCTGAGATATGAAAGAACTGTCTTGTTCCCAGCACTTGAGAGTTAAAACAACTTTTATTAATGTGACATCAAATCAGTAATGTATTTTTTAAGGCAGCACAGTAAAATAAATGTGTATTTATTGCAAAACAGGACATGTAGGAAAATTATTTTTGTGATCATAATGTACAATTTTTTTATAATGTATAAAGCTACAGATTATAAAATAAACATCTTTTGTCACTTTATCTCATTTTGTTTGATAATATAATGCTTTTTTCCTTCTTTTTATAGCAAGTTAAAAAATAAAAGAGCAAATTTGTCTTTTTTTCCTAAGATAAAGGTCTCTGTTGTCTTGTGTTGCTTAAATATCCACACTCTCCTACAGAGAAGTCTAATTGAAAACATTGCCGTTTATGACCTTCCTAAACCTTTTTCACATTCAGTCCAAGGAGCCACAGGAGAACTGTGCCTCTGCTATCTCTTCTATTTGTTTTAATTACTCCAACACCAGCAAACTAAAAATACCAAAGCAATTACTGGAGAGTACAAGGACACAGTGAGTCGCTCACTTGTAGCTATGTAGGCAGCGTAGATATCTAAAACGAGATCCGGCTTTGAGCAATCAGTAAGGGAGCACACACGGAATGATCACAATGCGGTTATTAGATGGGTACACAGAAGGGGTGTGTGGATCAACATTTGCTGTATCTTCGCAGTAGGTGGTGGCTGATTGGAATGGCTCATGCAATAACAGCTAAACTAATTCTGTTTTGATTATAAACACAAATGCAAAATGTTTATTCCCTGAAGATTGCATTGTGTTGCATTTCCTGTAACTCATTCTATTGCAGCAGCTCCAACTTATCTTCTTGTAAAGCTTCTATTTTAGCTACGATACGTAACTTTTTCATCTTAAAACCCAAGTCTAAAGTCAATCAGATAGTTAAAAATGACAAAAATGAATGGAGGTGACTGAGAAAGATTGGGTCAGTCGCAATGTAGAAGCTTAAAAACTTTACACTTTAACAGTTTAACTGAGTCCTTCCTGTGTTGCTGTGACTCATGAATCCGCAGACATGCATCAGTATTTGGTTAAATCAGGTCTTATTCTCAAATGTATCCAGAAAAAAAACAAAAAACTTGTTTTCCCCCCTAAAAATTCATCTTTTTTTTTTTCTTTCGCCCTCTGTACTGATGCATTTTAACCTTGCAAAGCAGATAGATTCACCCGTTTCCATGTTACTCACTGGTGGATCCATCTTGCAAAGCTCCCGTCTGAACAGATTGGGCCCTGTAACCCACAATTTCCACACAGGACAACTGGCACCGAAGCGCCACAGGTTTGATCCGACGGGAAGCGGGCGACCTCGCCCACTAGAAGCATGTCTAGGGCAGAGGTCACAGGAGAACTGCTAGTTCACACAGGAATAGTATGTCAACAGCGGACTATTTTACCTTTTGGGGTGAATTTATCATCCATTCCAGTATAAGTCCATGATATTATTGCTTCTGCCATTGGTGAGTACTTTAGGAAGTTAAAAGGTTAATGTTTGCTTAAAGGATCTGTGCCTTTATGTAAAATTCTTTGGCTAAAAGTCCTCCAACCTCAACTTTTCCTCTTCAATGGCGCTGTTGTAGCTCCGTTGCCCACTGACCTCTCTGTGACCCTTTGCTCTTGCTGCAGGATGTTGGTGCACTGTGTTGGATTTTGAAAGAACTGGATATTCTACGCATGTGACTTCCTGTTTGGAGCTTTCTGATCAGTGGGAATTGATGCGGTTTGACAGCGACCTGTGCTGAAAATAGACCTGCAGCGTATCTCAAACAAAGCTGGGACGTGCTGCTGCCAAACTGGAGCGCCGGTTGTGGAAATGCTCTGATAGACTAGAGAGGGAGCGATGTGCTCCGCAGCACAATTCGCCAAGGAACACAGCGCAGCCGCTGTATGTGGAAATTGGGGGTAAGGGAGTGGGACCAATAAGTGTGGTTTGAGGATTAAGAGGCAGTACTTCCCGGTGAGGCATAGTCTTGATGTAGCAACAAGAGGCTGGTGTAATTACAGCATAGGAGATGCCAATGTTCGCACTATGCAGTTCTCTATAGAGTTTACTACTTTGGTAGGGGTGCAGCTCGGTAGTGGCTACGTCGTAGCAGCGCACACTTACGATGTCGCATGTTTTGATGCTCTGATTGGCCTGTAAAGATGTGACAGAATGTTCATCCAATCGCACCAAGTTTTTTCAAAGGCCCTGCCCTTTCCCAAACACCATCTAAGGGAGTTTTTCCAGATGGATTTGGGAAACAAATCTGGCAGGTTAGATGCATTTCCCATTCAGAGAAAGTTTGTCCAAATTTTGCTCTTCTTTTATAGTTGACGTACCAACTTTAGGCTTCTTTCATTCCTGTTTTGCAAAGTTTCAATAGTTGCTATTTACGTGTTTTGAATGGTAGAAACAAATCTAATGTTTGTATTTCTGTGTTAAACCTCCATCACTGTGCTTCTCTTATTACAGTCACAGTGACAATACAGAACCAACATTTTCTCCAAATAATAATGGGGATCAATTTATTAAACATTTGTACAATGATTAATTTATTAATATTTTTAAGCACGTATAAGTAAAATAACAAATCAGTAGTACATATAATCTATAAAGTAAAAGGCTTTGGAACAGGCGAGTGACTATATGTCTGTTCATAGAAGTTTGATACTCCAAAGGAAGTATGTTTGCCAGTAAAACTTGCATCACCCGATTCACTTCAACCTTTAGTAAGAAATGCATTTTGCACCATTTAGGTAGTAAGTGCTTTTACACTGAAAAAAGGATGTGAGCTAATGGAGTGTTTCCCTCCAGAGGGTAGAAGTAAAAGCTTTGACATCACACATACGCTGGCTGATTTTTAAGTGCATCTGAGTGCCACAAAGCACCTGAATGAACTCAGGAAGCCGTTCATACACGCTGCACTGCACACAAGGAAAAAAAGCATATCAGTGATGCAGCGGTAGCTGTAGTGGAAGATAATTTGTGCGCTTGTTTGATACTGATTACTAGACAGACTCTTCTCGCCTGATTGTCTGTGTGTCAGTAATTACAGGCAGAGGGTACTGTATGTTTCACCGGAGCTCCTTCACACTATTGATTTAACATGAAACACCAGATAAATTGACACCTGGTTCAATCAGCGGCCGACCTCCTGAAGCACTCAGGCAATGTCTGAGGGGACAGTGATTTAGTTTAAGTTGGAAATTGGTGTTGGAGGGATTGATGGAAAGTTAATGAGTTTATCAAGCGTGGGCAACTGTTGCTTTGTATGGAGCTTGATCAGTCTCAAAAAGAACAAAAACAATAAAAAGGGGGAGGAGTATTTTGTATACATTTAATTTTTAGAGCTAAATCTTTTTATGCATGGTAATCCTTTTCTGAGCCTGAGTGCCGTTCCAATTCTTGAGACTGATCTGGTTCCATACATTTGACACCATAAAGAAATTCACAGTGATTCTAAGCATTAATCCGCCGTTTTAAGTTTTGATTATTTGTACATTATGTTATATTTTTTATCACCTTTTCATTAACCCTAACCTTTCCTGTCCTCGTGGGGTCCCTCAACCCCTCTGACTGGCTCCTCAGACACAAACATAATGGTCTCTAGGCTCTTTTAAGAGTTCTAGGTGAAGGTGTTGACAGCTGACATTCTCTACGAGCTTTAGGAACACCACCAATGGTGCCTCACTGACACTCAAGTTTCATGCAACATGCGCAGATGAAACTGTGTAGAAAATCAAGACCAAAACAGAGTGTTATTGTGGATTTCATGCGTCTGCTTCAGGCAGTGGAAAAACAAATGATTACCATGAAATCAGGAAGGACATTGTAAATACTAGATTTGGGCATTGGAGAGCAGTGGTGACCTACTTTAAACATTGTTTACTTTGGATTTTATTATCTGAAATTTTAGAGATCACTGTAGTATCTGTGTTAAAATGCCATCCCCCCTCTTTCTTGAGTTGTTATGATTGTTTAAGATTAAAAACAAGATGCTGATAAATGCTGGTGTTCTTGGATCTAATATCTGTAAAGCTCCATGTCTCTGAGGGACAGGGAGAAGAGGAGGTATAGCGATACTGGGTTATCCATCTTTACTGAAGCACTTCAGTTTTGTTTTTTTTTGTTTTTTTAAATATATCCTTATTCTTACTTCATTTCATGTGATGTTTTTATTCTTGATCCTTTTGCTTTGCTTGCCTTTTTCAAAAATATACTCCCCACACTCAGGGGAAATATCCGAACACATCCTGTTTATAACCACAAACCCATAACATCACAGCCTGTGCTTTTAGTGACTAAGAAACAAGATGGTTTTACAAGTGAGGTCCTCTGCAGTCTGTATACTTTGAGTATATTTACCTCTTGTTATCTACAGAATCTGTTAGTAGGGTATAAATCTGACACACAAAACACTTTCTAGTGAGCACTACTGTGAATATTTGTCTGTGGCTGTGTCCAAAACCACATTCTTTCACATTATTCACAGATGGATTATTTAATATGTTCGAATACATAGTATGTGATTCTGTGTATGAGAAATTACTGTAGACTTGATTGGCCGAGATTCTTAAGCATAAAATGAGAGTGTAATGGTAGTGCTAACCCGCTTCAATATGCATTGTGACTCCAAACAGCCAAAGTAGTAACAGTTTTCCTTGCTACCATTACACCATAAAAGCAAAAGAACACTCCAAGCAACTCAGAGAAAAGCAGAGAAAATGTCTAAGTCAGGGGATGGATACAAAAAAAAAATTCCAAGGCACCAAGCATCCCCCTAAGTTCAGTTAAATCCATCATCAGCCAGCAAGACACCTATGACTACTCTGAAGATTCAGCAGCTGAGATGGGAGAGACTATAAAACAACTGTCGCCTGGGTTCTTCACCAGTCAAAGCTTTATGGGAGAGTGGCAAAGAGAAAGCCACAGTTGAAGGAAACTCATAAAATCTTGAGTAGAATTCCCCAAAAGACGTGGGAGATTTTATGGTCAAGTGGAGGAAAGTTGTTTAGTCTGATGAGACCAAAATTGTGAGGTTTTTTTTGGCCAGGATAGACACCAAACACTGTACATCACAGCAAACACACCATCCCCACTGTGAAGCACAGTGGTGGTGCCATCATGCTGTGGGGATGCTTCTCAGCAGCCAGCACTTGAAGGCTTGTAATGGTAGAGGGTAACATGAATGCAGCAGAATTTAGGAAAATCCTGGAGGACAATCTTATTCAGTCTGCAAGGGAACTATGACTTAGGAGATTTATTTTCTAGCTAGACAATGACCTGGAGCAAACAGCAAAAGCTACACAGAACTGGTTTAAAGACAACAAGGTGAATGCTCTGGAGCGGCCAAGTCAAAGCCCAGACCTCAACCTAATAAAGAATTTGTGGCAGGACTTGAAAAGTGTTGCTCACACCAGATCCCTGTGCAGCCTGACAGAGCTTGAGTAGTTTTGCAAAGAAGAATAGAGTAAAATTGCAGATTCGCAAGCCAGTTTGAGACCTATTAAGACAGACTCAGTGCTGTGATTGCAGCCAAAGGTTCATCTACTGAATACTGACTAGAAAGGGGGGGTGAACATTTGTGCAGTTTAATATTACATATTTTATTTAATCGACATCACTTTGACATCGAAAGAGTTTTTGTCATTTATATGTCCATGATAGTGTTATCATGTCAACAAATTAAACAAATATTCATTTTACTTTGCACATTACAAGATGAAAACATTTCCATAAATTTATTAGCGACAATGTTTAAAGAACACCAAGAAGAATTTATATGAAATTATTTTTATTGTAAAATAACAACAACTCAAAAACATATATTTTTACAATGTGCATAGTTTTACTAGTGCAATGGTAAAGGCACTTTACTCGTTACTTTTTAGCAGCCTATTCCTATTTTAAACATTTTTTGAGTATTTCATTACAAAAAGGTTTCTCAAAGACTCTTTAGTTTCCACAGAAATGTCCAGAAGGATCCTGAGAAGCAGAAGTCCGTCACGGAGGAAGATTATCATCAGTCACCCTCCTGGAGCCATGGAGGAAACCTCTCACTGCCAGATTGTGTAAGTGCTCCCCCTACTGGCTGAAAGGTGAATCATTCAGAATCATTACGTTCTTATGTCCCCCCTGAGTCTGATTGATAGAGGAGATACTGTTTCACTTGTGTAGGAAGGTGCAGGTCCTGAATCCCACCCAGTCTCTGCCTGCCCACAGTTTTCCTGATGTGTAGCCGGCACAGCTGCTTTAGAGGAGACACTCCTGAGTGTGAGGGGAGAAGCAGGGCCATGATAAAGACACGATTGGGTTATTAAGCGTAGGCACCAGCCGTACAGTAAAGGCCAAGAACACCCCCCATTACTTGTTTACTTTGGGTTGAATACCTTCGGCTTGTCTCAGCAGCCTCTCCACTAAGCTGTTTGGAGCTGTGAGGTCCAGAGGCTGCTTACCCTCTGAGTTCCTGAGGGAGCGGTCGGCTCCATGGTCCAGCAAGACAGAAACCAGCTCAGGGCTGGACAGACGAGCAGCGATGTGCAGAGGAGAGTCTCCGGACACACAGGTGTTCACAGCAGCACCTGAAAGAGACGGCCAGCTGATGAGGTGTGATGTCTTTATTTTATCTAACTGCTGAGGAGGAGACTGTCTGACAGCCCCATATATCCTCTTTAGTGCTAATCCAGAAAACGTCTTGTTTTTGCTAAACTGCAGTCACCTAAATTATGAATATTCAGATTGGTGAATCTGTTTTTACTTGGTGTTATGCGTGCTAGTTAACTTAAGTTCTGTTCTTTTAATGCTACTTTCAAAGTCTACTGAACAAAAACCCCAGGTAAATTTGGATGATCTAGTCCTTTATATTGATACAGCACATTTGCTTTCTGTAGTTAATTTTTAGTTTTCAAAAGGCCTGCAAATTTTCAAGTTTGGCAACATACAGGAACTCTGGTCAAACCTGAAGACTTTTATCACATGTATAAATAAAACACACAAATATTTGCAGAAGACTACCAGTCAAAAATGTCATGTTCTTTTCATGTTTGATACTGAAATTTGGCAACAGGCCCACAGTCATGGCCTTTTGGTAAAATTATGAGGCATTTCAGATAACATAGTTTTTCACTTAAATTTGGTGACAGGTCCATGGACATGACTTTCTTGTCAAATGTTGAGTTGCTCCTGCAGAGGTCGATTTTTTACTCAAATTTAATCTGCCTGTGTTTATGACTTTTTGCCTAAATTTTCAGAGCTTTCCACCACGGTCGATTTTTCACTCAAATTTGGTGCAAGGTCGTGTTCATGGCTTTTCGGTTACATATGGGTTTGTTTCCAACAGTCTTGTTTTTTCACACAAATTAGACAACAAGTCCTAGTCATGACTTTTTGCTCTAATTTTGAGTCGTTTCCATTGAGGTTGATTTTCACTTGAATTTGGTGACAGGTACTGGCCTGGCACGCCATATGGATTTGTTTCACACATCCATTTGGAAAACCTTCGATAAACAGCATTTGGGGAAGGGCAGAGCCTTTGAAAAAGACCTGGAGGGTGATTGGATGAACGTTCTGTCTGTCACATCTTTACAGACCAATCAGAGCAACAAAACACGTGATGTAGCTGCTAACGAGCTGCACCTGCACCCTACTGAAGAAGTAAACTCCATAAAAAAACTGCATAATGCGAACCATGGCGACTGTAGCAATGTAAGTACTCGACTTTTGTTGTTTTTGAAAAGAAAACATCTCACTGCTGTTCTTTGCTCTTCTTTTAACAAAGAAAAGTCATCAAGTTCTGATAAACTGGCACTTTAGCAGCATCCACGCTACTGTCTTCCGCCATACTTGCACCGGTCTCTTGTTGCTGCTTGCTCATGTCACAACTCTGATGCGCCTGAAAGTACAGCCCCTCGACGCTGATTGGTCCTGTCACTTTCTAACCAGGCCCAAACGGTTCAAACAGGAGCTTTGCAAGATGGCTTCACCCGTGAGAAACATGGAAACAGGCGAATCCATCTGCTTTGCAAGGTTAGCAACAGGTTGCATTCATGACTTTGCCGTCATATTTTGAGTTTTTTCCAACAATGTCGAATAATCACTCAATTTTGTCAAATTTTGAGTTGTTCCTTCAGAAGTCGATTCGACTTTTTAAAGTCAACTCTTGAGTCATTACTGCAGAGGTCATTTTTTTGTTCAAATTTAGCAACAGGTCTTTATGACTTTTCTCTGAAATTTTAAGAACTTTCCACCAAGGTGGATTTTTACTCAAATTTTGCGACAGGTGTGTTCATGGCTTTTTGGTTAAATTTTGGTTTGTTTCCAACAATGCTGTTTTTTCCTAGTCATGGCTTTTTGCTTAAACTTCGATTTGTTACCACCGACGTAACAATGATTTCAAAGATTTTTTGAGTAAAGTTGCAAACATGTTGCTACAAAAGTACTAAAACTTTTTAGAAAAGTTGAAAATATCTACAGACTATATAGAATTTAAATTTACTCTAACTTTTTATTTTTTAAAGAATTTGCATTTTTGTGCAATTATTTGAAACTTCTCAACTTTTTCAGAATTTTGCAAAAAAAAAAAACTACAAAAAAATTTTTTTTAAAAAAACTTTCATTGAAAACACATAAAAGTATTACAATTTCTTTAAACTGTCAAAAATGTTTTAATTTTCATTAAAAGAATCTTATGATTGTATTTGAAAATTCTGAAATGTTGATTGAAATTTTTGCAAACTTTTGGTGATATTTTGACAATTTTAGTCAACATGTGTTGGAAACTTTGGTCAATCACATTTAAAAAAAAAAAGGCTGAAAATTAAAACATTTTTGACAAACATTTTGACATTTCTTTTTATTGTTTCCCCCCAAAATTCACAGTTTTTAAACTTCAAAATTCCAACAAAAGTAAACAAAAAAGGTCAAAAGGTTATAAAATGCTATTGCATTTTTAAGACACTTTTAGAAAATTTCCAAACTAATAAAACTTTACAATGCTTTGGTCTTATAACACTAAATACTGAAATCTTTACATGAGCTATGTATGTTATATAAATCAAAACGAGTGATGTATTTATGATTATATGAATGAATATTTTACTTGTTTGCATAAGGGCATAGAGTCAGAAATGGCTGCAAACACAAAAA
The DNA here is from genome assembly GCF_018320785.1 of Cheilinus undulatus. Classification (NCBI taxonomy): domain Eukaryota; kingdom Metazoa; phylum Chordata; class Actinopteri; order Labriformes; family Labridae; genus Cheilinus; species Cheilinus undulatus. Next base: position 39,867,725 of record NC_054879.1, on the reverse strand, counting down.
TGTTCAAGAGTTCATCTGAACAAAGTGTTATAAATTCTATTATTATCACAGCTCATATTCTCCTCTCAGCTTCAAAGGACAAAATTATTAGAGAGCTGAACAGTTTTCTTTGAAAGCATTCTTACCAAGTTGAAGCAGTTTCCTCACAGCACCCAGTTGCTGATTGGAGCAGGCTATGTGAAGAGGGGACCCTGATTGGTCGACATAATGATCCACATCTGCACCGTGCTGAACAAGAGGCTCGATGCACTCTGAGTGACCTAGACAGAGTTACCAGAATCATCACAATGAGGAGTGACGCACATGAAAGGTTTGCTTTGAAATCTGCTCGCACTGAGACTCTCCTGGGGAGAATGAGCAATCATTTTACTTTGAAGGCTGCAACAACACGGACGTTTTCTCCAGACATTATGCATCTACCAGAGATTTCCTGTTGTTTAGACACTTTAGTGTCTGAATAAACCGGTTCAGCAGAGATTTTCTGAGCATATGCGGCAGGATGTGACCTCTGACCTTTTGCTGCAGCCCTGTGGAGAGGAGAGCTGGTGTGGCTGTTCCCCACGGGAGTCGCTCCATGTTTAAGGAGCAGCGATACGCAGGTCACATGACCCCCAGAACAAGCTTCTGACAGGGGAGTTTGACCAGCCACCGTGGAGAGGTTTACCTGACATGGGTAGATAATTCACATTGTTTAGCATATATTCCCCCAAAAACGTGAATTACAAGAAAGTGTTAATGTAGCACAGCATCCTCGGCTGACTGCATATACTTTGCCATTTCCTAAAAAGTTGGGACAAAGTCTGAAATGTAAACAAGAAGAGAATATAAAGATTTGCAGAACAGAAAATATCACATTGGCTCTAGCTAAGCCACTCTAGGACATTCACAAGGTCGCCCAAAGGCCACGCTTATGTCATCATGGCTGTGTGCTTCGGGTCATTACCATGTTGGAATTCATTCAGGATATCTCTGTACTTTGCTCCATTCAGCTTTCTCTTAACCCTGACCAGTCTCCCAGTCCCTGCTGCTGAAAAACACCCCCACAGCATGATGCTGCCACCACTATGTTTCACCGCTGGGGTGGTATTGGGCAGGTGATGAGCGGTGCCTGATATCCTCCAGACATAATATTTAGAATTGAAGCCAAACAGTTCAATCTTGGATTCATCAGACCAGAGAACCTCATTAATCACTGTCTGAGAGTCCTTCAGGTGCTTTTCTTGCAATCTCTCCTTCTAGAACTTTGTCCCATCTCCACACAGGATCACTGGAGCTCAGCCAGAGTGAGAAATCCTGTCTTTGAGCTCTGCAGGCAGTGTTTTTTTTTTTTTCTCTGATATGCATTGTCAGAGAGGTGTGTGCCTTACCAAATCATATCTAATCAATTTAATTTACCACAGATGGACTCCAATCAAGGTGTAGACCAGCAATGATATAGAGAAATGGGAGGAACCTAAGTGAAATATGAAGTGTTGTTGCATGTCAATGTGCTATTTCAGTTATGTATTTTTCATAAAGTTGCCAATATTTCTATTATTCTTTTTTGACTTTGTCATTATGAGATGCTGAGTGTTGATTCATGAGTGACTTTTAACGACTAGCATCAAGCTCCAACACGTGGGCGTAGATGGGGGAAGTCCAGCACTGCCAGTTAATGCAAGTAAGTTTAATTTAACCATAGTATGAATATTGCTCGTAAATCAGGACATTATGGTTCAAAATGCATTAAAATGTATAATTATTTGTAAAAAATGACGCAACATTTGTTGCTTGGCTAGCTGGTTCGGGGGGCCCTGTGCAATAATCTTTCTAGGGGCCCAAAATCCATAGTTATGCCCCTGCTGTAACATAAGAAATCTGAAATAAAGTGAAAGGGATCTGAATACTTTCTGTGGCCTCATCAGTTCTCAAACACTTTCAGAGCGCTGTTAAGAAAGCGGTGGGTTGATGCTACAGATTGCTGAACAAGAACATGAAAGAGGCAAGGACAGTAACCATGACTAAGTGTCTATGTTTGTTTTTTATTATTATTAAATAGTTTTTATTTATGCCAAATAGGAAATATTTCCAAATATTAGTCAATTAGGAAACTTTCATTCAAAATTGAAATACTTTTGGTTAAAAAATATTTTCACACTTTAAAAAATCTTTCAATTGTGTTGCTGGCAGAACATTCAAAACAGGACTGTAACTTTTCCAAAAACAATGACATTTTTCAGTTTCAGTACGTTTTCTTTGTACAACTTTCAAATAAATGTGGGGTTTAACTTGCGAAAACACTTTTGAATTTATTTGTTTTTTTCTAGTTTTGTTTTAAGACTTTTGAGATTTGACAATTTTATGTTAACAAAAAAATCATGAAATAAAATAAATAAAACTTTCAAATGTCAAAATTCACTGTACTTGACACAAACTCCAGCAGACTAATTTATTTTTATTTATTTTTTTTGGGACATTTTTGCTATTTATGTGATAGGCCAGAGAGACAGGAGAGGGGTTGCTGTTCAGTCCCCAGCTCCTGCAGGCACATGCCGATGTGTCCCTGGGCAAGACTCCCATTGCTTCCTCAGAGGTGTGTAAATAAGTATGGATGCATTTGAATGGGATTAGCTAATACTGATGGCCAATTCTCCATTATAACATAAAATGGGTCAAATGATGAGTCAGATGACTTGAAAAGTGCTATTTAAGTCTATTTACAGGAAATATGGGGAGGGAGAATGGGAAGACATGCACCAAACATGAGCTGAGATGGAGACCCGATCTAGCGACTAGTGCGCTGAGGACTACAGCCTCTGTCTTTGGCTACTCACTAAGGTGTGACATCGCTTGGCAAATTTTGTTTTATTTACATAAATTATTTCACAATGTCCCAGTGTTTTTGGAATCAGGGCTGTAATGCCATTAAACATGCAGATTGAGGCCGTCCAGACTTTGCTCTTGCAGAGTAATGTTTGTTAGTGTTATTGTGCATGCATGGCTGTGCCTGAGAGTTAATGCCTCACTTACATCCAGTTAAAACAAACAATTATTCACATGGTTGAAATAAAACACCAATATCTAGGAGCTTCTGTCCAAGCAACACACAGAGCACACATGCATGACTTTGTATTGTTTCAAGTTTTGTTACATAAAAAGAGGATTCTGTCTCACTAACATTGGCCCCATTCTCCATCAGAAGTTTTGCACAAGCCACATTTCCTCGCATGCAGGCTCCATGGAGAGGAGACACCTGGTCCAGAGTACTCAGGTTTACACATGAGCCCTGTGAACATAAAAGATATACTTAAAAAACACTTAATATGCACCATCCTCTAACATATAATGAACCAGAATCTCAAGCACTTATCTCTGGACTGTGAAGTCTTTTAAAACTTTACCTGAGCTATGAGTCTTTGCAGAGCAAGGAGGCGTCCGTTAAAAGCAGCATCATGAATCGGAGACCAGTCTGATTCAGCTCCTGGGTGCACACATTAAAAACATTTCTCTCTCTCAGCTGACACAGATACACATAAGGGCAGCACAGAGGAACTTTTTAAGGAGTAAGAAATGTCCAGCTGTATTGTGAAGCGCTACTCACCACTCATTAAAGGGTTGGAGAAAAACACAGGAGCTCCACTTTGACATGTAGAGGCTCGCAGAGTCTCGTTGTGTCCAGCACACATTCTGCTTCCCTGTGGTGTGGAAAAAAGTTGTTGTTTTAACGCCTGACTGTTTCCTCTGAGTTGTTTTTAGTGCAATAGAGGCTGACTTAAATCAGAAACATGTGAGAACCGTTTTGTCCCCATCTGTTTTCACTGACTGTGGTTTGGTTGCTGTGATGTCACTTCCCCTCTTTGCCATGCAGGAAACAGGCTGGTTGAGAGCAGCAGTTTTGTTCTGTGGGCTGTCAAGCAGGTCTGTGTGTAATCTGACACTGAAGAGCCACACCCATCCTCTGCACACAGTGAGGATGGGCGTGTTTGTTTGGGGGCATAACTTTGAGTTCCTTTATTTAAAATCGTAGGCGGTTATGAAACAGACTGAAGTCATGGCTGATGTCTCTTTAAGGGATCTTGAAATGAAACTTACCGGCTATTTTAGATATCCCATCTCATTTTAAGACACTGGAGAAGTGACATTTTTGCCCACTTTGCAGAGTGTATTACCTGCTGCAAGCAATGCAAACCTTTTTTATGCCTCTGCACCTTCCGTCCATACATCCATATGTCTGTTCACTCTTCTGCCTTACCACCTTTGATATTCTTGATTTCTTAAGATGGCTTTTCAGAATTTTCCTCAAATTTTGCACAAATGTTCACTGTGACTAAAGGATGAACTAGCCAGATCTTTGAGGTTAAAAGTGAAGGCCATTGGGTCTCATGTTCATCCATTGCTTGTAAACACATCTCAACAATGATTTAAAGACATTTCCTGAAACTTTGCATTAATATTTATGTGGAGTCGAGGATAAACTGAGGATACTTTGGAGGTTAAAAGTCTTATGTTCATCCCTTACTAGAAGACATTAAATCTTAAGATCACTTTGAGTTTTGTTTCTGAAACTTTGCACAACTGTGATGTTGCAGGGCACATAGGTCAAGGTCACTCAGCCTCATGCTCATCCCTTGCTTGTCAGGGAAATATCTGGAAGAGCCTTGGGGGATTTTCTTCCAACATGCACAAATGTTTATTTTGCTTTATGTATAAACTGATGAGACTTTGGAGGTCATAAGTCAAAGGTCATGGTCATGGGGCCTCATGTTCATCCCTTTCTAGTAACCATGATATCTCAAAAATGCTTTCAGGGACTGTTCTGAGACCTCACACAAATGCCAACCCTGACTCAATCATTAATTCACCAGATTTTGGAGGTCGTAATTCAAGGTCATTTTGCTCCATGTTCAGCCCTTGTTTGTGAAATTTGTGTCACAACAATAACTTGAGAGATTTTCTTCAAAGTTTATTCCATTGCCTCATCTGACTCAAGGATGAACTGACCAGATTTTGGAGACCATAGGTCTGGTCCTTTGGGCCTTGCCCTAACCCCTTTATGTGAATGCTGCACCACAAGAAAAGAGATTTTCCAGGGACATGCAAATGTCCACCAACTATTAAGAAACAATTTGACTTTGGAACTCATAGGTCAAAGTTGTTTGGCCTCATGATGGTCCCTTGCTTAAGAACATGATATTTCAAAAACACTTTGAAGGATTTCCCGAAACTTGTATAATTTTCCACTAAGATTCATGAAAAAGGGAAACTATTTTATTCTGAAAGTCATAGGTCGTTGATCGAAGTCTTTGGCCTCATGTTTCACCCTTGCTTGAGAACACTGAATCTAAAAATTCCTTTAAAAAGTTTGGACATTTTGCACCAAGGTCAACTCAGAATTGAGGATGAACCAATCAAATTTTGTAGGTCATAAGCCAAAGCTCAAGGTCATTGGGTCTCAGGTTTACCCCTTACTAGTGAAGGCAATATCTCAAAAAGACTGGAAGTATTTCCTTCTAATATGCACGATTGTCCATTCAACCTTAAGAAAAAACATATTTGATTTTCAAGGTCAAAAGTCAAAGGTCATTGGACCTGATGTTCATCCCTTGCTTTTGACCACAATATTTCAGAAATACTCAGAGGAATTGTTCTGAAACTTTGCACGAATGTCCTCTCTGATTTGATAATAAGTTGACCTGATTTTTGGAGGTCAAAAGTCAAGATCATTTTGATTAATGGTCATCCCTTGTTTGTGAATACTATATCTCGACAAAGCCTTGAGGGATTTTCTTCAAACTTTATACAACTATCTGAAGCAAAGATAAACTGACCAGATTTTGGAGGTCAAAGGTCAGGCTATTGAAAGTCATCGGTCATCGGTCAGTGTCATTTGGCTTGTTAGAGGTCAGGGTTCTTTGGCCTCATGTTCATCCTTTTTTGGGGGATTTTGGTATGGCCCTTTGGGCATTGTCTTTATCCCTTGAAAGTGAATGCAATCACTCAAGAACACTTTGGATTTTTCCCAATTTTTCCTTAAAGTTGCATTAATGTCCAGCCCGAATCAAGAAAGAAACAATTTGATTATGGAAGCCATAGGTCATAGGTCAAAGTAGCTTGGCCTCATGTTTATCCCTTGCTTGAGAGCATGATTTCTCATGAATGCTTTGGAGGATTATCCTGAAACTTTGCACAACTATCCACTCAGAGTCAAAGAAGTGATTGTATTTTGAAGGTCATAGGTCGAAGGTCAGACATTTGGCCAAATGCTGGTCCCATCCTTGACAGTGGGATATCACAAAACACCATTACTGATTCTTTTCAAACTTGGCATAAATGTCCAGTCTGCTTTAAGGATAAACAGATCAGATTTTCGAGCTCATAGGTCAAGGTGATTTAACCTCATGTTCATCTCTTGTTTATAAGATGTCAAAGAAGTTCTTCATCACAGAAACACCCCAGGTCCTATACATGAGTCTTTACTGTACCTTCACTGCCTGGTGTAGGAATGTAACCACAGCAGTGAGGTAGTCCTAGTTTAATTTTTATATCCAGTTGTTTATCTGGAGTGAGCTGCTTGAATTTAATTGAAAACACAGGATTTTTTTTATATTGCACATTCAGAATATATTTAGGATGTTGGTCAATTTCAGATTTAAAGGAGACTACCTAAAGCCACTTACATGTTTTTCTATTTGAAAACCCAAAACTTTTAAGTTAAATATCTCAAAACTGCTTGGACTGCAGGTAGAACTTGAGATTCCCAGGCAATGATATGTCTTAAAACCGGAACATGTTTTTGATGGGAAACTAGAAAATAACCTTGCTTAGATCTTTATTTTTGCATATTTGGAGCAAAAAGTTGGTTTTAAGTCAATTTTGTTGTTTCAATCATTAAATTACCACAACCAATAGAAAAGTATGCTTCTGAAACTGTCTCTTGTTTTTCATGTGAATTATAACCAAAAGTTACCCTTGTTTTGCTTGCTTTGCTTATAAAAACAAGGAAATCTTGGCCTAAAAGAATGTGAATGGGTGGCCTAATAATCAGCCTAATCTGAGCTGACCTCTGACCTCCCTGAGGAGTACAACCTGAAGATAAATTCCTGACAGAGTTCCCACACAACCTGTCCATCCTGATAGTAGTATAAATCCAGTTAAACTACAGCCATGCATAAATAGATTTTAAAACTAGTGCTAAAAAGAACAGCTGCATATATCCTGTTTCAGGGTTATAATCTAGTAGTATTTGTACCAGCAGAGGGCAGCAGCAGAGAGCAGACAGTCAGACAGTGAGTCCATACAAACCATGCTCCTCAGGGAGCTGTTAATCTCCGGCAGCAGGCTACAAGCTCACCAAAAGATTGACTTTGTGCCTCGTCAGAGAAGGTGCCACTGGTGGATTAGAATGCCATTGTACAAACTCAATGAAAGCTCTCTCTGCTGTGCTGAATTATAAAAAGCCCTCGATGATTTGTTCCCAAAATAAATCTGTTTGAAATGTCCAGCCGTTTGCTCAGATCTCTGTCCATGCAGGCAGATCCAGCAGCTGCAGTGACCTCTCCTCATCTGGACATGGTGGACACCAGCTGCATACAAATCAGAGGAGAAAATTATTTCAAGTACAGGCTCTCGATCCCAGAGCAAGACTTCACTAACACATGCAAGAAAAGTGCACAAAATCTCACTCTTCTTATCAGGAAGACTCAAGTTTCCTATTTCCTTTCAAGCACACTTTTTAAATTCTACATTGCACTGATTTTAAATTTATTCTGTGTCAAAAAGCAAATATAGTAAATAAGGCGTTCCTTAGTTTTGTACCATTACCTGTTTACCACATCTGTCTGTCTACATACACCTACAGGGTTATCAGCTGTGTCTCCCACAGCTGATGTTTCACACTATCAGAGTCTGACCCACATGGCCTCCAGAAGGCTCAGCAACACCAGATTACAGCCACACACAGTGGGACTAATCGGAGAGATGACTAGACCTAAACTGGCTTAATCATCAAGTAATGGATCTTACTTTGGCTTGGTTGGAATTCACCAAAACAATTGTTAAAAATCTTGAACTTTTTTTTGCTCTTTGTCTATACTCTGTGGAAAAGAGTCAGGAAAATGTTTTGTAAAAACATGTTAGCTGTTGTTTATTCTTTATGGCTTTTTTCTTAAACTTTTTCCAAAATAGGATAAGATACCATAGGATAGAAAAGAATAGGCTTACAGTGCTACAGGCTAAGATGTGTTACTACAGATTACTGTACGGTATTACTGGATAATATACAATACAGTGAGATATAATACTAGACCATACAATCTGATAAAAAAAGACAAAACGATACAGTATGATTAGTGAGAATACAACATTTAAATGCAATGTGACATTGTATATGCCAGTAAATTATAATAGATGATGATTGAAAACTACTATACTATAAAAGTATAAACTGTTACAACACCTTACATTATGTATTGTTACATTATGTTACATTATATGATGTTGTTACATCATGTTATGTTACATCATGTTGCATTATGCATTGTTATGTTAAATATATTCCATTATTTTACACCACATTATGTTATGTAAAATTATGTTTCATTGTTAAGCTGTTACACTATGTTACATTAGTTACGCTTCATTGTTACATTATTTCACATAATGTTGCATAATGTAATGTTATGTTACATTTTAATTGCCACTTGATCTTTTTGCGTTACATTATGTTGTGTTATGTTGCATTATGTTATGTTGTTGTGTTGCGTTATGTTATGTTGGTACATTATGTTACATGACGTTATGCCACATGATGTTATGTTACGCTATGTTGCGCTATGTCATGTTATGGCACGTTACTTTATGTTATGTTACATCAAGTTGAGTTTTATTAAGTTATGTTATATTGCGTTATGTATGTTATGTTGCATTGTGTTGCGTTATGTTTATGTTGTTATGCTACATTTTGTTATGTTGCATTATTTTATGCTGCTTTATGTTATGATATGTTATGACACATTATGTTATTGCAAGCTATCTTATGGCAAGCTGTGTTATGCTGTGTTATGTCATATTATGGAATGTTATGTTATGTTATGTCATGTCATGTCATGTTATGGCATGTAATGTTATGTTATGTTATGCTATTTTATGACATGTTATATTATGTTACGTTATGTTATGTTACATTATGTTATGTCATGCTATGTCATGTTATGTTATGTTACGTTATGTTATGTTACGTTACGTTATGTTATGTTACGTTATGTTACGTTACGTTATGTTATGTTACGTTATGTTACGTTATGTTACGTTATGTTACGTTATGTTATGTTACGTTACGTTACGTCATGCTATGTCATGTTATGTTATGTTACATTATGTTACGTTACGTTACGTTACGTTACGTTATGTTACGTTATGTCACGTTATATTACGTTATCTTGTGTTATGTTATGTTACATTATGTTACGTTGTTACGTTATGTTATGTTGATATGTTATGTTATGTTATGTTAGGTTACGTTACGTTACGTTACGTTATGTTATGTTAGGTTACATTATGTTAGGTTGTTTTATGTTATGTTATGTTATGGCATTTTATGTTATGGCATGTTATGTTATGCTGTGTTATGTTAAGGCATGTTATGTTATGGCATGTTATGCTGTGTTATGTTAAGGCATGTTATGTTATGTTACATTGTGTTATGTCACGCTGATGATTCCCAATGTGAGGTATGATGGAGGAGCTCAGCAAAACTAGACAAGTGTAACCTGTGCCATCTTGTCTTAATAGCAAGTAAAGGCAAATTTTGTGAGGCAGACTGTTCAAATATAGGGCTTGTAATGAGTCCACAGACACACCCCCCATCTTTTTACCACATCCTACCTGGGATTTTAAGTAAACAGGCCTATGTGTTGAAGTGTATGTTGAGGGATAGGTGGGCTAAAAAATATTTTCATCTACCAAAAGGGTGCCAGACACAAAAGATGGGCTCCATAATGAAACAATATAGAATAATTTAGACACAAAACGATAAAATATGATAATCTTGAGACACTGCAGTATGGAAAGATACTTCCTAATATATTTGAATACAACAGTACACAACATAATTATACATGGTACGACACAAAGCAACACTATAGGACACAAAACCATATATCACAAACGATACCTGATATTTCTAACGACATCTTAAGATTTGTCACAATAACTCCCTGAAGATGACTTCCTTTTGGACATGGGTGCTACACACAGTTATTTCACTACACATTACTGTAACTAACAGACAAACTTTCATAATCACAATACACATGAACAGGATAGGAAATAGGAAAAGACAAAGGGCATATCCATACAGTTAAAAACCCACCTTCAGAGTTCAGTATTAAAATGTACAATCCATAGTTACATTTAATGATTTATAATGATCTTTTTAATGATTAGTAATGATTTGTGTTTGTAATAGAGAAATATGTATTATTCTTTGAATTTTGAAATGAGATACTGTACAGGCCAGATGCATTTAAAACCTTAGATTGCCAATATTTTGAGCTCTGCTGTGGCATGCGCATAACTTGAGCCCATACCTACAGTCCATCACACAACACTGCTTTGTGGTTTCTTGCATTGTGGCTGAGTTAAGCTACAACTGCAGGGATTAAATGGAAGCACATGATGATTCAGCCCCGTGATTTCTCACAGACTTTGGGTCCAATCATTTTCTCTCTCTTTTCTTTGTCTTTTTTCGTTTTTCCCCCTCCCTGACACCGTAGCCCACTTCTTTATTCCTTTCTCTTTTCTTCTTCTGTCATGGCATCCCCGCGGCTGGAGACCTTCTGCTGTCCGAACAGAGACGCAGCGTCCGAGTTTGTGGTCACTTTTCAGCCCACCTTGTTCGGAGCTCTGAGTCTGGGCAGCGCCAGCCTCAGTTTCATTTTTGCTATTTTACAAATTCTGCCAAAACGGAAAGGATACAGACGACTGGGACAGTATCCTCTGCCCAGACCTGCTTCTTCCTCCCGTATCCTCCTCATCGTCAGCATATGTGACATACTGGGCTGTGCAGGTAAGTAGAAAACTAGACTAAACTTGACTTTATCTCAGAAGAATGAGGAGACAACGTGAGTTTTCCTGTTGGATGTGGGGCATGAAAATGTGTCATATTAACTGTTTTTGTTACTTATTTGTCCCTCTTACTAAATCAATGAAGAGAAAACATAATTTAGCTTATCTTTTACGCTAGCTCTGAGAAAAAAAAACTGCCAAAAAAAGGGGAAAAAAGAAAAAAAACGACGTTTCCTGGGTAAATCAACTTAGGGTATGTTTTAAGTCACTAACATGCTGGTAAATTCTCCCCTAAGAAACTGGAACACAGACTCAAAAACGTGTCGATAAAGTTTGTACAGAAAAACTTAAAAGTTCTTTAGTTGTGGATTACAAAACAAGATGAATCATGATCCTCTCATGTGAGTAAGAGCGTGACTGTAACAACTGCTAACTATTATTTTATCCAACTGTCTGTCAGCACATGAATGCAGAACTGTTCTAAAACAGATTATCTCACTCCAGTTTACTTTATATATCACATTATACAGCTGGCTACAAACCATCATGAATTAAACGGCATATAATTCAGAACAACACGTGTTCAGAACGACTCATTCTGAGGCCTGAGGCAAAGATCAATAATGAGTTCCTTTCCCCTTGAAAAGCAATCACAATGACTGAACTTAACATTTTGGAGCTTTCTCTTTATGTAAAAAAGCCATAGAACTACAGGCATGGCCAGATATGAAAGATAAAAACTCAAATACCCACCAGCCATAGTTCATCCAGCGGGACTTTAATGGGTAATAACAGAGTATTTTGATTAGGGCTGTGCAACTAATCACAGATGAGACTAAAATCGCAATATGCGATTTACAAATTGCGGACATTGCAATATTGCTTTATTTTGAAATGTATCAAAATACCAGTTTACTACGATCAGTTTTTGCAGCTGCAGAGATTTTATGCAGATTTTGCCAACATTCATCTGTCATTTTTTGTAAAATGGTTTTAAAAAGTTGTCCATTTCATGTTTTATGTACGTCTTTCTTTACTAAATTGAGTGAAAAAAAAATCCCCATTCAATAAAGCAATTTAGATCAAATTTGAACTACGAGCAACAATTGTATATATTTTTTAAATTGTTCTGCCCTAGTTCATTCTATCTAATATTGATGAAGCTTAGCATTAGTTCACATAAGTCATACCCCTAGCTGCGATTGGCTGATAGCCAGCTGACACCAATTATCGCCTCCCAGCTCCCACAGCCAATCACAGCTCTTTCTCTCAACACAGCAGTCCATTTAAAGACCACATGCTGCTTACTAATCCCTGCTTATATCAGTGCTGCTAGCAAAGCTTCACCTCCTCCACCCCAGCCTCCTCCTTTATAGCTTAAAGCTTGTTGCACCCTCATATTCAGATTCATGCTACTATGGATTAATTGCTTCTGAATAATTTCATTGTATTCCATGCACATTGACTTAAATGCATCTATCCATATGGGGGTTTCTATCCATGCACTCCCTGGAAAGTCAAAGCATGCTGCTGACTGAGTGTATGTTGTGATATAGAATGATTTAGGTTATTGCTTGAATTTCTTGAAAAATACTCAAGATGAGGTACCTAGTAACAATCACCTATCAAATCACAATCGCAATACTGGTGAAAAAAATCACAATTAGATTATTTTGCAAATCTTTCAGCCCTAATTTTGATGCCTCTTGGCCCCTTATTTACATTTGCAATACATATCATTGAGAGTAGTTTAAGTTGTACAACTCATTTTTGAACCAGACGTGCTGTGTATCATTTATATCTTGAGGTCCAATAAAGAGAGAAGAAACCAGGCATTTCATCTATTTTCTACACCCCTTATCCCGTTTGGGGTCACAGGGGGCTGAAGCCTATCCCAGCAGGCATTGGGCAAGAGGCAGTGTACACCCCAGACTGATCGCCAGTTAATTGGCTGACGGAAAGAGACAAACAACCAGGCACGCTCACACTCACACCTAAGGCCAATTAAACTAACTAGCATGTCTTTGCTGGTGGGAAGAAGGTGGAGTATCTGGAGAGAACCCAGGCATGCACGGGGAGAACAAACTCCACAGAGAAAGGCCCTGGCTAGGAAGTGCAGCCACCATGCAATCCAAGCATGAAAATGTAAAAACAAAGGAAGAGATACTTAAAAGCCTTTATCTTAATGGTCAAATCCCGAAAAAGCCATTAAATAAGAATGAAAGTTAGAGGTTCAAAGATGATTAAATGCCATTGAAGTTTTGATCATATACAATGCCAATGCAATCCAACAGTGTTTTTCCCATGGCTGTTTGAATTATTGGCCAATACACCACCTCCAATACACCACCACCTCATTGACCTATAGCAGACCATACACACATGACATGTACATACAGTACTGTGCATAAGTTCATTCAAGAATACTCTTTCCATACATTCAACATTCACATTGCTTGACTTTCCAGGGAGTGCATGGCTAATGAGTACTGGTATGGGTACCGTGCCCTGCATGAACTAACGCTAGGCTTCTTTTTTAGGCATGTATGGCACTAAAGATTCAACACACACACAACCCAGGGCTGGCAAGCTTTACACGTTGTCACACGTGTGTCACATAGCAGCCAAGGTTAGGCTTGACGGCAATTTTTTCCTGGGCCTTTTTACCCCAGGAAATGTTCACCATAGACTGCTGGGAGTTTCAAGGCCTCTGGGACATCAACAGCATACCCAGGGCCTTGTGGGAACTTTACTACCTGTGCAGACAGTACCTTAGGTCATGGTTACCTGTTTTCTGTTGGTTTCTCTCACTCTTAGTAACATGCAAGGACATCCAGAGCACAACCTGGGTTGTTTCAATCCTCCTTCCCATCAAATGCTGTCCTCGGAAAGCTTACTCGCCACATCAACACCTAACTTTAGCCACAATACTTGGCCCAAACATGACTAAAAGTTCTGTTCAGTTTACAATTAAAGAACAGAAAATAGTTTTTGTAGCACTGCATCTGAAATTTGTGCTCTTTTTTTATCACTTCACTTGAGGACACAAAGATTCATTCTTACTCCAAACAGCTTGTCACACAGTAGTTAAAATAAAATATACAATAGCTTTTTAATGCATCATGTAATGACTTTGGAAGCACTCCTATTATTTTGATTTTGAAGTGAGGTTGAAGAGGTTTTGTAGGAAAAAGTACACCTGAGGGCAGTTTGTATGTCCAGGCTATCAAGCTGCTGCTTTAAGGCCTTCATGACTGAATCTAATTAATTACCACACTTTGTAATTCACAATGAACACATTTATTTTCAATTTTACATCCTCTGCTTGTTTTTATTTGTTTGAGTCTTTCCTGAAGGAATTGTCTCATCTCCCCATTAAAGACCATGTGTTGTTTTCTGCCTTGCAGGCATCATTGTCAGGTCATCTGTCTGGCTGGGCCTGCCAAACATCATTACAGAAATCTCTGTAACAAACAACACTGATGTCTGGCCGGAGGTCTTTTGTGTCGGCAGTGCGGTATGTATCAAAGCTTCACCTCTCTTTACATTAAGCCTTTATGTGAGGAAACACTCATCATATATAGATACATATGGATAAATGCTTGACTAATGACCTGAAACTGACCAAACAGGAAAAAGGCAGGGTTTTGTTTAAACAGAAATCATGCATGATCCTTGAACATCCTGATTCCTCGGTTAAATGTGAAGATTTGTTTTAATACGTGACAGACACGCACAACCAACCCAGATAACAGATTCATTTTAAAGACAAGACAGTTTCATATTTATCATAAATACCTGCTTTATTGTGAAAAACCACAACCACATTTTGTGTGTTACAGCTATGGATCCAGTTATTTTTCAGCGCTTCTTTTTGGTGGACCTTTTGTTATGCTGTGGATGTCTTCTTGGTGGTGAAAACATCTGCAGGAATCAGGTGCTTTGACCATCCTGTTCTTATTTACTACATTTCATTTACAAATTAACATCAGATTGTACAGAGACACAGCACACGCACTAAAGCTCCCACGATACGTTCTGAACTGGTCAGACAAAAAGGAAATTAAAACTGGGGTCTCTCTTCAGGCTACAATAGCAAACCAGACTATCAGGGATAAAATTAATCATTTCTATTATATAAAAGTTATTTTGAATGCCTGAGTCCCTGTGGATGAAGGTACTGTAATAATAATAATAATAACTTTATTTATATAGAACTTTTAAAAACAGTTGTTACAAAGTGCTTTACACAGCAAGAGCAAAAACTCAGGGAAAAATAAACATCAATCAGAGCAGAATTGGAGCTCTGTAAAATCAAACAAGAAGGGAAGAACATAATGTTGACACAGAGGAAAAATAACAAAAATGAAAATGACACAAGTAGATTTACAGTCGAAGATTATAAAATCTAAAATATAATGGAGTCAGTGAAAAATAATATAATTTCCTATGATAATATTCCAAAGGATATCGTAGGATGTGGGAGATGGACAGAGAGTTGAATATAAACACTCAAACAAATACATGAAGATGACGACATCACATCAGTGGGGATAAAACAAAGATAAGATTCAAGACTGAAATGTAATAGAAATGAGGACAGGTAAGTAAAATTTAGGTAAGTAAAAAGGAGATAATAAAGTTAATGAACATGAGATAAGAAAGAAGGGTGTAAAATTAGAAAGAAGAATAAGAGTGGCAGTGTAAATAAAAGAGAAGTAATAAAATAGATAAACAATTAGGAAGGACATCACATAAAAGCAAATCTGTAAAAGTGAGTTTTAAGGAGTGATTTGAAAGATGCCACCAAATCTGCCAGCCTTATCTCCTCGGGCAGGTCGTTCCAAAGTCGAAGAGCCCTGACAGTGAAAGCCCTGTCTCCTTTAGATTTCAGCCTCGGCTTTGGAACAAACAGGAAGCCCCCCAGGATCTAAGGCTGCACGTTGGCTCATAAGGGGTCAGCATTTCACAAATGTAACCTGGTGCTAGACCCATACGAGCTTTAAAAGTGATCAGTAAAATCTTAAAATCAATCCTAAAAGTAACAGGAAGCCATTTATTTCAATCCACAGATGGACTGGTTTGTAATTCTTAGCTTGTTAGCTTAATGCTAACACATAACGGACATTGCTATTATTAGGCCGATCAGATCACAGCTAATTTCCCCATAATTCATCCAGAGCAAATCAATCCCTTTCTAGTCTGGTCCTCTACTGCAAACACTTTGGTCTGTCTTGGCATCTTACCAGAAGGGCCACTTCAATCAGTCTCTTCTTGAGATACGCACCAGGTCTATTTTTCTGTGCCTGCCGCTGCCAAAACGTGTCAGTCCATGTAGAGCATATTGATCCAAACAGTGGGTAGACCATGCAAAACAACTGGGCAACTTCAAAATACGTCAGACCTTTAAAACCACTGTGTACCTGGAATGCAACGTTGGCTGAGTATGTAGAATTTATGGGTTAGACAACAATGTGGTGTAAATTATGGCATTTTATTATTTATTTATTTAGCAATGTAAAGTAAAATCAGTTGTTGCTTAAATAAAGATATTCTAAGTCAGTTTCTTTGAATCATAGCAGTTAGATGTAGCACCACATTGCAACCTCGTGTGGTAAAACTAATGGAAAAAAACTTTTGTTAAGATGAGATAAAAGTCAAGCATTATCTTAAGTCTTTTAGAAATAAAAGATTATTCATATATTTATAAATCATCTAATGTAAATTTCACTGTTAGAGACAGATTGATGAGGTCTTTGGACTTAAGCCTGGTCCACACTTTGTCAAATCTTTGCTATAGCATTTGTTGTAGGCTTGCTTAACCCTGACCCTGCTCACAGCCTGATGTGCTCTCCACAAATATGTCACAACTCATCAAAAAGATGCAAACAATACGGCCTGTGATTGGCACTCTGCACCTGTATATAGTACATAAACAGCTGTTCCACAGGGGGGCACCAAAATCAACACAAACAGAGAAGCTTTGCACAAAATATCTAGATAAGTGGTTTATAACCAGCAGAATCTGAATCTCTTGAAAACTGAGACACATTTTTTAGAGCTTTCTGTGCTTCACAGAGTTTAAATATGCTTCCCTCCCCAGGCTGTGGAATGTATTTGTTTTCTGCACAAAAAAAAGCTACCATGCTGCAGCAGCATGTGTTGTGAGCCAGGTCTTATGACTTGTTTCTTTTCCCCATCAGCACCATTATCCTCTACCACATGATTACATGGGGTCTGGCTGTGCTGCTGTGTGTTGAAGGAGTGGCCATGCTCTACTACCCGTCCATCTCTGAGTAAGACTGTTTAATATCCCGCTTTACCTACAACAAGCAGGAGATAACCAACATGATAGCAACTGATTAACACTGTAAAGATGCTCATTTTCTCTTTTGTTGCATTTTTGTGCAGTTGTGAGCAAGGCCTGGAGCATGCCATCCCACACTACGTCACCACATACGCCCCGATGGTGCTCGTCCTTGTAGCCAACCCTATCTTCTTTAACCGGACCATATCCGCAGGTCAGCCCTCATGTCTCTCTTTGTAAAATAATCCCAGACACATGCACACGGCTTAAAAAACCTCCTCTCTTATTCCTCAAATGTAGTGACGTCTTTGCTGAAAGGAAGACAAGGAATCTACACAGAAAATGAGAGACGGCTGGCCAATGAGATCACGATACGCTTCTTTAAAATAATGCTGGTGTTTTTCATTTGGTAAGTTACTGTTTAACTCTTATTTTAGGAGCACCTTTTTTTTAGTTTCTTTGTAGGAATTGTGACTACATACCACAGTCACATCAGAATATTAAACTCTGATAGTACAATGTGATTTAGCAGAGCCTGGGAGGGGTGTTCCTGGCACCAAGAGTCAAGACATTTGTTGCACCCTGGCTGGGATTCGAAACCTCAGTCTCCAGTGACAAAGTCAGCAATGTAAACCATTGAGCTATCAAGCCACTTGATGTGGCTCAAGTAAAAGTGATTCAATTTGATGACTCCTTCCTCTCCTATGCACCTGCCTGATGAAATAGATGTAGTTTTTTAAGTGCTATTACTATCAATATTTAAAATTATATTGTGTTATTTGGGAAAAAAAACCCACTGAATTAAAAAAGTACTTAAAGTTTCACAATTCTAGGCTTGTAAGGTAAATGTCCTGAATGAAGAATGGTGAGTGTAACAGAAATATTAGCCACTAGTTTTCATTCAGTTTCATACAAAATGAAAATAAGCAGGTGAACACTTCATATCATGTTGTGTAATTCAGTTTTTTTTAAGATATATTTCTGGGCTTTTTATGCCTTTTTTGGATAGAATCAGAAACAGGGATGAGAGAGTGGGGAAGAGACATGCAGGAAAGGAGCCAAACCCAGGCCACCCAAAGCCTGTGCACATGGGGCATGACCCGACCACTAGGCCATCAGTAAAGCTCCTGTGATGAAAAACTAACACATTGTATCATTGGTTCCCAACTGGTGGGTCGGGTCCCTTAACTGGGTTACAGAGCTGTTTCCAGTGGGTTGTGAATGTGTGCCAGGAATAACATGAAGTGTATGATGTACAGAAACCCTCAGTGGACACTGATGTAATGGCATCACCTTCAAAGGAAAGGATGAAATGTTTTATAAACTTTTAAGGATGACATTATCTTTATAGGCAGAGGATAGAATGTTCGTGAAGCTGGGGTGTTGGGCTCATTTTTGTCAAATAGTTGGCCATAGGTGGCAACTTTTCGAAAAGTGGGCGGAACTGGCATTTTCAGTCATTCACAGTTCATTTTTTTCTTAGAATAAAAAAACAGTTTTCCCAGAAGAAATTAGGTCATTAGGAACGTTCCATCTTAGGAAAATGAAGCGAAACTAAAATGTATGTTTGCCCTAATTAAACCAAATGCCTTTGTTTGGGTCGCAATTTCTCATAAGGAGGTGGCGATTGGTCCTTACACCCAACCAGCTGAGAATCATTACTCTACACTACGAACAATGCAATCAAGTCCACCAGTGAGAAGACTGGTCATGAAAAAATGTCAAAATACATTTCTCAAATTTACGCAAAAATATAAAAAAAAATTTCTGAGCAAATTTCCCCCAAAATTCAAATTGATCTAACAAAAATGTCTCTTTGAAATTATTTTGTCCTATATTGCAAATTTGATATGAATTGTAATGGAGGGAGTGATGATTTTATAGATTTGTTATTTTAAAGACAAAAATATACAGAAACAAGGAAAGTAGGAACCTTGTCAATTATTCCAGAAAATATTGGCACTTGAATGTTTGCATCATGTGCAGGTCAAAGAAATATTGCACCCTCTGCGATTTGAAAATTGCACAAGATCATATTGCGATTTAATCTACATTTCGATTAATTGCCCAGCCCTACCACATACTCTGCTTACTTTATGCCTTTAACCGAGGAGTCTTTTTTAATCATGCTACTCACTAACAGTACACCACCGATTTTTAAGAATGCAGGATTCAACTTCATAAAAGAGGACAGCTGCTAAAATATGGCACTCCTAGCCTAGGCCGCATTGCTATGTATGTCTTAGAACAGCCAAGTGCTCATTTGCATAGCACAAGTAAAAGGGGAACACTACTTGCACATGTACAGGACAAGGATATCAGAGACTAGTCTTCCCACTTCGTACAAATTTACACAAACCCAAATTCCTTAAAGGTGCCCAAAAATTAAGTTTGCATTAATGTTACGAATTTATTGTAACCCAGTTCAAGGGTTTTTTAAGTTTAAATGTATATTATAAATTACCTGCACTGCCTGGGAATCGAACCCAGGTCTCAAGAATGGGAATCTTGAATGATACCACTACACTAGCAGTGCTGGATATAAAGCTTTGAGGTAGAGGGGATTCAAAACATTGATTTTCAAAGTAGAGACTGCTATCAGATGTATGCAAATTGATAAAACAACAGAGTCTTAAAAATAGAAATTAAAATGTTGAGTCTTGTGCTTAAGACACAACCATGTGGTCTCAAAGTGATTCAGTGTTATGTAAAGTGATGATAAATTTCACACCAATGAGCTCAAACATGAAACAAACAAGGACCTGGCCCACTTAAAAATGCCTGTTTCCCAGCGTGCCACATAAACAGTTGTTTTGGAATCTTAATTTTTCTACACTCACTCGTGCTGTGGTGTAACGCTTGCAGTAATGTGACTCTCACAAGACAAACTCATGAAAACTCAAATGTGTGGATTCTAAATAGAGGTCCATGAATGAACGATTGTTTTCCACAGTTAGATCAACGTAATGAGATGAGGATTTATTGTAATTCACATCATTTGTTCTGTTCTGTAGTGAAGAATTTCCCTTTTAAAGTCTTATTGTTATGCTTTGATGTTTTAGCTGGGTGCCTAACATCATCAATGAGTGCCTCCTCTTCTACCTGGAGGTGCAGGCAGACATCAACGACAATGGATTCAGGAATATAAGGAATGCAGCCCTCATCACATGGTTTATCATGGTGGGTTAAAAAAAGGTGAAAACAAAATAAAGAGCTCTAATTTTATCAGCTTCCAAACTCTGAAATCCTTTATTTCCACTCTGTCAGGGCATCCTGAACCCCATGCAGGCTTTCCTCAACACCCTGGCCTTCCACGGCTGGACGGGCTTCGACGTGGACCTCAGCTTGCAGAGGAGGAGGGAGCTGGCCTGGGACTCTGTTTCCACCTCAGCGCCCAATGCAGCAGGCCATAATCCCATGGTGGGAACCACCCTGCTCTACCAGAGTCACATCCAGGAAGCAAAGAAAAGCCTGATGGGTAATGGGCAGCACAACTCCGACGCCATCAGTGTCCTCTCAGAAGGTAATCCAGCTTTCACTGGCAGTAACAGCTCGCCTGTTTATCAGGGCTGGTGACTCTAAAAGTCATCACACTGGACTGCAGTTTGTAAAATGAAACCATTATAGCTCGATGAATGCTGGGGAAATGCTCCAACAATCCAAAGACATGTTTTTGTGTAGGTGTTATGTTTCCTTTTTACTTTATGATTTAAAATGTGTCAAAGACGTGTAGACCAGCTCCAAATTAAAGCTCCTGGTGTTAGTTCTATTAAAGCTCCTGTGGGGAGATTTTAAACTTCTTGTAAAATACCTTTACATTAACAGGGATGGTTTTCAATGACCCACAAAAGCAAATATGACCACAATCCACAAGATTGGCCGTTTTATTGCTATTTTTAATGCCTTGCCACCGGGTAGGTGTCACTTTACAGAGCACTGATGAAAAACCTCTTTTACACAGCAAACATTCCCAGTAAGTGATATGATTTTCAATTTTTTTTTCACAGTTTCAACCCAAAATTAAAATCCCTCACAGGAGCTTTAAAGATATACTTCTTTGTTTTTAGCAAATTCCAGATTGCAATAATGATGCAGAGTATGTTAGTTAACAGCCTGTAGAGTTGTCTGTTTTGATTGTTTGCCGAGTACCACAGCAGTGTGACGCTGCATTACATAAAAAAAAAATCTGCCTTTATTGCAGGGCTTTACACAAGCACCGGCTGTTAGCCAAACAGCTGACTACTCACTTAATCACACCTAGCTTCCTATTACTGTTGTTGACTTAATATAAACTAACTAACAAGTTTTAAATCAGCTTTTCTGGTACATGTTAGAAGCACTCACCTCAAAAGAGGTCTGGCTGCAGACCATACGTCTCTGGCGGCCACTCTCACAGACTGTTCAGACAGTCACCGTATATATCTCAGAAAGGAAGTGTTGTAATTTGCCGGTACTGTGTATTTCCAGTTTTAGATTTTTTTTTAAATTCAGCTACATTCATTAACAAAGTCTGGCAGCAACTTTAAAAAATATAACCACATTGCAAACATTACAGTGTAAACAACATTTCACAAATAAAACAGAAAAAGATCAGAGGTCTAAGGCAGAATTAAAATACCTACAGACCTATTTTAGAGGTGGTTATAGCAACGGCGGCTAGCTTTGGCTTCATTAGCTTTAGCTAAACCTAACAAGGCTATGCTAGCAACGCAATAAACGCCTTTTCGTAAATCAGTGTAGCTAACTTAGTTTTGGACCTGTGAGCTTTAAACAAATGTAGCTTAGGTATGTAGATAACATGCCTATGTAGCTTACAAAGCTTCCTTGTGAGTTTAGATTTAGCTACATTAGCTGTGTAGTTACATAGCTCTGTTATCTAATAGCTAAGTCTGCTTTAGCAACATGAGCTTTAGCATATGTAGCTAAAGCAAACTTATCTATGCATATAACGTAAATATGTAGCTTACAAAGCTGCCTTATGAGCTTAGTTCTAGCTGCATTAGCTACATTATCTAAGTAGCTTTTGCAGCCAACAGACCTATGCAAGTTACACAGGCTGCACTGGAATTTCATCATGGAGGGCAAGCTTTTTCCCTGTAAGCAGACTCTGCTTTATCGAACATTTCATAATCAGGTTTTTGACTTTTAACGTTTGGTATCTTCACCATTACCTTAACCCTAAACAGAAGTTTAATCCAATTTTCTTTGGAAAGTTTTAGCATGTATTTCCATTCTGAGATATACAGGGTCTCAGGTAAACAAGAGTGGCTTCCAGAAATGCCAGCCAGACTGTTTTGCTTATGATTGTTACTCCTGACTTCAGCTGCTACATCACAGTTTTCTTCCTCATCCGCTCAGATCAGCACAGAGAAGAGCTCCCAAACTTTATGTTGAAATCAGCAGAATAAGTTAATTAGCAAAACTTAAAAGCTAGACAGGCATTTTATTATGATACTTCTTGTTTTCAAGCAGTTTCAACGCTACTAGGCGTATTACTGCCTTCCACTGGTCAGACTAGGTGTCACACTCTCGTCTCATATCCTCACATACAGTCCTGTTTAGTGCAGGAACTTTATTATGATACGTTCAAGTCAGTTCAGTAAAAATGACAATTTGGAGAATGGAAATAAAATGTCAAGGTTTCTTTATTTGATATGGATCCCCACGAGCTGTACCCTGGACTAGAGCACACCTAGTATTCCTGATGTGTTCAAATGTATCACCAAGGAAACAAAAATTCTGTTTTTGATGAGAAACTAGTTCCAGCTGTGGAGATGAGATGTTTATCTATTCAATTTAAAATACATGGAATCATCACCTTTTTCGCTTACACCATTATTATTACCACTCTACCACTCTATTGTCTTCTTTCTCTAAGTATAACTATCATCTATCATAATGTAGCCTTTACTACAAGACTGAGCGTCTTCTGAGCGCAGATTGAACACTGATACCATTTTTAAAATGTCCAGTTTTATTCTCTAACATTAGAAAGAGTAATTGATGAGTTTCTGGTTTCACAGCAGCAATTTGACATTTCAGAGAAAGTTAAGGCATAAATTATAGAATTTATGGCAGCTGGACTCCATTTTTTGATACTAGGGTTGTCATGTAAACATATTGTTTAATTTCAATAAAACTCTAGAAAAAACTAAACAACATTGATACCTGTTTCGATACCAATCCAAAAAAACTGAAGTCCTAGACACCCAATATTGTGTAATTTCTTACTCTAAATCTACAATTGCCAGCAAATTCCTGAACACTTTGTAAGTGATACATTCGTTTCTCTCCTTCCTGCCTGTATGCTGGATTAGGTTTTTAAAACTTCTTTACCTCGATACTTTCAATCAGTAAAATATCAGGTATTGATTGATTTTAAACATGCAGCCTTGAACCCTAGCTGCTACAGACTCAAACTCAAACTGCTGCTGTGAAAACTCATTTCTGATACAATTAAATGTATTTTGGGATGGTTTGTAAGACATTTAATAACATTTTTTTATACATTTTCTGTTTAACATGGAGATCGTGTACAATGGCTATGATTCAGTTTTTTGTGTAACCTTTCAGTGTATCTGAAATGACACGTTTTTAAAAAATAAAGTAATTTTTTTAAAGGATTTATGCTTTTTTGTTCATTTTTTAGACTTCACCCTTTTTGGAGTGATTGTAGGTATACATTTGGAAAAAATACATTCATTTGTCCAGCTTTAAGTCATTCTATTGCAAGAGATATAAATTCCCAAAATACATTTGACTAAAGCACATGTATGTATAAATATTTAGTATGAACGTCTAAATGGTGCCACGTTCAGTAATCTACCCCTATTTTGTCTTGCTAGGTTCAGAGTCTAGTACAGTTGAAATCCACATATCCGGCGAGCTGCGAGACTATGAGGATGTAGACGCAGACGGAGAATCCTTGGAGAACTCTGTGAAGCACTAGCTGAGGGGGGATCAGCAGCCCGGCTCCCCTCTATGTTTTCCTGTGTGACATTGTTCTTTAGTCACTTTTTGTTCCACATTGTCTCCTCTTAGCCTCTGTTTCCCCGAACATTAATGGGCCATAAGATTTCATTAGCTGCTAAGACAGGATCTATGTAATTCTTGATTCAAAGCATTTTTATTTCTTCTTAAGCTTAAATCTGTCTGCACTGCGGTGAAGCGTAGTGTTAGTTTACATACCATCAACTGTGCAGCAGCTTTTAGTAATCAACAGAACAAATGTGATGTTTTCTTATGAATAACTCAGAGGCTGACATTTAAAAGTGTGTGAAGGTAGCAGATTCACTGTCATAAATAAGCTCCAGGATTGTGTTACACAAATAACGCTCCCAGTGCACAACAGAAGGTAATACGGTCAGTGTATTTTAACATATCAGAAAATCATATCATAATCATGAGACAAGCTGTTTCCCAATTACCGTTTGAAAAAGGGGGAGAAAAAAGATAAAAATCCATGTCCTTGGAGGTCAGTGGACTTTGAGGCAGTTCCATTTTCTGGTTAAAACAAGCCTCAGAAATTCTATTTTTTAATTTTTTTAAAAAGAATTGAAAAACATTTTCCTTTTATGAGTTTCAATCATAGCAATGGAAAAACAAAAACAAAAGATTTGAAAAACTTTTTTTCCAATTCTGTTTTTATCTTGTGTTAATAAAAGACAAAGTCAAAGGACATTATCTGAACTGTTGGGAAAGCTGAACATTTCGAAATTAAAGCCTCCATGTCAAAATGATTGAATAATAATAAAAAAATGTTACACATGCAATAAACATGAATAAATACCTCAAGCAGCCAAGGCTAATTATTCATATTTATTTTTCCTCTAATAATAACATCGTCCATTATTTAACCAGGACATTTGCCACCAAGATTATTTGTAATACATTGTATAAGTCAAATAGGTCTGTTATTATACTGTAAAACACAGTGGATGATTTTGAAGGCTTTTATTTTGACATGAGGGCTTTGATTTTGAAAAGTTGACCTTTCCCTTTGGTCATGATTTCCTGTTCTTCAGGTCTGTCTTTAAAACAAGAAAACTATAAAAAGGAAAATGGTCAAATTAAAAGTTGTACACATTTTTTAAATTTTGGTTTTCTTAACTGTGATTGAATCAAAAAAAAAATCTGGAAAACCGCTAATTTTACTTTTTGTTTTTTTTTTTTCAAAAACAAAAAAAAGAATGACAAGAGTTCTGCTGATTTTAGGGGCCTTAAAATTAACGGAGCCTCGACTCTTTAAGGAAATTAATGTTAAAATGGGAATCAAAACCAAACCAAACTTTTTTTTTTCATTTTCTGTTACCTGTTTTTGTTTTCTTTTGCTTTCCAAAAAGAATTGGGAAAAAAATCAGTTCATTTATCATTTTGTTGATTTTTGATCAAAGAACACAACACTGGTGATGTAACATTCTTTTCTTTCCTGGAAGTTGTGACCTGCTGCAGGTATTCTGGAAAAAAAGTTACATAACGAGTATTCTGTTGTCTGATCTTCCTTTTTTGATCAGAACATAAAAAACAATAAAATGAAAAATGAACTGTTACTCTTTTCAAGATCCTTTTTGCAAAATGAAAAAGAGAAACAGAAAATGTTTGTTTTTTAATTTTCCTTTAATTAAATATGAACTACCTTAAATGCCCAAGAACAAGTTATTTCCATGTGTTTTCCTATTTTTAAACAGTAATTTTAAAGTTTGTTTCTTGATTTTGGACTTCTGGTTTCAATTCCAAAATCCGTCTGCCATAAAATACACTGACCTAAACCCCTCATTAGTGTCTTTTTTAAGTTCCTGTATCTCCAACTGTCCTTCTTGTATTTTGCACATTTATTTTATACTATATTAAATATCAAAAATATTTCTTAAAGTTTTGTTGGTGACACTTTCTTATTGCTTTCTGAGTCAGACCTTTTTCCCCTCAGTTTCACACAGAATAACTCAAGAGCAAAGAAAACTCAATAGAAGACGGAGTCCTGTTTTCTGATATCAAAATAGAGTGATTTATTTGAGACACTGAATGACTTTGACGTTTGTCTTGGAAACAGGTGAGCAAACCCTGGATCAGGGCGAGAGAGAGAGATAAAGAGATAGCTGTCACAGCGTTTATTCCACACTGGGCTCCTCAGCATGCCAACAACGGCCACCAAACCCCATAGCCCGATTCTCAGTCTGACACAGACAATAATGGCTCTCGAATGGAAAAAGTCAGAAAACAATGAATCACCCATTAACATCCAAATGTGATATTAAAAAAGAAGGGAAAAGAGACAAAAATAAAACATCGGCCCTTCGCTTTCAGCACAATCTGAACATTAACTGAATTTCAAAAAGTGCACTTCAAATTGCTGAAGCTGAGATTTTGACTGAAAGGGAAGGTTTTCAGAAAAAAAGGCAAATCGGAGCGGTGGGAAGTTTTTGAAATCTTCTACACGAGATCCCAGTAAGCAGAGGGAGCTCGGCCCACAACACAACGCAAGCTTTAAAAATGTGACCAGATCTGATCAGCTGGCAGCACACGGCCTGGCTTAAGACCAATCCTCACTTTTCTTTTTCTTTTTCAAGTGTCTGACTTTCGCTTTGCTCTGAGACTGTTCAGAGGAAAGTGCCATAATCCACAGATAATGCTAATAAAGCTCACGCTATTTTGGTGGTTGGTTTCTGCCTCCTGTGCTGTTGACCTGGGAACTCCCTGAATGCTGGTAACGAGGCGTACATTTCTTCAGATTTTCAGGATCCAAAACTGATCTCCATCATTAGTGAAAGAAAACAACAAAAAGCGATGTGTGCGTGATTGGCCGTGCTGAAAAGATTGAATTAAAAGAAGCAGATGAGACATGCACTTGGTTTAAAAAGTTCTTGTCCAAATTATCAGCAAAAAATGTGACAGCTCGAGCCGTTATCAGCCCCTACAGGATCGCGATAAAGTGTATTGTATATAAACATATACACAGTATATAAGTCTGTGTATTAATCTAATTTACATATCTTTACATTCTTAAATTTACATCCAAAAAAGGGAGAAAATTCTCCTTGTAAACCACACTTCTCTAACCCTGTGTGACGATTTTAACTCTCAGGTGACAAAGTGGGTCTTTTTGGAGATTTGGACTCTTCTTGGCACCTTTTCTGATGCTGAATGTGAGATAAGAACTACCTTTCAGCGGCACATTCAATTTTCACTTTCAAAAGTCCCCCTGTGGAAAATAGACCAAAGTAAAGAGCAAGTACTCTTAAATTAAACTATTCTCCACTGAGGAGAAGCCGAGCACCCCGTTAGCAGACAATTTGAGCGCTTTAGTATCGATGTTGCTCATCACGTCCTCAAAGTGAGAATTACTCCAAGGAATTCTAAAACCACAGCCTCTCTTCAAGATTTTCCTGCCTTTCCCAGCCGAACGTGTCTCATTAACACTTCTCTCTTTATATAAAACTCATCTTTGTGTTTCCACCTTAACAACCCGATAACAGCTGGACCGGAGCCCGGAGGGATCACAGCACCTCCTCATTAGGAGCCTTCTAAAACGGATGCACCCAGGGAGTGGGATTCAGTCCAGTCTTAGGGATCTCTTCAAGGTGTTTCATAAAACACGCATCAACAAACTGTAAGGTGCACTGAAGTCAGATGTAGGTGGCTCCTCAGAAGCTGCTGCAGGTTCAATCCTGTGGGGTCCGGCTTTGTTTCACTCCACCTTACAGCTCTTCTTGAGCAGTGACAGTTTGTTTGCTGATGGCAGAAGAAGGCAATTTGCTGCACATTCCAGGATTCATCATTAAAGTCTCAAGGCAGCTATTTTCGGAGATCAAGAACGCACACCTGGAAAGAGGATAAGGTAGTGTTAATAACACATTCAAGGCAACAGCTCTCTACTTACAAAGTGTTATTTTATAATAGCTTATTAAAATGCTGACAACAGAGAAAGAAAATAAAGAATCTGAAGACTGCTGTAATAGTGTGTTTGGTTTACCGAGCCGTCTGACGCGCTGGCACCAACTTTGTCTCCAGTGCTGTTCCAGCAAACCTCAAAAATACCACCAGTGCCCCTGTAGCTGTGCACCAAGGCTCCAGTCTACAAAAAACAACAATAAATAATGTTAAACAACAACATATTTTCTAAAGGTTTTATACTGAAGGTACTTACATATATGAGGCACTTACTGTGGTGTTCCAGATGTGGACACATTTATCAAAGGAGCCACTGGCCAGGTGTTTGCCATCGGGGCTGAAGGCCACACTGTACACGGGTTCCTGATGCTTCGTCAGCGTGTGAATGCAGACGCCCCGCTCCACATCCCAAAGCCGGACTGTCGAGTCGAAAGAGGCACTGTGGACGAAACAAGGATCAGATATAAAAGTAACAACGATTCTTTCTCTAATGCTCTAATGATGCAATTTGTTGCTTGACTAGCAAGATGGGGGGGGGCTGTGTAATATGCTTTATGGGGGCCCAAAATCCCTAGCTACGCTCCTCGGTGTTTTAGGTAACAATTAAAGCAACCTCAGAAGAGTGAACTAGATAGAGCATAACTAAGGTAATTACATCACATTTAGTGTTCAATGTAGCATTTAAACAACATCAAGAAGTTTCTCCTGAGCAGCAGTAATAGCAGATATACCTCCACTGGGAGTTAGAGGCAGGTAGAAGCTGTCTGTCAGCTTTGGCTGTACATTCCTGAGGTATTTAAATTTACACATGCATGAACATATAGGTCAAAGTGTAGGTCTGTGGGCTGACAGTAACTAGTGCTGGGATTATGTCTGGATTAGGAACAAGTTTCCCCTTCCTTTACACCAGTATATAGCACGTATGATGTCAAAGTGCATGCCCTGATTGGTGGAACCTTGAGCACTTCTCAATTTCTATCATTTTGTATCACTTTTAGGGCTCGTAATCACGGTGTAGCCGGTTTTAAATATTTTTCACCCTCTTTATTTTGCTGTTTCATGTTAAGTATGTTTTGTGATCCTTCTCTGGTAGCCCCTGACAAATGCCTTTTTAAATCAGGCCAATAGTGAATACAGAACTCATTATGAGGTATCTGTGAGTGGTTTCCCACCTGGCAAGCATGATGTTGGAGTTGGGGTTGCCTGTGCCGGGCCCTGTGGGACTCCACTTGATAGTGTAGATTTCTTTACTATGAGCCTGGAGGTCATGGACACAGGATTCCTGCTTCATACTCCAGATCTGTGAGTAATAGGAGCAAGTAAAACGTGATTTAATACACACTACTGCTCCGTTTTATGTCTTCAAAGTCTAAAACAAGGATAAGTGTTACCTTTAAGGTCATGTCATCTGAGCAGGAGGCCAGCAGCATACCCGATGGATCCCACTTAATGGCATTTACTTCATTCTGTAAAACATAAAACCCATTAGCATGAGATGTGGGATTAATCCTGGCATGAGGGGAGAAGAGTGGCACAGAAAAGCTGTTCACCGTGTGGCCCTGGAAGGTCTTCAGAGGCCGGTCGCTGCCAAGCCGACATACGTGGATGCACATGTCTGTGCTGCAGGAGGCGAAGGTGGTGTTGTTCTGCCAGTCCACATCCAGGGCTGGAGCTGTGGAAATATTAAATGAACACAAGCAGAGCACATGAAACCCCCAATTTATTATCCCAACTACTAAATGTCATAGTATCTGGATGCACATTGTGCTTAAATTACCTGAGTGAAAAGGAAACTGCTGCTTGGCCTCTCCTGTGTGTGCATCCCAAATGATTGTCGTCTGAAAAGGACATTGAGTTTCATAAAATATGAAAGCAACATTTCTGAATACAATCACAGCAATATCAAAGAGGAAGGCTTCTTTTTTAATCATTCTAAGAGGGCCGCAACGGTTTGTAAAAACCCTGCATGCTGCACGATAACTAAAAAAGAATGATGAAGCTTGCGTCATAGTCCTTGTCCTTTGAGCTGAAGTCTTCTTTTTCTCTCTATGTAAGTCGTCCTTGGCTGTTGGTACAATCACATGTTCAAAGACTCATTCTCAATAGAGATTTACCTTCATTTCACTTTGATTAAAAACATTTTGGTTTCAATAACCTTCAGGGATTATGTGTTGTGTCACTTGATGCCCTGATATTGAACAACTTGTAACATCAATTATATAACTGTAGCTATTTTTCTAAACAAATTCCAATTAAACTTAATTTTTTTGTTAACAAACTGATGCAGTTTTATGTATTTAAACCCTTTTGAGGGAAATTTTTGTTTGTTTTTCATCAATTCTATAAAATAAATAATAGCAAAAAAAAAAAATCAATCAAAAGGCACACGCAAAGCTCACTGCAAGGTGGGGTTTCCACATGTTTGTTGGTTTAAGACAAGGCCCATGTACGCAGTCAGCCCAGGTTCGAATCCAGCCCCTGGCACTTTCCTTATAAAAAATAATAATAACTTGGCACTGGCTGGAGACAAAAAGTGATTTGGATGTTTTTGCTCCTCTGTCTGCCTCTAAGCTCTTGTATCATAGGCAACATGAGCATTTTGATTGGTTGATGTGGGATCATCATGAGCAAAACTTGGGAAAAACCTGTGAAAGCTTGCATTGACCTGGTACATGTTCTGAATAAATAAATTCATGTGAATTATTTGCAAAAAAAATCAAGTGTGCAAGGCCCTTACTCTCAATAATGTCATTGCTTTTGCACTTAGCTACTTCAGCTACTTAACATAAAAAAACAAGTTACCTTTGTTAGGCATGGTTTCACTGAGTTTAACCCTTATCATCTTAACACTTTATAATACACTTATAAAGTATTTGTTTTTTGTATGTTTCTAATTTCTTTGGTGATAAAGTTTTATGTAATCTAATCTTTAATAACATTCATTTCAAGTTCTTCCAAAAATTCAAAACAAAGTATGGACATGATCATTTTAAGACAGATCTACTGTTTTGGTCAGACATGACATACCTTATCTACACCAGCACTGAGAATAGAGTTCCCCTTCTTGTTCCACTTGAGTGCAAATATGGGCCCTTTGTGCTGCCCCAAGGTGCTCGCCAGATTCCCTAGTAAATAAAGCCAAATCTATTTCTGTTAGAAACAAGTAAAAATAACAAATTGACAGATTTCTACAAAGCTGGTCTCTTTTTTTGGCCTGCTAACACAGAACTATTTTATTCTACTCTTTAATTCAACACGCATCATTAAATTTTACTGCCGTCTTGCAAAATGTCAAAATCAAATATGAATGACTAAAAATCAACAGATGGGTTAGTATCAGCATCTCTTGTGCTGAAAAATGCCAAATATCTGCATCATTCATAGAATCAGTAAAAAAAAAGAAACAGCATGGTGCTTGAAGATGATTGACTCACCGTCTTTAGTCCATATCCTGGCAAATCCATCATAAGAGCCTGTTGCCAGGAGAGTGCCGTCACTCTGATGGGTTTGAAATGACAGAGCAGTTACTTCGCTGTCCTCACCTAATGATGCTTAAAGTGAATGAACAAAGATAGGGATGGATGATCAGGGACCTACATTCCAGTCTAGTGAAGTGACATCCTTATTGCTGGGGACGTCCTGGCCACCCTCTCGGATACAGTGGCGCAGCACCAGCTGGGTGGAGCTGGAGTTGTTATTCTCGTTCAGGTTCCAGATTCGAGCTGTTGAGTCCCCCGAGCTGAATGGGGGGAGAGGGTGTAAAAGATGCCAGATGAGGGTTATGAGGCTAATTAGTGTGCGTACAGTGCAATGTGACTCATCCAGTATAAATTAAGATCAGTTTCAGTGCAGACAGACTCTCACCCTGAGGCCAGCAGATCACTGACGGGGTTCCAGGCACAGATAAACACTTCAGACTCGTGGCCGCGGAGGACTGTGGCTTTACTCGCTGGTATCTCCACATCTCCATCCAACTCCATCGGCTCACTGTGGTTATCTGAGAGTGGGTGCACATACACATTTACCTAACAGTTGATGCATGGACATTAGGACCCAAACACGTGTAAAAAAAATCTAGAAAGGTGTAAGTGCCAGCTCTCACTAACAAGTGGATGTTGACAAAAATCAATGAATCTGAAAATACTGACCAGCTTGTTGTGAATATAATTAAAATGTAGTAAAAAAAGATAAGCCAGGTCATAACTGTGAAATCATCCAGATCATTTCCACCATGTGTTATCTCTCAGTTATCTTTTGACTTTAACACCTTCCTCACATTTGACTCTTCTCGTTGCAATCCACACCTTACAAACAATTCCCAGAGGATGTGCTGACACAGAAATCCACACCTCTTTCTCTTGTTTAGAGGCTCCACCTGATCTACATCTCTCTGGTTTCACTACGGAAAGAAGCTTAACACCTGCAAAAAACTATTTGAATGGCAATAAATGTAGTAGAGCGTTAGACCATAATGTCTTGTCTGTGTCTCTAAGTGTAACTGTGGGAAAATTTTATCATGGTTATTAATACTGTTTAATCTCTGCAAGAGTGCAAACACAAGTTCCTGGGAACATTAATGTAATCAGTGCAAGCTATCAGAATGGTCAGAACTCAGGAATGCAAGCATATCTGGTACAAAAGATAAAAATTCTACTATGTCTGTAAAACTTGGGTAAAGGTACAGAAACAAATCAATTCTAGTTCACAAAATATTGAGACTCAGCAGCTAAAAAACACAAGGACTGATCTCAAAATCATTTCATGGATATGTCTGTTCTAGCTCTGCGATGACTGAGGCCCTCATGTTTAAACTCACTCATGTTATGGGTGCCGTTCTCCTCCCCGTTGACGGTGGCTTCCCCGTTCTTTGGTGTGTTGGCCTGGTTTCCAGAGGTTGAAGCAGACATGGCACAGGCTGCCTGCTGCTGGGCAAGCTTGTCTCTGAAGGCCTGCTGCCGCGTCTGCACCACATCTGGCATCACTGCGTCAATGAGCGACAGTGACTCTATTGGCCGACCGTCAAACACTGTACCATCCTGCAATGACAGCAGTACAAAACATATTTCTTGTTTCTTGATTCTGCTCAATTACAGACAATCTATCCTTATAAGGAAGACTTAAGAATATTAGTGGATCTGAAAGCCTCTCTCTGTGTGGTAAAGTATTATAAACTATCAGTGGGAGTGATTAATTCCATGCCCCTTCCCTCACCTCATTGATGCTGATTTCTGCCTCCACATACTGAAGCCCTTTCTGCAGGATGGAGATGAGGGCTGCAGGGGGCACTAGTGTACCATTGATGTTACTCTGGCTGATGTGGCTCTCGATGCCAAAGGTGAATGCTGAGTGAGAGAAACCTGGAAACAAAACAGCATTCACATTCATTAACAGGAGAGAGCCAAGCACAAGATGTGCAGAGACAAAACACAAATATTTAGAGAAAAGTCTTTTCTGATCCAAGCACACACTGATCAAACACAGACACAAAATTGCATAACAACTGTGACATTTGAGGACAGAATAAAGAACACCAGTGTCAATGTTGATCTGCCTTGGCAACTAGTACCCTGCATTCTGCCAGAGGGCTTCACAAACAGTCTCATGAATAAAAAACAGCAGCTTGGACTTTATTCATTGATCCAAATCTTATCAAACAGTTCTATTAAACATACTCCGTGTTTCCATTTCAGAGGGCATGAAAAGTCTTTTTATTTCCCTCCAGAGTTTTTTTATTTTAGTTAGCAAGCAATTTTTGTCCATTCATTCACCAAAGTAAAGGAGCATATTAAGCACCAGTCTCATCCACAGTGATACTTTATGCACAAAAATTTCAATTCTCAACAAAATGGTTAAGTTTTAACCACCTGAAAAACCATGATATATGGAAAATGTACCAGCCATCCCTTCATCAAATCAAATTAAATTACAGTATTTTCAACATGATGAAAGACTATCAACATTGGGATGTAAGAAGAAATTCAGCTCACATTATGGTATTAGGGATGTACAATATTATCTGCATTATATCATAAAAAGTTAAATACTGGTATCGGCAGATGTGAACATTTCTGCAGATATATCAGCAATATATATCGGCGGTATATATTAGGGCTGACCAATATGCAAAAATAATCCTATTGAGATTTTTTTCCCCCTGATATTGCAATTGCAATATAATATGCAATTATTCTAAGGTTCCTCAACTTATGCATTTTTCAACAAATTCAAGCAACAAATCATACCTTCACATTCAGTCAGGAATACTCTTCCTGCATTTAACTATTTCACTGAAAAATGGATATTCAGTTTAACCTGGTGGAGAAGGCTCTGCTCTAAAAATACTCCCTGGATCAGTCAAGCTGGCTTCGACTTTCCAGAGAGCACATGGCTAGAAACCCCCACATAGATGGATACATAAATGACAATGTGTACTGAAAACAGTGAAATTATTTCAGAAGCAATTAATCCATCGAAGCATGAATCTGAATATGAGGGTGCAACAAGGTTTAAGCTATAAAAGAGGCGGCTGGGGTGGGGGAGGTGAAGCTGAATGAACTAGTTATTGTTGCTCATATTTCAAATTTGATACCAACTGCTTTATTAAAAGGATTATCATTTTTTACGTGACTCATTTTGACTAAAACAAAACATACATAAAACACAAAAAGGAGGGTTTTTGTAAACCTATTGTAAACACTTGAATATATGCATAAAGTGCAGAAAATCCCTGCTGCAAAAAAATAAATGCATTGAACAGTACATTTTGACACTACAAGTTAAAGAAATATCACAACTTATGAGATTTGTAAATTGCAGCAGGCCATATTGCAATTTAATCAAATTTGCGATTAATTGCCCAGCCCTAGTAGATATCATTTATTGCCATTTAGTAATCTAGAAAATGTACAACTGTACCATCAGCTATAGCTACTCCCCTGCTACTCTTGACTCAGCCTCTTTTTGTACAGGAGACACTTGGTGTTCTTTATTAAAAGAAAAAAAAAGATGAAGTTCAGGGATGTATGATGTTATCAGCATGATAGGAAAATTTTTGATAGTAACTACAACCAATATTTTGGCTATCAAAAATCTGCCTATATCAGCTGCAAATATTGGCCGTATGAACAAAAATGTTGCCGTGTTAGGCTTGAACAACAGACCGAGTACAGCTGAAGTCTTTTTTTCTTTATTCATCATCTTTTCTTACACTTTAAGTGTCTTAAGAACTGAAGATTGTTAATTTGATCATCCAGAAATGTTATTTTGTCTGTTATAAGGACTGAAGTTTTAGGTCTAAACTACATTTTAGTATCGGTATAGGCTGAAATTAATACGTAAATATCGGTATATCAGATATCAGCAAAAATCCATTTGCATCCCTAATGAATATGTTAGTATCAGTATCGGCTAAAATGAGTGTAGAAATATCGTGATATGGGAAATTGGCAAAAATCCAACATTGTGCATCACTATATGATATACAACAGGAGACTGGGTTCACAATTCTGTAACTTACACAAATGCATCTAGCAGTGTATAAATTAACTTTTTCTTTCAATTCTCTAGCATTGAAAGGTTAAATATTCATTTTCCTTAATTGGCTTTTTCAAATTGAAGTTTGATAGTGAATAAGTAAGATAACAGGTGATTTTACTTTGAGAAAGGGACACTGGTATGTCTTACAAAAAATATTTATGAAACTTTTGTACCAAATGAACAGATGATATAAAAATTAATTCAAAAACTAATAAAAACATGTAGCACAAAAAATCTTCAAATTAGGGCTGCCTAAATAATCAAAATCAGAGTCAGAATTTCTGTAGTCAATTGTAATCAACCTCCCCTTTTGGACACATATTGTTATTCCACTATTAGGAATTCACAACTGATTTTAGTTAAGGTGCTGGTTAAGCTCAGTTGTTGGTGCAGGCACTAATATACCGAGGCTGCAGTCCTCAGTGGACTGGTTTCAGGACTGATTCCAAATCCTGGCATATGTTTGGTTTCCATCTTCTCTCACCCTCTCTCTCCACATTTGTCTGTTTTCAGCTGTTCCTTCCAACAAAGGCAAAAAGCCTAAAAAAGGATCTTTAACGAAAACAAATATATGTAAAAACATTTTTTTGTTTCATTTTGGATTTTAGCACTATTTTTTAACTATGGGTAACTGATTTCCTTTGTGGACATGGACCTGATTTTATTTTTTATTTTTAAAAGAAAATAAGGAACTTTGGAAGATCGAAGACTATGACATAACTTAGTCACAGAGGAGTGACTTTTTATGGACTAAAAAGGACATGAGAGAATAGTCAAAAGGTTACCACATGGTGCAGAGGACTTTTAAATTGTCCACTAAGCTCTCTTTGAGTTTTTCTAAAGTGAAATGAGACATTAAGGAGCAGCTGTAGGCTTATTTTACACCACTGAGGCTGCAGGGAGTTGCTGCACTGGCTTATCCAAAGGGTGCTGAAAGGACAATTAAGCATGCAATCACAGCCTTAAGACCTTAATTAATCACAAAATATGAATTAATGCTGACAGCCCTTCTTCAGATATATGGGGTGGAAGCTTGTATTTCTGCTGTTCAAGCACAGAATGTATTCAAACACCACATTGTCTCAATCTGATATCAGTTACAGTTAGAAAAATAGATTTGTTCAGAATGGTTTTAGTTTAAATGACAGATGGAGCCCTCCATCCTTTCTTAAACTGACTTAAATCGTCCATATCTGAATCAGGTTTCATAGCACTGTAAGGTTTTGTCACATTCATTTTCTCATGCGTTTACAAATATAACAAACCTGATTCTTGGAGGTATCTGTAGACCAAGAAGTTCACTTCGTCGCTGGTTATACTCATCTTAACCCGATGAAAGGGAAGAGGGATGCTGGAAGGCTGGGCTCACTCCTGAAAAATACAACCAAAATAAGGGACAATAAATATTTAGGTCTGTTGCAAATGATACCTTCATCACACAACAATAAAATGGATTCAGATTCTTCCTCAGACCCCTGTTTAGTGATGCACTCATGCGCTGATGTTACATCAGACATACAAACAGCCCCCATGTCCAGCCTGCTCACTTTCATCTTTCTTAATTGCACCAGTTCCTCCTTTGACAATGTCAATGGCTGGGTCATTTGTGAACATGTCTAGTCCTTGCTGTAACAATATCCAGCCTCTCCTCTCTGGCTTAATGGGAGTGTCTATATGTATTTGGCTTCTACTGAGATCCCACTGGTGCTTCCCATTAGTTGCCCAGCCAGCCATCTCAGTGGAAAGCGCCCTGATAAAGCAGTAAGGATATTAAAAGCCTGTCTACTGCCCATCTAGTAAATTACAGAAGAGAGCAAGTAGCATGTTATTCCCAGTCTAACCTTTGCCTCTGAGTTGTTTCCAACAAATAGAGGTGTTAACAGAGCTCATGTTAACATTTCAATTGAGATTGTCTCAAAACTGATGGGAGCTGGGAAAACAAAGAGGCAATTATGTTTTGTTTTAATTCCATTTTGTTTTGTCCGCAGGCTGACGAAAACTGTGAGAATACTGTGGAGTTCATAATTTCCCAATGGCTCACACATTTTGCTTTACAAGGGCAAGGTAAAAGAGCTTGAGGAACACTGCTCACACACCCACATATGCAATGTAAACATATAGAAATGTATGAGGGTGAGAATAGGGAAAAAGAGGGGGCTTTAAGCATGTTAAGGTTTAAAAAAACACACCACAACCTTTAGAATGAGTCATGACAAACTACACATTTATTACTACATCCTGCTCCTCCACAGGGAGATAAGGGGACAGGCATTCAGCTGAGAGCACAAAGAGAAATGAAGGGGGTGGTGTCAGGTATGAAGACTGCACGGCTGTCCAACTCTCATTCCAAACACTGTCCAGGCCCACTCAAGTTCCCCTTCGGTAGCATAGCAACAAGGGAGATCGAGCAAAATAGACAGAGAATAGTGTTGTCCCAATTACCAGTGGGCATGCAGCCAAAGGGCTCCAACATGTTACTCAACATGAATTATTCACTCTTTCACCTTGGTATATTCTTTCAGATGGAGTCTGGCTTTATGGTAACCCAGCAGACAAGCTGAAGGTTCAATAAGAACACCATCATTTAACAACTGGTGCAACTGGAATTAATTCAAGCATAAAGAGAATTACTGTTGAAGGTGCACTGTGGACCTTTTTTGACAGCTGCAGTCATGTTTGCAAGTCACTGTGTATTCTCTGCTCTTTATAAAAAATATTTCAGGACTATTTTTCTTTTCTTTCTAATTGATAACATTCGCTTTCATAAGCAAGTGGACTTCTTCCATAGTTTTGCTGCAACAATGATAATGGCAGTGTAGTAATGGTGGGAATCATAGGATAACACGATACAACACGGCACTTTGCGAAATGTGTGTGTTACAACACCGTATATGGCCCAAAACAATAATAATAGAAAATATGGCAGCAATGGCAGGTTGACTGACGCTGATTTTTCAAGGTCATTACTGATCCCAATCATAGTAGTTAATGAGATCAATAACTAATATTTGGAACAAATATCAATCTAGTAAGTTCCATTAAGATTTACTAGACAATTTACAACATGAGACCGGACTTAAACCTTTTCCAAACAACAAGCAATATGAGTGACAGCAAAAAAAAAAAAAAAAGAAGAAGAGGAAGATAATCAGCTTGATACTCTGGTTCCAACAGTTGTATCCTGACAGCATTTGATTGATGCTGTCCTACATGGCTGCACCACTATTGTCCCCCTTCAACCCTGTCCCATTTTCCTCTCTGCAGCTTGCACTGCAATACAGAGAAACGTGGAGAGAGGTAGATGACAAGGCATTAGGAGTATCAGACAGGAGTAGTTCTGTGATTTTTCTTTGCTACACTATTAGCTATGTAGCTAACCTAGCTATGTAGCTAAAGCTAAGCTCACAAAGCAGCTTTGACTTAGCTTTAGTCACATAGTCACACACTGCTGAAGCTAACTTAGCTATATCGGCTTATGTATTAATGTTTATTATGTAGCTGGTGTGAATATGTTAGCTTTAGCTAAAGCTAATGAAGCTAAAGCAAGCCAAAGTTTGTGTAACTATTTTAAAACAGGTCTTTACCTAATTTAATCCAGAATTAGACCTCTGACCTTTTTCTGCATCTTGTTTATGAAATGTTGCTGTAGTTGCTGTAGTGTTTATTTAATGGATGTAACTGCCAGACTTTGTATATATATATATATATACATATATGTTAAATTACAAAAATATTGCAATGTATCGCTCATAGTATTGCAATATATATGCAAAATATCGATATCGGCATCCCTGTATCGCAATATGTATAATATCGCCAGATTCTTGCCAATGCACACCCCTAGTCTATAGCCAGAACCCCCTCTAACTATTTTGCTTACAGCTATTAAAAGCTCATCAATGCAAAGTTCCACACTTACGTTTATATGCATTTAAAATAAGAGCACTAGATGTCATACTGTTTACAAGAGAAACCTGTAATTCAAAGGGCAGAGAGATTTTAAAAGGATGCAGTGTGGACAGTGGGCATACAATGTGAGAGGATGTCTGATGTTCCAATACTGTTTGGACATTACTCCTTTAGCAGTGGCTAAAGATGAGTATGGCTATTACCTGCATGACATCCAGCCAATCAGATAGTGCGAGTAGGACATGAGGGAGACTGTGAAGAGTGAAAACAGAGCCAGATGGGAAGATACAACTCACAGTAGCACACTCCTGTTGCCAAGGTAGCACACTTTTTAAAATCCATTACTTATATTTCAATTGATAAATTAAAATGCAGATACAGAGTATCAACTGAATGTAGAAAAACTGGCCCTGATAATCAGCCAGGCCAATTAAAGGCCAACCCCCTGAACTAAAGAACCAATGTATTTCTTCACTTTAATCTGGTGTCATTTTCACTGCTTTATGTCCTTTAGTTTTTTCTTTCTATGGCTGGTTCACTTCCGTTCATGTTGCCCTCCTTTATTTCTCAAGCACCAAAGTAGCAACATGGTGAGTAAAATTGGCAAGGTGATCTGAGAAACCTAGAATAAGGGCCGAGACCTTTTTTAATAACAAAGCATAATTTGGAACCATAGACTGTGGAAAGAACTGGACAAAGCTTGTGTGACATCAGCTATCTGATTACAATAGGCAGACTCAAACAGCTTTTGAAGCCAATGCGTGACAACCTCCATATTATAATCGCTGTCTCAACCTAACTTTAGACAAGAGCCCATCTACTGAGCTCGACTTCTTCTCAGCTAAGCTAGCACTAAAGCCGGCCTTCTGGAGGTAGCGTCTGCCTGTCAAGCTATCTGTCAATCAAATGAGATGCGCCAATCAGTGCGCAGTGAAGTTTTTCCTAAATATAATCGAAACGATTGTGTTGTAAAAAAATTTGCCGCACATACAGTGAGAGGACATGAAGACATTAGCTACTGAGACACGTTTTTTTTTTTTAACCAGGCTGTAAACCAGCTTATTTCTTGCGTAAAAAACAACTTTTTAACATGCGTTGTGTTCCTGCAGCCAGCCTCAAGTGGACACTCGCCATATAGCAATTTTTTTGCACTTCCGCATTGGTTTCATTTTTCAGGACCAGAGGCTGTTTTTTTGGAACCCAACACTCAATAACTGTATCACTCAACTGAGGAAGGCAGCATGTATAGTATATCTCAAGAGCGTGTGAACAACAAAAGACAAACACAACAAAAACCTGCTCATAAATAAACAGCAACCATAGTGCTCAAAGAAACCACAGCTAACCTTTGAGAAGAAAAAAAACTCCATTAAAAATAAATCAGAAAAGCTGCAAAAGAACTGAACAGAATCTCTGAAAAAAAAAAAGGCATACTGGTATCAAAAACAATCATATTATTCTCCCTCGCTCTCAGATGTCAGATGTTCATTGCTCTGTTCTGCTGAAAAACAACAACTCTGAGCTCATCTAACTCAGCCACTGCGCCCTGATTTGACCACTACTTGCTGTGATTTCTCTTCAGAGTACATCTTCAGCGAGAAGGAAGGGGTAGCAACATCAAAGCAAGGCGGCCGCTGCTCCCCAGACAGCTGCTGCTACATACCAAACAACTAGAAACGTAATTAACAGGCAGCCTGGAGGGGGCTCAGGTCCCATCGGTGCAGGACAGCAGCAATAATCCCTCAATCAGATGAGCCCATAATGCCACCATCCATTACACAACTCCCTGGGCATCTGAGCCTCTTTTAACCGAACAATGCGCCTCACAGAAAACCAGACAAAATGCTAACCTCTGCAATGACTCCAGGGTTTATCCACTGAAGTTATAAGTGGGGTCAAGGTCTGAGGATATGATCCCTCTGAAAAAAGAAAGACATCACAAAGGCAAGATAAATACTTCAGAGGCTGCTGCCACAAAACACACTGCTTAGACAGCACAGATCTACCAATAATACAGAAACTCAATACTGAGCCTCAGATTCCTGCTGTACAGAGCTGTGTCTTTATTATTTTAAACAGAGCTTATACCATAAAAGTTTAATGTGTTACAGCGAGGTGTACCTCTGTGTAACTCCACACACTGGCTTGCATGTTATCTTAAATTATGCAAACATTTCAATAACACTCAGAAACCACTGACATTCACACAGCCAGTCCAGACACCCAGATGGCAGGAGAGGTTATTTCAGCGGAACTCAAATAAAACCCAAAAGAACCTGGAAATACTGCAGGCAACCCCACAGCCAGAAACAACAACAATCCCACATGGCTTAGGTTGCTATGGCAAACTGAGTCACGGCACAGAGTGTAAAGGTAACAGAAATCCACCAGCATGCAACTGTCTGAGACAGATGTGCTACCAACAAACCTGGAGGCAGCAGAGAGCAGCAAGATAATAGGTTTAAAAGATTCCCCTTTCTGTATCAATGTCAACCAAATACCGATGCAGCTGTGACCCAACAGCCTCAATCCCATCAGTGACAGTAACACCTGCTAATGACCAAACATGTTACATGAGAGCCCAGCATTTTTAATTTGAACTCTTCTGCAAACTGCAAAAATAGAGCCACTGAACCACACTCTTCACCACATCTTATTTACTAGCCCAGTATGTTTACTATGCTGATCGATCTGAAGTGGGCAATGAATTTGGGTTCATATGTTCGACCTCCTTTGCACTTTAAATCCTAGTTCATCTTACAGCTACCAAATTAAATCAAGGACTTGTCATTAAGACATTAATAGCTCTGAAAAATGGTGATTTATCTTGTTGGGACAGAAAAGGATATGATTACATATGGATTCATATTAAGGCTGACACATTTTGGAAAATAATCAAATTGCAATTTTTTTTCCCCAATATTGCAATTGCGATCCGATATGCAATAACTCTCTTTTATTCTAAAACAAGGGCTGAACAATTCTTTAAAAATATCTAATTCTGATTCTGACTCGTATCGCAAATCGATATGAAGTGTGGCGCTGAAGGGTTTTTGTCATCCTCATATTTAATAAGTAATAAGTACAAAAATGAAGGGAGGATTTTTTTATAGACCATTCTAAAAAATGGTACTTGAATGATTGCATGATATGTCATACATAGCATCTCTGCTGCAAAAAAAGTTTAA
Source organism: Cheilinus undulatus (assembly GCF_018320785.1). NCBI lineage: Eukaryota > Metazoa > Chordata > Actinopteri > Labriformes > Labridae > Cheilinus > Cheilinus undulatus. Next base: position 39,824,855 of record NC_054879.1, on the reverse strand, counting down.
AACTGCTATTTTGACTCAAATTTCAGGAAAAAAAAATGTTGCACCTTCTGCAATTTGAAAAGTGTGACAGACCATATTGCGATTTAACCCCTTAAAGGCTGAAAACACAAATAATAGCCAGAAAATTCTAATTTTTGGGGACTGAAATGATTATTTAACTTTCTACTGAAATCCAAAGAATCCAAATTTCGATTAAATTTACTATATACATTTTTTTGTATCTCATTTTTTTTAGTAAATTATTGATCATATTGATTAGATAGGGGTATCATAAAAGTATGCATCAAATATGATACAATAAGCTTTAAGGGGTTAATCTTATTTTCAACTAATTGCCCAGCCCTAGTTCATATTAAGACAATGCATTTGCAACAGCAGTTAAAAATATTGCCAAAAAAGGTTAGAAATAGCACATATGAACAAAAACATTGGCTTAACATTATCATCATCATTCCACCTGCTCTCTATGTATTTTTCTTAAATATTACCTGCCATGTCCACACATCAGCTCACCTTGGTACCACATTGGTATAGCAATCACTTTATGTACTAATATACTGTGCATGGTCTGTCATATCCATTACACTGGTGATAACATTACTAAATGCAAAAATAACAACAATAAGCAGTATAGAAAAAACTAAAACCCTAGAGTGTGATGGGAAGCATCGTTGTGATCATCAGGTTCAACTTTAGGTTGTTTGGGCCTCTCTTTGCAAGCACTTGACTAAGTAAACTACATCATGAGCCTTCCAGGCATTAAGCAAGAGTACATCAGAGTACTTCACCCTGTCTAGCCTGTATGAACGTCAGCTCTTTTGTGCTCAATCTCAAGAAAGTCTTCCAAATTAATCTTAACCGAATTTGCTTATACGAGCAATGTAAAAGACTCATTCTTCCAAATTACCATCAAAGATAAAATGCTACATGCACAGTCATTCCTGAGGGTCCACCAGATCTGCAGCTTTGAAAATAATAGAGGTCAGCAGCTTCTGCTTATGTTGGTGTAATTCTAACTCCTGTTCAGTCTTTAACTGCTAGTATACTCATGTATGTAAGTGCTTTGTTGAAGTATATTTTGTTCAGCTTTTTGGACTTCTCCAGTGTTATCACATATGAATCATCAAAGTCACTTTAGTTTGTACATCAATAAAATCTGTTTATGTGTAGAGTAGAGGTGAAAAAAAATCCTACTTATGATTATTTTGATTGGTATTTAGATCCCAATTATTGAACACAATTAAAAACTGATTTAACATATGCCATCTGTGCATGCATTTCAAAAATTAAGGCCTCAGTAAAACGTCATGCATCCTGAGAGGCAGCCACAGCCTTGTAACCAAGTGATAACATTTCTTTGTTTTTAATACATTTCATAAGGATGGATTCTATACAGGAAAGGTTGAGATGCACATCCATAAAATACACAGTCTTCAATTTACTGAATTTTCATAGTCACAGCGGCGGTTTAATTCATTGTACAGGTCTGAGATAATCTTTTTACATTAACAACAGGAGCCTGGACGTCAGTCTAGCTCAGTTGGTAGAGCAGGCACCCATATGCTGAGGCTATAGTCCTCAACACACTGGTCACGTGATCGATTCTCAGCCTCAGCACATGTTTGATGCATGTCTTTCCCCACTCTCTTTCTCTTTGACTGTCCTATCAGAAGGAAGGCAAAAAGCCCCAAAAAATAATCAGAAAAAAACACACTACAACAGTCAAACGGGAAATCTTGAATGTATAAATATCATTTGTAACTTGATGATATAAATGATTAAAATAGCATCTCCAGAGGGCATTTGTGATTCATGACTCAAGACAATTGGGCCAGACATTCTTACCGAGACGTACTGGCCGGCATCTGAATCCATTTTGGCAGACGCTGGTTTTCAACTCTCTCCTTTACAGAAAATTCAGAGCTTCAGAGTGAACTAAGCTCATGTTTCTGATCATAACTTAATGTTTTATCCACTGTTTACCCAAAAAAATAAACATTCAGCGTGTTCAGGGGCAATACTGCGAGCCCTCGCTGTGCTTGGTTTGACACATTACAAAAGGGGCACATCACGGCATGTGGCTCAGTAATCATTTAGCCTTGATTATCTTGTTTTTATTAATGTGGGAAGCTAATTGTAAATGAAACCCAATCACCCAGCATGAAGTGAGGCCAAGATATACATTTCACAGGGATGTGAGGCACATTCTCAGACTAGCTTGATGGTGATTATGACTGTATGATTTTTTGCTGATAATGTCACAACACAATAACTGATAAATGCAGCTTTTAATGATACATCACTATAACTGATTACTTGATTTTCCCAGATCAGACTGCAGGCAAAATAAAGGGATTTATTTACTGGGATTTAGTGAAAGATCACCTCTTATCATGATTCACCCTTGAACTTTTTAATTTGCCTTTTTCCACTGTCAACTGCTTTTTAAGTTCAAAAACAGCCTTTACAATAAGCTCATCGATGTCATTAGCCCCCCTTCAAGGACCCATTAAATGATAACATTGTGAGCATATGCCATGTGAGGTTTCACCCGTTTCTGGTAAGCATCGAAGTGCCTCTACATAACACCGAAACACTGATATCACCTACAGAGATGCACGGATTATACAAAATCAGACCGATGCGGATACCAATGTTTCGTCATTACTACCTTTGGAGTAACAAACCCACAGTGACATTTTCTCTCAAATTTGATCGCAAAAAAAACCCAGAGCTGACCTGCAAGTCACATAGTCTGCCCGATAATAAATCTTGTCTCTTAATCACCGGCTAAGTGTGCTAAATATTAGTATTTAATTGATTGGCAACAACAGATTAATATCTTCTACATCTTCAGTTCATGCCCACATCATTTCCTGAGGTGCCGTCATTTGTCCAAAAGTACTGATATTAGCCTATATCAGTGCTAAACCAATGCATCTATGCATTACTAATCTTCCATTTATACAGCACAACATGCAATTAATTTATTCAAGGTACAAACAATGCATTTGTTGTTGGCTGACAGCTGATTTAAACATCACTGTAAAGATTTCAGCAATATTGCTTAAACAAACAAGCCACTGCAGACGATTCTTTGAACAGCACTCTACATTAGGTGTGGACAAAGCATCCATCCATCACTGCCATAAAATAAAATGCTTTCAGACCATAAACATTTAGATGCAAAAATAATGGAGCACTGAGAACTACACAACCAGCCGTCTCCTGCACATGCAGGTTTTGAAAAGAATGATGTTGAAAACCGGCACACCAGGGACCCCATTTTCTCCTGCACGGTCACCTCCTGACAGATGTGCAAACAAGACCTGGAAACAGCAGCCATTTTCTCTTGAACTGCTCTGCTGAGTAAAAACCCGCCTTTGAAGCTTCTGGTTGGGCTGCACTCTTGAGGGGGGAGGGGAGCGAGATAGAGAAAGAGTGGGGGTGGGGAATCAGAGAGGGGTGGGGTTGGGGTTGGGGAAGGGGAGCAGGCAGGGTGATAAATAATGATTCCCACACAGGTAATCACAACAACCATTTGTGCATTATTCTTTGCCTCCCTCAATGAGTCACTTAGCGACAGTCAATGTAGGTCGGCGGGCGGTGGGGGAGGGGAGCCTTCAGTCTCCAGGGGAAACACTTCTCCCACGCTTCCTTTGGGTGGCAACACTTTTAGTGTTTACCAGGGGTGGCCAGCCATGTGTCAACAGAGACAACAGTCTGCGGGTTTTCATTATAACCAAAGACTCTATTCAACAATAACACCTTTCAGTCAGATGACATATGGAAGAAACTGTCTGATAAACTGGAATTACATCTCTCAGTGCACATTCTGCTCCCTGAGACCATGCAGGCCTAGCCGTTGGTTACTTCAGGAGTTAACAATGAGATGGTTCATTAGGAGCGGAATTATAAGGGGCATTCAGCGGAAGTGTAAACGCAAACATGTCTTACACTATGATTCTCATACGATAAAATCATCATCACCATTGATAGACATTTTCATACATTAGCAGCAACGTGACAGTGTCACAAGTGGTTTTTTCTCTTTCAGTGACAAACTGCTCAAGCACAGGCGCCACCATCGAGTATATATTCCTCACTGCAATAAGTGGGGGATGGTGGCAGACATTGAGTATCACCAAAAGGATTCATCATGACGGCCTCTAATCGGGAGCGTCAGGACCAAAGATCCACCCTCGTGCTGAACCCATTAGCCTCAAATAAAAATGACAACACCCACTTGTCTGCTGGTGTCATTTAGCATTCACAAACCACATAATACTGTGAGCATGGCTTTTAGAGGAGAACCCCTACGGAATTCCTATTGATGGGAACAATGCAGTACAAAGAAAACACTAAAGAAGAAATGCAACCATGTAAAGAGTACTGTTCAGTGTCTGGGTATAAAGATATATAAATTATAAAAGCTTTAAAATAATAGGAGCTGGAATAGCTTGGACATCGTTACTGGAGAAATGCAAAGTATTATCCAACATTTAAATGGAAAACAAAAAAGAGGAGGCAGAAGCATCATGAATTCCTTAAAGGAAATTTGGGTTAGACGGTTTAACGGTCTGGACGATTACTGATGTCAGTATTTGGCATTTAGCTAACTGCTAATTACTGATAAAAGGGCAAAATCAATTAATTCCAAGGTGTGCGACCTAGTCTCCTCTGTAAGTTGTGTTTTCTCTCTCCACACTTACCTAATGTCCTCCTACAACACCATCTGACTGGCAGAGACAGGGAGTGATTTCAATCGCTTCCTGTTTCCTGCTGCTTGCGCTGTGCCGTTTCCTACATTGACAGAGCTAGAGCTAAAATGTTGATTTTTCAACATGCAGTTTTACTTTAGCCACATTAAGTACATTTCATTTGTTACAACAAATGCATACAAGTTCGAATTATTGGTTAACAGTCACATGAACTACTAACAACCATGGGTATTGATACTGGCTCTGAAAAATCTACATCAGTCGATCCTTCAAACAGAAAGACTAAAATAATGAGTCAAGGTTACAGCTGTAATAAAGCTAAAATGCATCAAACTCTGACACACTTTACAATCGACAGAATTATCAACAACATATAAATGCAATTTCAAGCTGCATCATAGCTTCATTTAATGTGATGTTTACCTGCACTAGGAAAAGTATGAAGCAAGTAAGTACACTCTTGCTGTTTCTTACAGCATTTAGAGCCTTACAAAGTCTGGGTGACCTAAACCATTCAGTGCAAAAACCTCAATGATTTCCGTCCTCTTAAAAAATGTAGCCTATTTCTTCAACTTCAGCCAAAGGTGACTCAAGGGACATCACTTGAGGTAGTGAATGAGATATGGTTGAGCTGTTTAAATCACTAAAGACTGCAAGGAATGTAATAAAATAATTAAGGATCAGTAAAAATATTTACAATTCCAAAGAAGGGCTGGGCAATAAATCGAAAATTACATTAAATTGCAATATGACCTGAAATTTGTGTCAAAATACCAGTTTAAAACATTTTTTGCAGCAGAAATGTTACACATTACATATCATGCTTTAATAAATATAAGAATGACATTAAAATGATCACTCCCTTTAATAAAACAATTCCATACAATTTGCAATAGGAGTCAAAATAATAATTACAGCTAGAATAATTTAGTGCTTGTGTTTATTGGAAAATACACAAAATGAGGAACTCAATCGCATATCAAATCGCAATATTGGGGGGGGGGGGGGGGGGGGGTGCCCAATTCGATTATTTTCCCAAATCATTCAGCCCTATTCTAAAGATTCTGACATAAATTCAGCTAACAATGACTCAAGTGACTTAAGGCCATTAACAAGATTTCAAGCTGCTATCTAGAGTCACAAGAGGTTGCAAGTGATGTAGTAATACTGGTTGAAAATCCACACAAATATGGATAATTTAAATCAATTTGACAAAAAATATTAGGGGTGCAAGATATCAGCAGCATATCAGTGTCAGCAGGTATTAGCTCAAAAAGTCAATAATCTGTACAGGCAGATTTTAAATTTCTGCCAATATTTACAACCAATATTTTGGCTAAACATGCAGCCTGTATCAGCCGTAAATATTGCCTGTGCAAAATGAATAAGTTAGCAATAGAGTTTAAGGCTGGATCAACAGATCTAAATCAGCTTAAGTCCTTCCATTCTGGCATATCAGATATTGTCAAATATCCAATATCTAGCATCTCTAAATATATATAGAGAGAGATATTTCAACACGTTTAACCATAAGAGGGCACAATCTGCTTTTGGCTTCACTTGTTCCACGTTTGACATCATTTCTATATGTAACTACAAGAGCTGTCAGAATTAATTTGGATTAATAAGAGTGCATAATCAGTGCATTCATTTTTTAGATTACGTTCTTACTTGTCCCTTTTATTACACTTCTGTTAGGCCACTGCTGTATCTCCCTGCAGCCAAAGTCATGTAAAATATGTAAGGTATCTGCACCTTGTATAATAAAATATCACAAGTTCTCTGCTCCCTTACATCCTTTTCAATTCATAAAAAGTTCCTCTTTCTTGGGTATAGCTCATGTCACATCTTCCCAGAGTTCCTTATTTTCTTTCAAAATTAAAGCAGGTCAGCACACACAGAAAGTCAATTAACCTCAGTTCGAGACGATGGTGCATATTCCAAGTGAAATAATCATTAGACATGCAAAATAGTCAAAATTAAAAGGGAGATCAACCACACAAAGTGGCATTAATCACAGTTACAAATTTGAACATCTGACAGCCCTAGTAACTACAACCTCATGAATAAACCGTTTTCACGTACAGTAAAAAAATACTGTCAGTTTTTCATACACCAACTTGAATCTCATGTCCTTGTAAAAATAAGAAAGTCAGAAAAATTATTCATAAAATTTTATTTTGAACAGAGTTTTATGAATATATCACTTCATTCCTACAGTCTAGTCATATATTCTACATTAACATTGCATTGGCCTGACCTTTGAACCAAAAGGAGTTCTTGAATTTTAGTGCAGACGACACAGCTGGAGGTCAGACAAAAGTGGGATCACTGTCCAGCTTTGGCTAAGGCAGCTTTTAGAGTCACCAGGTTATTGCAGAGTATGTCCAGACCTTGATTTTCTGCATTAATCTGGTATCACATGTGCATGTAGGCACACAGGGAAACCAGCCGCTTTAGGGCATGCATGCGTGTATTGCTGTGTGGGGGTGGGTAGCAAGTAAATAAATGTGTGGAGGAGATTGTGGGACACTGTGAGCTCTTTTGATGCTCAATGCTGCGTACATTTATACACAATGGAAGCTCCATGTTTGCTAATGCTTATCTAAAGAAAACAGGGAAAAAAACAGCCCCATATATATCACATTGCTTCATATTTGGGCGCTGAATAAAAGTACTTCAATCTTTCATTCATGCTATATTTATGTGATATCACCAACACTTTGTGGCTTCAAGGACACTGAGCTCATACTCTAATGTTACAGGCTTATAAACTGAAGTGTCTTTAAATCCAGTCCAGAGCATAATTTTTTGCTTTATGTGAAACTGAGCCAGAAATTAGGTGGGTTTTGCATCAGAAATCAAGAATAAGAGCTATGTAGACTGCATAATGAAGGACTTATTGAGCAAAATAGTACCTTGATATACAGCAGAGATAACCACTGCATCCCTCATCCAAACATACATTTAAAGTGCTTCTTTACAAAGTTTGGTTACATTTTCTGAGATTCACAAAGAGGAGTAAACTACAACAATTTTACTTTCTTTGTAAATATGTATCAATGGTAAAACAGACCTCAGTGTCCTTGAGGTTAGGTGTAATAGTCTACACAGAGGCCACAGCCATGTGATTCTTTTTGTAGCAAATGAAGATTGCACAAATAAGCTGTAAATACATAGACATACAGCACTGTGGGTATTACAAGCGTTGCTATGGTGACCAGAAGATCCTGCTTCTCTGTCAACAGCTGCTCATGCCACCCTAAATACACCCCGCTCTCCTTGAGCTTCCCGTCCATCTGACATCAGGGTCAAACAAACAAGGCAGACAAGTGAGCTAAAATACTGATCTTCAGTCTAAGCTGTCCTCTGACTGTTTATTTACAGAGCATTTACACAGCACATAGACACCTACCACAAGATTCCCCTTCAGTTTGTGTGCATGAGTGTGTCTTTCCCAGAGAGTCAATCCTGCAAAATACTGCACTCCTGAACTGAAAGTTTGGAAAGGTTTACAATTTCTTCTTGTGGGTACAGAGAGCAAAAAAGTATGCTGAAACATGGTGAGCAACTTCAACAATCCTGAGTTAATATCTAACAACACTTACACCTGTTTCCACACAAAGGCATCAACAAATGGCAGTCACAGGAGTTCAGTACTGGAAACTCTCATTTTCAGCCATCAAAAAGTGCAGAACTTCTACATACTATGCAAAACAAGTTGGCAGAATTTTAAAACATTTTAGAAAGTGTGCAAGAGTGTGTGTGCAATTTCTGATGGATTTATTCCTCTTCTTGGTACCTGTCTTATGAAGAGATGTGCTCATTTTAGGGGTCAACCAATATTGGTTTTTCAGACCCGATACCAATTATTACTAATTCATGAGTCAGATAATTGATAATTAGAACAGATGTGCATTTACATTGATAAATAATATACTAAATGTGGCAAAAGTAAAATTGCATGAGTAAAACTTAACAACTTAGCCCTAGCTTTGTCTGCATTAGAAACGGCACAGGGCAACACAGTAGCATCATAAAGCAGGAAGTGATGCCTGATGCTCTCTCTCCATCGGGGCACCCTGGCTCAAGTGTTGATTGGCTAGAGCTCAAGAGACATCTAGCCAGTCAGATTGTGTTGCATGCATTCAGTGAGACTGTGGAGAGTGAAAATAAAGCCATCGGGGAAGACACACCTTGCAGTGGAGGAAAAGGAGCGCATATTTTCATTAATTACTTGCAGGGTTGTTCCTATTCTGATTACAGTATTGGAATTACATCTGATAACTGCTGAAAATGCTGGTATTGGTTTAGGCGAGTACACAAGTTTATGCACTGATCCGACACCGTTTGGTTTAGCTTTGCATTTTGCTTCATTAAACCATGCTAAATGTTAGCGCTATAAACTGAAAATCAAATCATCTTTGCTGCTGTAAAGCACTGCATGCAAGGGCTACCGTTTTAGATCAGCGAAGAAGCAAAGAAGCCATTGCAGCAGCAGAGAATGGTGGCGGCGTGCATTATTCTCTTAATGTGATTGCTAAAATGCATTCCAGACCAGCGCTGTCGTACACAACTAGAAGTGACACAGCTTATCAAAAGTTGAATAACTTTTGAACCGTAAATCGTTGCCTCTGACTTGTTTTTCCTCTTAAAGCTAGCCGTTTTGCATTCCCTTTGACACTATTGATGCTTTTGAATCCCTTCCAGCAGCATTTTCAGTGAGTCTGGACCTCGTCTGACTTTACTGATTAAATCCAAACCAGTAAACCCGATACTGAACATCTTTTTATCCATTTTAATCCAATTACAATCATTTATTACCACAAGCTAGAATACCAACCACCATATTGTTAACCCTTTGTGAGGGTCTGTCAGCCAGTTGCAGACGGTCAATCTCATCATGCTGCCTGGATAGAGCAGAATGGAGAGAGAGAAAGAGAAAGCCTGTGATGCAGCCCTCTGTATTGTTATTTTAATATTTAGCAGAAAAACTCAATAATCAGCAGAAAAACAACTTAAGGGTCACAGAGATGCTGTACATTATGATTCTATTTGTTGAACCTTGTTTGGAGTCAAATATAGGTCTAAAATAATTTGCTAGTCTGCACAGTCAGTCCAGAAAGTTCACACCGGTATCGGATCAGTACTCTACTACTTCCCGATACGATTCCAATACCGGTACCTTGGTATTGGAATCGTACCAGGAAGGAAATCCCTGATAACTTGTATGAATGATAATCTGCCGATGCCAAATATCCTCTCAATAATCAAGTTAGGTCAATAATTGGTTGACTCCTAGTTTATTTTATATTTGCTACACTTTCTAGTTCTATTGTTTACTAAAATAGTAGATAATACCTTATTTAAAAACATGGTCTAAAAAAGCATTAAAAAGTAAAACTCCACCTTGGAATATACAACATTTCTAAGAAGAGTTCCTCTCTCATAAATAACCAGAAATGTTTTATCCAAGAAAAGCCAAAACTCGTTTTCCTTTAATCAGGGTCTATTCATTCAATGATGAATCAAGTTCCAAGTGAAATTAAAAGCCTCTATCAGCATAGAGCAGTGTCCCATTTAGTAGCTGGGCTGTTTGTATGTAGATTTGCCTAAAGACATTCATGTATGTCTCCCCCAATCATGCGGGCAGACCGGATATGACAAAAACAATTTTCAAACTTCAAAGTATGAGAAATCAACCATGCAGCAGCAGACATCGAAACTTTCACTTCCAGTCATCAGGTGGCCGTTTGGGTTTCTGAAGCTGCGTGGTCACGGCCGCAATGCACAGGTTTCCCAAAACAATAGACACACCTTGTCTGACCACAACCTTGTATACTGATGATTTCTGACTTCATAAAGTACACCTAAAAATTAAATAAATACATTTTAATGTATTTGAAAGCAATTTCAGTGACTTCCATGCAAATTTGAGACTCCACTGATGCTTCAAAGAGAGAAAAACAGTTTCCCACAATAAAACAAGTGCCTACATGTTGAGTAAATACCTTGTGTTTAAAGAAGCATTTCATATTTTTAGGTGTACCTTGTAAAACAAGTTATGTGATAAGCTAATAGCTGTAAGTGAAAATCGCCTACAGCCCTTTAAAGAGAACTGTAACAGCCTGAACACTTATCAGCAAATGGTTTATATAATCTTAGGACTGAACCTTATCACAAACTATGACACTGAAAATAACTAATGTAAAGATATTTGCCATTTAACATTGTGTTACGTGTTGCAGAAGCATGAGTGAGCACAGCATGCAAACACTCAACTAGAGCTCAACATACATATAAGCATTGCTCACCCCTGCTGGCTCTGCCACTCCTGTCTCACCTCTGTTTCCATATCAGAAATCAGTACACCTCCATGACATTCATACCTCCAGCAGAAGTTACCAGTAGTCTTAATAGAACATTAAACTCCAAATCTATACATAAAAAACAAGGTGATTTTGTGATTTATCATTTTCAGACATGGAGCACTGCCCTTGGAATTTTCCCGAGTTTCTTGTTCACACGTGCCCATCACAGCAGAAAGTTTCAAGGCCTTATACATGTAACCCTGAAAATTACAGAGTAATCTATCCAGAAAATTTGCTGAATTGACTGTTCATACTTGTTCCGTACAGCAGGAAGCTTTCTTGCAGTTTGCCTGTCAGGCAACTGAAGGATGGGGGAGGAAAATGCTAGGGGGGTCGCAAGGAAATTTCAGGATAAAGTAGAGGTTAGGGGTTCACACATGTAGCTCACCATGGTAAATTCATGAAATTTTCAGGGGCTTTGTGCAATTGTGAAGAGGTCTTTAAATAGTGAGGGAGGGAAAAAAACTAGGTGGCTGGCAGAAAAATGTCTGTGTAAAGATCACACATGAAGCTCACCTAGAAGAATTCAGGAAATGTGGTTTTATGTGAAAGCACTACTTGATAACAGTTCGAGAGGGGGAATTCAAACAAGTGGAGTTTGACAGCAGTGTAAATGAAAAAGATGATAACAGGACTCATCAAAGGAGTGAAAAGTTATGAGATCGAGCATGATAGGTGGTGAAACAAACAGAAAACTGCACTGAATAAATGCACTTAGCTTTCACTTGGCAGTTTTTTGGACAGCCTGTGATTCCCACCCAGGTGGATATGGTCAGTTCTTTTAGAATGAAAACAGACCTCTCACACATGGATTCTGCACCAATAAAACATCTCAAGAAGTGCTCAAAAGCCTTCCTTCTTAAACAAATAAAAAATATTAAGCATCACACTACTTAACTTTGTCAGCCAAACCAGATGCAGACAGCTGCTCATCTGCGAGGCTTTGCAGAAAGTATCATACACTATTACACCAAAACTTATGAAACTTTGTGATGACACCATACCTAAATCCCTGCCAGTGAGTTGTTTTTAACCTTTATAGTCATAAAGTTTTCTGATTTGATGACCTGAGAGTGAGAACAGTCTGAGGATGTATAAAGAGCTCAGATGTGTCGTAAAGCAGCACAAAGATATTTGAAGAGATTCAACTGGAAATAAAACTTCAGGACAAAGATGTAAGCATGGTCACGTCTTTCTTGAGTATCTGTCTCAAAACAGTCAGAACATTATGTTAAATTTATCTGACCTCTCTCTGACCCCCTGCTCTCTCTTTAAAGCTTTGCAGCCTTGTGTTATCTGACAGCAGATCTGTGTCTTTAAATGGCTGTGGTACTGAGAATGTAATATCAACAAAGGTGGTATTGTTCTTAACATGATACTTTAAACAAACCCAAATATAAAACAATGGGCAAGTGTGAGATCTTGATTACGGCCAAAGCCTTCATGAATCTAAAAAGAATCCTCCTGTATCATGTGTTTGCAGCTAAATTCATAATGTGTGAACTGTGAATATTTCTGATGACAATGTTCTCTAAACCGCTGTTGTTTTCAAAGTAAGTTGCTTTAGACTTATTTATAAGTCAGGTGTTAATGTTACACTTCAGGTAGCTGGTACAATAGTGTTACATCCTTTTAGCAGAGGGAAAATATAGAGCTTTAATCATGAGTACATGCGTCATCTTCACATTTACTGAAGAGCTACACAGTCAAGAAAGACTCTGAGAAGATCATGTTAAGTGTCTGACTCACAGGGGAGTAATGGACTGAGTGGAAAAAACGATATTCCTTTTGTCCCACAGTGTGTGGCATGCATGTGCTTGCACAACTTCCTTTACAGTCATCCACTAGCAGCAATAGCATTGCAAATAGCAGATTGTGCAAAACTAGTTTCATTCCTATTTTGTATGCTGACTAGATGATAGTGGTAAATCTAAAATCCTTTTCCAGTATTGAGAAATTATTTAACTGAACTCTATAAAGCTTTTATTCTTATGTAAAACATGTTAAAATGGCCAAAATTTTTAAGGTGGATTGGCTAATGTGAACAAAAACAGTCCTTTGTTTTGGGTATGCAAGGAATCTTTTTCTGCCAGGCCCCTTATTAAATTTTTATTAACAGTAAAAACCCAACAGTAAAAACAGAGAAATAATTAGGCAGGAATGATGACAGTTTCATCTGCAACCAGCCCACAACCAATGCAATCTCAGTACAGCTGTCAGGGTGCACTCACACTAGGCAATCTGTACAGTGCCCAAGCACACTCACATCCCAAAGTCCAGTTTGTTTGACCAGTGGGAGTGCTCCATACCACACTCAAGATCAGTATGCGTCCTTGGCCCTGCATGGATGGAAGAGTCAGGCTGCAGCATGGTACGCCTGCTCACGCATGAGCACAACCACAGGTGGAACACAACATGTACCTGACATATAATCAATAGGAAAGTTTCTCTCATCATTTTAAACAACAGCAGAGTGTTAGGGAGTATTTCTCCACTGTGCTAACTCTGTGAGACAGCGCTTCTTGTGAACTCAGTATCTTATTACAGTGTGATGCCAAATCCATGCCCAGGCCTGGTTTGGCTTGATTCAATATGAGTGCAGATCAAAGGAGAGCTGGGGATAAGGGACAATTGTGTTTCAGCACGGTATGGGGCAACATGCCCTTGTATGAACTGGAATGGATCAGCATCCATTTTTTAAGTGTTACCCCTGTCCCAAATTTTCCGGGGATATAAAACAGAACTGCCAGGTGTTTAAAGTGTAAGTAAACCCCCAGCTCAGAGCTAACTCCACCCACTTCAGAAATTTTAAAAATGCACAAAAAATGGGCAGTTTGGTACGGAGAGAAGGAGGGGAAAAGAGGGGTGTCTACCAGATGAAGCGGGAGTGACAGTGACGCCCCCTTGCCAGAAAGTGACACAGAGTCCTGCAGCACTGCTGCCTCAGAGCAATCTTTTGAGGTGGAGGATTTTCCCCTTTAGAGTCCCCTGAAGCGGGCTGTAGTGTGGTGGTGGACCGTGGTGGTCCTGAGCACTACCTGTTTGGGCCATTTGCTCCAGCACCGGCATTACTTAAGCTGGATCTCTTGGAGTCAAGGCAGAGCAGGTGAGGATGGGAGTGGTCTCTGAATGGTAAAGTTGGTTAGAGGTGGTAACATTCTACCTTATATATAAAGTTTGTGACGTAGAAACATGATTTATAGAAGCAGCAATATTTTCACACTTTACAGGTAAGCTGAGTTACTTTGGGACAATGGTTCTCAACTGGTGGGTCAGGACCCAAAAGTGGGTCACTTAGGTCTTTCAAGTGGGTCACGAAGTGTGCCAGGAAAAAAAACAGTGTCAAAAATTCAATGTATGGATCGTTTCAGAAGACACATGATAAATTCATACATGTATTCTGTAGGCTTTCCAATGACGATGAGTAAAGTTAAGTATTTGTCTCAAGATTTCTAAGTATTTAACTCCTTTTCTTTGGCTGGTTTTCCCAAGATAATGACAAAATTCCTTGTTAAACTACCACATTTCCATGATGTCTCAGGAAAACAGGGTCAGATTTAATGTATGCATGCATTTCCTTCTAAAATGATGATGAGCTTTCAAACATGTTTATTTTGTCCTGGTTAATTTATTCATCATGTTTTGCTCCATTTGGGGTCCAAATTGCAACATTTTTTATTTAACAAATTTAGGTGGTTCAAATGTTTTTAAAATATGGATTGCAATTTCTCTTAAGGAGGTGGCAGTGGGTCCCAGCGCTCAACCAGTTGAGAACCACTGCTTTAGGACATAGGATCAAAGAAAGTGTTGTATCTTTAGTTCACTTTCAGTCTCTGGCTTTGGCCATATATACCTGCCCCCCCTGTTCTGAGGTAATGTGAGAAAAAAAAATCACTGAAAACCATTATGAGACAGGATCTATATGAAGGAATGTTTCGCATGCTTTCAAACAGATAGGTCATAAATCTTTATTTTCTTGCAAGAATGGAGAACTCCACCCAGCGGTGTCGAAACTAAAAGAAAGTTAACATCTATTAAAGTGCCCAAAATAACCAACAAATACAAATTAACTTCATTTACAGATGACATAGAAAGAGGTTAAGTAAGTTTAAATGTTTTAAATATATATGTATGTGTATATATGACAGCAACTCAGCCACCAAATGGTAGGCCACGTAAAATGACGGAGCAGGGTCAGCGGATGCTGAGGCGCACAGTGCGCAGAGGTCGCCAACTTTCTGCAGAGTCAATCGCTACAGACCTCCAAACTTCATGTGGCCTTCAGATTAGCTCAAGAACAGTGTGTAGAGAGCTTCATAGAATGGGTTTCCATGCCTGAGCAGCTGCATCCAAGCCATACAACACCCAGTACAATGCAAAACATCGGATGCAGTGGTGTAAAGCACGCCGCCACTGGACTCTAGAGCAGTGGAGACACGTTCTCTGGAGTGACGTATGGCGCTTTGACAATCTGATGGATGAGTCTGGGTTTGGTGGTTACCAGGAGAACGGTACTTGTCTAATTGCATTGTGCCAGGTGTAAAGTTTGGTGGAGGGGGGATTATGGTGTGGGGTTGTTTTTCAGGAGCTGGACTTGGTCCCTTAGTTCCAGTGAAAGAAACTCTGAATGCTTCAGCATACCAAGAGATTTTGGACAATTCCATGCTCCCAACATTGTGGGAACTGTTTGGGGATGGCCCCTTCCTGTTCCAAAATGACTGTAAACCAGTGCACAAAGCAAGGTCCATAAAGACATGGATGAGAGAGTTTGGTGTGGATGAACTTGACTGGCCTGCACAGAGTCCTGACCTCAAACCGATGGAACACCTTTGGGATGAATTAGAGCCAAGACTGAATGCCAGGCCTTCTTGTCCAACATCAGTGTGTGACCTCACAAATGCGCTTCTGGATTAATGGTCAAAAATTCCCATAAACACACTCCTAAACCTGTGGAAAGCCTTCCCAGAAGAGTTGAAGCTGTTATAGCTGCAAAGGGTGGACCGACGTCATATTAAACCCTATGGATTAAGAATGGGATGTCACTTAAGTTTATATGTGAATCAAGGCAAGTGAGTGAATACTTTTGGCAATATAGTGGATATTAAATAGCTTTCATTTTACCTGATGATAGATGCTGCAGCTGGCAGCATTTATCATCATTACAGTTCTTTAATCATTTTTATAGCTTCTTCAAAAATAGGAAGTTGTTGGAAATAGACAATCATTCTTATGACTTTAGAAATATTCGCTCATTACACAGCACTGTCTTTAACTGAGGTATTACTGTGGCTATTTTTAATTACCCTGGGATATGGTATTGCCATATTACCACCCATTTTAGTGTGAATGTGCCCTTATGTGCCAGTAAGATCCTCTCCACTCTTTTGTGATTCAGCCACTATGTCAACCGTCCTGTAGCACTAATAAATAATTGTCTTAGTGTCTGATTCTGTTGCTTCATCCACCATTCTCCATTCTCATGCCCTGCCTCCTGACATCCTCAGCCCCACTACCTCACTGAAAGCCTGCCTGAAATGTTCTTAAATTCCAAATTTCCAGGGGTGTTCCAGCTACAGCAAGACATGCACAGAAAGCATTTGTGTCTACCTGAACATAACCTCACACAGACAGCTGTGCCACAAAGCCAACGTGTGCCATTTTTCCCATAAATGCTTTTAAAAGGGAGAGTGAATCATTAGCTATGAAGGCTGCAGACACAATAGAAATAGAAACTGATAAGCTGCTAGACAGTGAAATGGCTGAACATTCAACACACCCTTAAAAGCATGTGGCTCCCTCCTACTTGTTTTGATTTAAATACACACATAAGGACAGACAATAGAGACAAATTTACACAATAATAAATAAAGCCACCCAAACTCCCAGGATTGATCCAAATAGATAACAAAAGACCTAAACTAGCCATTTCAGAGTGACCACCAGCGTGCATGTTGGATGGCAGCCCATGTGTGTCTCTTTTAGTGGGAGAGAATGGCTCACCTCCCCCCCTGGCCTATCATAAATAAATACTGCTACAGAAATATTTGGACAGCCTGATACAGAGCTTCACTGCATCACAGAGCCTGACATGGGCTTTCTCAGGGACTTCCTTGCCCTACTTATGAGCAAAGGATACATTTCTGTTTTGAACACTCAGTCTAAACACAACGTACCTCGGCTTTACTGTTGTCTCTTGTGCGCCTGTACTTCACTGACTCCTTAGTAGTTACATCTGAAGGATAGTTCTACTATTCAGGGCAAAAATATGAAGAAATCCTGAGTCTTTATATATTTAAGAGCATCTATTCCTTCCCTGACCTGAGAATGCCTGCAGAACTGAAACCAAATACAGGACGTCTTGTGTCAAATCCTTTTAATAAACAAGAAGCAGACAATTACCTGTAGGCTTGGAGCATTATTCATTAATGCCCTCTTAGGGCTCAATACAAAAGGTAGCCACAGACTGATAACTAAATGCAGCCTAGGAAAATCTATGACGTTTTTTGGGGGGAATTAAAGCTGCTTACTGTGTAAAAATTAGACCATTTTCCATAGTTCTAAATGAGAGGTAGTAATGAGGTACCAACACACTGACTCTAACATATTGGGGATTGTTTAATGGAAAACATAAAGAGACCTAAAACCTGCAATTAAGGCCATAAAACTTGTATTGTTCTTTTAATGGGTAGCACTAAACCTGTTTTTTTAACTACTGTAATTAGGGGTTGGCTGCAAGTCGTTGACTCTTGTGACAAAGCTGGTAAACAGTGGACGAGAAAGGCGAAAATATATCTAATCCAAGAAAATGTATAGTTGTTTTTGCCTCCACCTGATGTGCATTAAAACTCTTCAGGGGGAAGAAAAACAACCCCAACATAACCTATTTTGTTACCTTTAATCTACAGCAGTAAATAAGAGATAAATGGTGGGTGAAAAAAACACAGATCTGGGATGTTGAATCCAGGCTGAAAATCCAATGTGACAAAATAATCTTGACACAAAGAGCACCTTCTTCAAAGGATACAACAAAAAGCTAAATAAACTAGGGTAGAGTGCAACATGCAATTCCTTTTACTTGACAAGGGCTCTGATCTACAGCATGCCCTGTGGCCTCAGGTTACAACCATGTTTTCATTTTAAAACGAAAGTGATCTCCATCGAGATCGGCAGCATTCCAGTGTGAATCTTCATGTTAACTTTCATACATTAAAAGGCACAGTACATGACCATTTATGTATGCTTGTCATGCTCACGCTGCTGTAAGCAGGCTCTAATAAAACAGGTGCTGGTTCTCTTCATAACAGCGCTGCCCAATGTAGGCATGATAGCAGCGCAGCACAGATTTTGTTAGAATAGTTTCCCTCCTTAAATGGAGACAGAGGTTTTGTTATAAAAAGCAGAATAAATTGTGCTTAACCGGGGATAGAACAAAATATTGGTGCAGCAATATAACCACATTTTGTTCAATTATGAAGGTGCATGGTGCCAAAATATTGAGATTTTAATTCAGCATTTTAAACAAACCTCACGTCCCTACCTCATGACTCCTCAATGTAGTAGTTCGTACATGAATGAGGGCAACATGAAGAGCAGCTGATGGGATAAAGAAGACTTTTATTTTAGAGGCATATTTTAAGTCATCGGTTAATCTGCCATACATCATTATCATCTTGAGATAAAATTATAACACAACAGCTGTAAAGTGATAGCGTTATTTTAGGCCACCTATCACACAGTGTATCGTGAGTTTCCCTGCAATCTCCACCCTTACATCTCACAACAACAGTCGACAAAATGTAGGGTTGATTAAACCGTTGCTGGTAATATCTAGTGTTTCTTTTCTTCAGGAATAGAGTTAAGTCATACTGGTGTAACCAATCGAGCAATGCCCCATTGTGTCAGTGGTATAGGTGTCTAAATAATGGGCCCCAAAAATCTAATTTCTGTCCATGCACATGTGCTGAAGAGCTGAATCTTTAGAGAAGGTCCAAAAATAGAGATATCTGTTATTGCTGTTATTGTTCTTTTTAAACTCATGTTATGAGTTTCAGGGCATTGAAAATAAGAATTTCCAGGGTGCAGTATTTTCAAGATGATCTGGCTGCAGACCTCTATGGTGCGGCGTTCTGGGCTTATCTGTTGCTGAGCTCTTCAATGGGCCACCGTGGGGCAGGAAGTGACGAACAATACCCAAGCTGGATCCTGAATGACATACTGAATGATATACATTTTCTGCCTGATGTCAGAGGTTATGGTATGTGGCTAGTATTTTCACAACAGCAGACTTTTATGAATAAAAATAAAAAATGTACTAATGGGGAGACATTTTGATTTAACACACCACAAACTAAGAAAAACCCTGACAAGGGTTTGTACATCACTTCCTGCCCCATGGTCGTGGTCAGCCCACCATAGAGGTCTGCAGCTTTGGTGCCTCTCAATATTTTAAAAGTAGCTCAAATAGGGACTCCTTTAGGTAATGTTAAATGAAGTTAACTTTGTCTAATGTAAAATTTTTAAGCCACCCATTGGATAGCAACATTGATATGTCACCTTTGGTCAAAATTTTGGATCCTTCAACACTTGTCAATTCCACTCAGGATGAGTTTCGAATCCAGTATCGACATGGTACCGGGTACCAACTCAACCGGTACCGACCGGACCAAATTGCAACACAGATATTGATACATCATTGCAATACCCCGCCGACCCAAACAAAAGGCCAGTGAATGTGTTAGGTAAGTTACACTTGTTTCCTTTTCTTATCCCAAATTCGAGTGGTATCTTAAAAAAATATTTCTGTGTAATCATTTATGATGCTCAGACAGCTTTTTAGTCTCCTTTGACTTTCGACACTCTTCGCTCCTCTTAAAAGCATAGATTCAGGTGCCTTTTAGGCACCAGCACCATATAAAAAGCATAGAATTAGCAGAAAAACCCAAACAATACCCAACCCTACCCGTTTGTAAGTTGTACTTTCTCTGTGATTCTGATGATGGTACCTAAAAATACCAGTGCTGTATTTCACAAAACAAGCACATAGGAGAGAAATAAATCAATAAAAATTGCCAGCAAACTTCCAAACACTCTAGAAATTACACAATTACATTGGTGATTCTACAAATACCTCCACATCTATAGTTAAGGCTACATGAGTACTTCTTTTGATGACATTTTTAGATAGTAGATGTTTCCCTCTATTCAAAGAACCTAAAAAGTGGTGGTTAAGGCCAGACCGTCATATCAAGTGTATTCAGTGCTCTTCAGTATAAACTCTGTGCCTCATCATATCTCAGATTCTGAACAACATAAGAGAGCTCTTGTGAACAAAAAATACAAAAGCCACCAGGTCAACAAGAAAATGAGGGCATCACTTTGGCATTAATTATTTGGGGCATTGGAGTAGAATCAATTGAAGAAAGCACTCCAAAAGCAGTGTATTTACATAATTATCCCTCTCATCAGAAACAAGGCCACACATATTTCTTTTAACATGAAGTAATGAGGTCTTTCTTAGAATACAATGTAAAATGTCAAGGACATTCTTCTCTTAATCTCTTATATGCATATAGTCTTCTGAAGATATGTGTCATCACTAGCTCTCCAAACTTTATACTAGGCAGATTTCTTTTCACATTGTTGTGTCTGTGTTATACTTTTAAAGAGCTAACATTATAACTGACACAGAGCCAGGAAGCAGCTTAACACTGAGTTGTACAGTAACATGAACTGTCCTTTGAAAACTGGTGTGCAATGTCTGGTACTTAAGCAATTCTAAGTCTGTTTGATAACAGGCCTGTATTATTTATATTTCAGAATGAACAAAAGACAAACTGAACTGGTGCAACTTCATGTGCTGAAGGTTTTGCTACTGTGCTACAGAATGCAAAAATTATATGCTCATAATTCACTTAAAAAGGGGCAACTTTTAATCTTTAAAACTTGGTATATTTTTGCGAAGTAGTCCAATGCTTTCAGAAAGCACGTAGTATTAAAAAAGTAAGTTCTATAGATAGAGAAACACCGAAAAAAGGAGAAATGTGAGGCACAAGAAAGAATTTGAACACACGTGTAGAGTCTAGGGGTGAGTTCGCTGTGTGAGCCGGTAACCTCATAATCAACGCCATAATCACTCATTTCTGAAAGTCATTATCCTCTTCGCATAAAACCCACGCACACAAACAGAAGTGGGCTAAAATGCAGTGCAACCTAAACAATGCCACTCGACTTTTACTGGCTTACCTTTTATTGTGAGAGTGAACTCGTGGTGTCCGCCGCCACCTCTTCCTCTTCCACAAGGAGAAACCTCCAACTTCAGCAAGCTAGCAACGACTTTCCTCCCATTTTGCGTATCGTCATATTTCAAGTTCCGACCGCTGCTGTAACGTGTGAGTGACTCACTGTCGGCTAATTTGGAGTGCTTACGAGGCGTATTCGCTCGGGCACACTCACAACTGGCGGTAAAAGTTGGTATCAACCCGAGTTTCCGTGGCTGAGGAGGCTGCGGGCTACTCTGTGTGGAGTTTCACCGTTCACTGAGAACAGGAACATAAAGAGACAGCAGCAGGCGCTGATCGGCAGCGGGAGAGAGACGGAGACACAGAGCAGGAGAGAGAGGGGTGGTGGGGGGTGAAGGCTAACTGACCTTAAACCTGAATAATAGAAACACAAATTATAGCATAAGTAAGTCACTTTGGGTTTTTATTATCTCACTGCCCTAATTAGCTTAATGACACCCCAAAATGCAATTAAAAGATACCTACACGATAACTATCCCCACAGAAAGAGAGCATCTTATGTTGAGATAAGCATATGCTGTGTTTTCAACGGCTGTGTGCGGTTTAAGCTACTGTATGTAGGCTGTGGTCATAAAACGGAGCTATATGTCGCTAAACTTTTACCCAGAATTTGTTGAGTTGCTTTGAGTATATTGTTAAAATAGCAATGAGTCGAAAAACCACGCAGAAGTGTATTATTTGGACTATATTTTGTCTTAGTATGGGCAGTAAGCTGAGTTTCACAGGCTACAGTCTAGCATGTTGCCTATCTGCCGGCCTGTGAGCTGCTTCCCCTCCCCCACGCTCCACTATTTTTCGCCTGCCTGGTCACACAGCGGTTGATTAATTCTCCTTTCGCCTTGCTCAGTCATTCAGATTTGGAAAGTAAATAACAAGTTGACATCATTACGGCTCTACACTGGTGTGACACATTCCTTTGGCTACCGTACATGCAGTAATACATGCGCGTGACATTTTCCATCCTGTGTTGACTATTGTTTGGCTTCAGCTTCAATGTTTTGCAGTGTAGTTTTTAAGATGGAACTACACGAACAAGGCATAGAATGTTGTGCCATAGAAAAAAATGTTCAAAATATCATTTCTTCTATGTCACAGTGTCATATGTATGGAAGCCAATTTCTGCCAAATAGAAAAGAAAAAAATTGAAAGTTAGGCAATTCTTCAAAGGGAAGAAATATTTATGAGATAAAAAGTCATGATTATGAGATAAAAATCGAAATTATGAGATAAACATTAAAATATAAAAAGTCTAATAATTCCGACTGTCATAATTTCTGACTTTATATCTCACAATTTCGACTGTTTATCTCATAGTTATGACTTTTTATCTCATAATTTCAACATTTTATCTCATAATTTTGATTTTTTTTATCTTACTATTTCAACTTTATATCTCATAATTTTGAATTATTTTTTTTAATTGCCTAACTTCCACATTTTTCTATTTTAAGTGGCGTAAATTAGCTTCCATACATTTGTGTCATGTCGTGTTGTTGTTTTTTTTTTTTTTTTCATTTTTATACCAGGCTCTGTTTCTATATAAACTTAGCAAAAACATCAGGAATATGTGTTCATTAGGTTGTGTCTTTGTTGTAATAATGGTTCTTGGCAATAAATCTCACACTGTTGGAAAGTTTATTTCCCTTTTAAAGGGTGCCACATTTGTACTGAACATGTCTGGATGTGCCTATAAAAAAATGCCAAATCTTCTCTGCCAATGCCAAACAGCTGTTGCTGTTAATTCCTGTTTAATGTTACTTGGTGGATTGGTGGTGGAAGTCTAAATAAACAAGACATATTGGCAGTTTAACACACAACAGCTTGGCACCTCTTCTTTCATGCTGGTCACCAGCCACAAACTGCTGCAGGATGGCATCCCATTCTTCAACCAGCATTTGTCATGAGTGTGCAAATGTGGTTGTGTTGGTCACACTCACTCAAACAGCACGCCCAAGATGATCCCACAAGTGTTCAGTGGGGTTGAGGTCAGGACTGTTGGCAGGCTGTTCCATCCTCTCCACTCCTAAATTCTGGATGTAGTAGTCTCTGGCCCCATTTAAACGACAACGTTTTGCTTCGTTTTCCGTTTTCGTTTCCAAAAAGTTCCACGTTCAGACGGCAATGTTTTCAAAACGATCTCCGTTCACACGAGACTGCGGTAAACGCCAAAAACCATGTAGTATACATGCCAGGCCAGTAGATGGTGGTGTGATTTTGCAATGTCCAAATATCGCCTTCAGGCTGCCTTTTGACGGTGTATGGGTCGAGTCAGAATCTGGTTCAGGCGTGAAATACGTCTCAGCTGATCCAAGTGATGGTGAAGTAAATCAACACTTTGTTGGAGAAGTACAGTTAAATTCAAAAGAGTGAGGAGCACGAACAGTACACTGGTGTCAGCCATCTTTGTTTTGTTTTGGGCTTCCCATCAGCGCATGCTTTATAAGCCTACTCGCGCATGAATATTTACTGCAGCCGCAGTGCACATGTCTGTTTTCAGAAAGTGCCAGTTTCCCTGTTTCCATGGAGATGGGGGTGTTTTGAAAAACTTCCACTCTGGAGCCCGTTTCCAAAAAGTTCTGTTTTCAGACACCTAAACGCCGCTGCTGTGTAAACGGAAAGCCAAAATGCTACAAAACTTTTGCGTTTTGCTCTCGAAAACGATGTCGTGTAAACGGAGCCTCTGATAAACCATGCTTTGTGGGGGTGAGCATTAGAGATATGGGATTGCCACTGGTTGCAGAATCTCATCCCGATACCGCTCTGCATTGAGATTGCCTATCAGGCACCTTGTCAGCACCTGGGGGTACCAGAAGCTCAAAACAAGAGTCAATAGAAACAGCAAAATAAGCTGTTTGGCACTGGCAGAGAAGATTTGGCAAATTTATCATAGGTGTAATCTGCATACTCAGCTCTGCTGCTCATCCCACAAATGCATGTTCCTTACAAATGTGGCTCCATTTAAAAATAAATAAACAGGCTCTCCAAAAGTTTAAGATTTATTGCCAATAAGCATCACTACAACAAAGAAATAATTTACCAAAAATAATTTCAATACTTTTTGTGCTAAGTTTATATATATAAAGGAGTTTGGCAGAAAAGTGACAAAAGGTAATCAGATTAAAACTGAGACTTTACAGCTTCTAAGGTCTTAGGTTATGATAGGAAGACTTAAAATTAAAGGTTAAAAATATTAAGTGAATAATGATGGTTCTGGATTTTTTTCCTATGGTTCATTTTGATAATGTCACACTGGCTAGAAACAAAGAAATGTAATATTCTGTATTGATATTTTCACAGTGAGGGCTTCAAGCCAACGCCCAGACCTCAAAAGGAAAAAAAATACTTTGTTATGTTGTCAGTTGTGATATTTCTTGTTTCTGTGATCTCAGCCTTTCTATAAGCTTGGCTTGAGTCCTGTCTGTAAATATAAAAGCACCTATGTTTGATTTGAACACTAAAACTGCAGCACAAGAAAGAGAGAATCTTCATTTCGACCCATCAGCAAATAACATTAAACTACTTCCTTGCTGTTGCCAAAAGATAAAGGAGGTTTGTGTAAGGACAGCAAGGCAGGTCCCATTCTAAGCATTGTGAAGGGACTGGTCTCAATGTTAGGGAACATCCTTACCCTGTCTTTGCCCCCAGTGCCATGTGCTGAATCTTTAAGGAAGGTCCAAAAATAGAGACATCTGTTCTTAAATGTCAGGTATTTTCTAAAGTGTTTAGCACAGTACATTTTACATGTAAATTTTTCTCGATTTACATTTTCAGTGGAAGATTTTGAAGATTGGAGTATTTATGGCACAGTGATGCTGTATAAAGGAATGAAAGAGCTGCTCTGAACCACAGACTCAACTCTCCCCATCCCCCACTGACTATTAAGGCTGTGAATGAGGATCGTGAAATGAATCCAAATAGTTTTTAAGGTAACACATGATTACATTTTCCAGTACAGTGCACTGCGTCCTTATTCTTTCATTCATTTAAATATCTGCAGAGATTGTTTTCTGTCAGATTCCACATTGCAGCAGAAAGACCAGCAAACAAGACTTTTTGTTACTGGATTGGCACCGTCTGCTCCAAAAATTCCCAAGACTTAATTGCATGTGCAGTGCCAGAGTTCATAGTAATGAAGGAATTTTTCCCTGTGCAACTATGTTGCTTGTTATCTCATTGGTTTTTGATAACAATGGCGGTCTTTGGAGCAGAGTAATGAATAGCAGATTTTGGCTGCACAAGTAGTACAGAAGTAACAAATTTAGTAAAGTGTTGTCACATTTTTTCTGGCTTTATATTTTATTTGGTTTATAAGACTCATGAGACAAAACACTACCGTAGCTAGTGATATACTCTAACTGTTGTGTTTATTTTTTACCAAGTGGTCCGGTTGGTTTAGCTCAGTAGGGTAAAGTAAACCCTGATCTTATTAGCGTTTCCAACGTCATCGGTGCCCTAACTGTAGGCAGGGGTGTAAGCATCTGCCGTTTCCAATTCCTCTCATGGATGCCTCTCAGGCTGTTTTGTAATTTTGTTTACTTGTCCTTAAGCTTTTTACATTTAGTCCAGCACTACTTAAATGTCCCCACAAACCACTTTGCAGCCATCCTTTGTGGAACAACCTGGACCATTTTCTTGTTCCTGATGGCACCAATCAGTTCCCTCTGCACCTCATCTCTGTCAAAGGTCCCCAAAGTCTGAACCTCTGAGGTTGACAGGAGAGAAGAATTAATAAACCTTTCAACCACTGAATTAACTAGGCCTGGATGGGAACTCTCGAAAATCTGGGGAGTTATTTTTCAAGAGACACTGATATTTTCCCTTAAAAAATGGTCAAATTGAATATTTTTTATCGTATTTATTACCAGCTGCTACCAGAGTCAGAGCAACACACACACAGAGGCAACAGAGGAGAGTGATTTTTCATAATCAAATTTATAATAAAATGTTGTTTTTTTTCATAATATAATGCAAACATAAAAGTATTTAAATTATAGTGCCAAAACAGAGCTGAAAGGCTTTCTGTCCAAGGAGTTTCTTGTACTGCCAACTACTGTTTATGTTATTCTCTATGTTTATATTGTTAGATTTGTGTTGGAGAGGTGTCTCCCCCCTTTGCTTACTGCAGGCTGGTTGGTGAGGGCTGGAGCACTGGGCAGTCATGGCTGCAGCTCCATAGGCTGCCTTGGCATCAAGATCTCCTTTTGATCACCTTGTGTTTATGCTTTAGATGCAAGTGTATGCTACAGCTTCCAGTGTGGTAATCCGGCCGGCTCCTCTCCAACCTTTGAGTCGAATGATTTTTGTGAGTGTTTTTCGGTGAGTTTTTGCCTCTTTGTCTAACTCGATTTTCTCTTCTTTTTTTGCAGTGCACTCACCATCATTTGCACTAATGTTATTGCAAAATAGACTTCTTTGACCTTTCTACCTCACTTTCTGATCTGCTCATTTGTTGTTTCCCTTTATAGGTAGAAAGGCAGCAGGAACAAAATGATCTACTTAGAGTAAAACATAGCTCTACATAAAGTGTTACCCATTCTATATGGATAATTTACTGTGAACCCCAAAAGACGCATGCCAAAAAAGTAGCCCAGCATGGTTTGGTATTTTTTGTACCTTTACCAATTTTTCCAAACTGGAAATGCAAATAATTGTGTATGCCCAGCCAAACTGACCCTGACTGCTTTGTGAACATGCAGCTTTATACTCACTGTAGAAACAAAGACATGAAACACAGTTCACAGCGGACATGGAGATGTCAGTCAGTCTCTGACGTGCCATATATTAAGGCCATATGCTTCAGAGAGTCCTGTCAGAGCTGTTTCCCCCCCGAGTAATCTATATTTGATGAGAGCAGATAAATGGATATATGAGAGCAGTCTGCCAAATAACGCTTTCAAAGCCCTTTGACAGCAAATTGTTATATAGATTTCAAAAGGGAAGTGAGGCATAGCATTTCCAGAAAATGACATCTGTTCTTCTCAAACATCCGGCCTATGTTATATATAACTTATATAACAAAGACATACATTTCAAAACATGCTGTTTATTCCTCTGTAATCTCCTGTCTTCTTCATCCAGTTCTCATTTCACTGATAATTTCTCTTCACTTTAACGATCAGCACTGTTTTTACCAAGGTCAAGTGAAATGCCTTGAACACACTTAGGGTCCCCGTACTGAAAAGAGAAGTGAAAGTAGGTGTATTTTCCAGCTTTAGTTGTTCATACACCCACGTCCCAATGGGAGACTCTCCCTAAGTGACAGTAGGGAAGAAAACCATGACATAAAGAGAGGGAGAGAACAGAAATTGTAAAGCAGCAGAGTTGGATGCAGTGATGAGGTTTTGCATTTATTTTTCATCCTAACTGAAGCATACTTTTCCCACCAACCCCAGAAAGATTTCTGCATAAATTTGGGGTGAGCTGACACATGGAAGCAGAAGATACTCCGGATGAGAAGTGGAGACCTTTATGACACAATACTGGGGCTGGATGGGGGTGGGGCTTTGAGTTTTCTGTTAATTTGCTTATCATTTTTAAACAGGAAACCACACTTTTCCATACGTTTTTAAACTCAAATTTCTGATAGTTTCAGTCGACTCAAAGTCATTCACAAACAAGATCCTTAGGCAAATTTCTTCTGCCATGTTCAGCTCAACCACATTGTATATTCTCCTTTTTCTTAGAGCAACAATCCTTTGGGATTTTCCAAGTGCTGATCCCCATCCTAACCCTGTCACACTCCAATGCAGGCAGCTTGAATTTATGCTCTGGTGAAGCAAGAGGGACAACATTATCTGCAAATAGAAATGCAAAGAAATTCTGACGCAGTTTTCTCTCTAGAGGATATAAACAGTCCATGTTATATAAATATATTTGTTTTTTCTTTTTAAATTAGAAATGAACTCTCTTAACCCTGTCCTAACCCCCTCTCCTTTCCCCTCCCCCAACCACCCCACCCCCACAAACAATGCTTACATCCTACTAACAGAGGTTAGCAAAAGTATTCATACCTCTTGAACGTCACCTAATTAGTAAATACAGTCCACCTGTGTGTAATCTAATCTCAGTCTAAATACAGCTGTTCTGTGAAGGCCTTAGACGTTTGTTAGAGAACATCAGAGAACAAACAGCACCATGAAAACCAGGAAACACACACCAGACAGGTCAGGGATAAAGTTGTAGAGAGGCTTAAAGCAGGGTTAAAAAATATTTCAAGCTTTGAACATCGCACCGACCACTGTTCAAACCATCATTCGAAAAACGGACAGAGCATGGCACAACAACAAACTTACCGAGAAATGGCCGTCCACCTTAACTTACAAGCCTGGCAAGGAGAGCATTGATCAGAGAAGCAACAAAGGCCCCGTCCACACGGAAATGAATTCAGGAGTATATGCAAACATTTTTGTCGGATTGGTGTTTCATCTCCTCAGAAACAGCGTTTCGGGTGACTGTAAATTATACTTTTTGAAAACGGGTCCCAGAGTGCATAAATCTTTAAAAGACTACCGTTTTGTCTCTGTGTGGACGGCTATCCACATCTTTCTTAAAACTATTACGTCACACATAGCGCAGCTCTCGTAAGGCGCCTGCACATCCAACCAAAACAAACATGGCGGATTACAGATTTGTGTTCACGCAGCAGAAGCTTCTGGGCTTGTTATGGCTTTTACAGCAAAATCTGATGCTGCTTCACCATCACCGTGAAACACATACACCATATGTTCTTAAATCCAATGCAGAGAACAACCAGAAGGGCAACTAGAAGAAAGTTTGTGTCAGTTTTTGGTGATCTTCTCTCAATTGGTGCATTTTCGTGGCAGCTTTACAGCGCCACATACAGGCTTGGCATATATACTACAGCGTTTTCAGTTGTTTTCAGTGGTTCCGTGCTTACATGAATATTTCCTGAAACGATTCCGTCTTTACGGAAAACTTTTTCAAAACAGAACGGCAATAAATTGTTTTTGTCTCCGTGTGGACAGAGCCAAAGAGGCCCATGGTAAATCTGGAGGAGCTGCAGAGATCCACAGCTCAGGTGGGAGAACCCGTCCACAGGACAGCTATTATTAATCATGCACTCCACAAATCTGGCCTTTAAGGAAGAGTGGCAAGAAGAAATAACATCCACGGAAATAACATCCATTTTGCAAAGCTCCTGTCTGAACCGTTTCGGCCCGGTTAGAAAGTGACAGGACCAATCAGCGTTGAGGAAACCGGAAAACCTAACACTGCACATCACCCTGAACACACCATCCCCATCATGAAACATGGGGGGGGGGCAGCATCATGCTGTGGGGATGCTTTTCTTCAGCTGGGACAGGGAAACTAGTCAGAGTTGATGGCACGATGGATAGAGCCAAAAAACTCCTCTTGGAGGAACACCTGTTAGAAACGCCAAAAGACCTTAAGCCAGTTACACACTGCCAAGTGGTAACTACCCTGAATACCGCCTCTCTGCTGGAGTCCCCTGAAATGCCGAGCGTTTTTTAAAGCGGCTGCTGCCTAGAAAAAACGTTTCAATGGTTGGTTCCACAATTTTACAATGAAGTTGAATTGAATATAAACATATATATATATATAAACACATTTTTACACTGTACAACTAAAATCACAATGCATTTAATGTATTGTTGAATGTGTATTTATATTTAAAATAAGCTTTACAATGGTTGAACCATGATGTAGAGCTCAGGACATTCCGACACCAACATTATAAGTTCCTCCATTGTTTGCTTTGACCCGCAAAGCCTGCTATTTCCGGGTTCTCTCCCTCCTTCGATGTGATTGGCTGCTGCCAGGCGGCTGCCGCTAGAAAGTTCAACATGCTGAACTCCGAGCAGCTGGGCAAAATCTTTGTACGTTCACATGGGCGGCAACCGCTTCTGGGTCCTACCGCCACGGTTAAAACCGCTACCCCTCTGCCACCCTTCCCTCATTAAAATGACTGGAGGCAGTGACTTGCCGCGCAGCGGTGTGTAAAAGACTTAAGACTGGGGCGGTGGTTCACCTTCCAGCAGGATAACGACCCTAAACATACAGCCAGAGCTATGACGGAATGGTTTACATTGAAGTATATTCCTGTGTTAGAATGGCCCAGACAAAGTCCAGACCTAAACCCGATTGAGAATCTGTGGTGAGACTTAAAAATTGCTTTTCACAGACACTCTCCATCAAATCTGAGTGAGCTTGAGCTATTTTCAGTCTCTAGATGTGCAAAGTTGGTAGAGCCATACCCCAAAAGACTTGCAGCTGTAATTGCAGCGAAAGGTGGCTCTACAAAGTATTGACTCCAGGGGGCTGAATACTTTTGCACACCACACTTTTCAGATTTTCATTTGCAAACTTTTGGAAGCCATGTATAATTTTCCTTCAACTTCACAATTATGTACCACTTTATGATTGTGTATCACGCAAAATCCCAATAAAATATATTTCTGTTTTTGGTTGTAACATGAAATGTGGAAAAGTTCAATACTTTTGTAAGCCACTGCTTCCTGTGATGGTGATGTTGTCTTACTTACTGTCCCTATTGTGGAGACAGATTTAATGTGCAACGTACAAAACAAGTCACCTTAAATTGAGTGACTGTGAGAGTTTTTGCTACGAAAACGAGTTATCGTCTCCTCTAGTCATACCGATGTGAACTGGTCAGCTTCTAAAACATTGCAGAGTGGCCCATTCAGATTCAGATTCAGCCAATTTTATCCTTGTGGGGTAATTGCATTTGCAAGCTTTGGTCTGAACTGGGCTCAAGAGTTTCCAATATGGAGACCTCATGTGTTTGGCTTCAGAAACCACTAGATGATGTCACTGGGACCACATCCATGTTTTATATAACTTTGGTTATTGCTCATGAAAGCAGAGACCAGACTAAAAAAGGTTAGCTTATATTTCCATCTTTTTATGTCAGCCTCATGGTATTTGAAAGCTGCATTTATTGAGCAGAGTGCTGTGTAAGCTCTAGTTGTCAGCTCCTCACTGCTCGAATGCCTAAAGCTTCCACCAGTCAGCTATTTTGCCTTCTGCACATCTATTACATGCAGTACGGTAGGAGAGCTTCCTGCCATAGAGCTTGGGCTGACCTCCTAACAAAGAACAGGTTCAATCTGCCTCCCCTCCCCCTAGCCGGGAAGCTGATGAGGGTCACATGACCTTTCTAGACAGCACTGAGGAGCAATGGTAATATGTACGGGTGGGGGAAGGGCGCAGCGAGTCACACGACTCTTGTTGTGTCGTTATTAGGCCGGGGAAGCGCGTGGAAAGCTCAGTCTGTAGCAGGGGAATATCCAGTTGGATATCTATTCCTCATTGTGCTCTGGTGTCCATTGACATATTGGATTTAGCTCCCTAAGCCCTGCTGCTTTATTTACACTGTAAAGAGAATAGGAGCATGGGGGCCGGCTGTCAGAAGCAGTCTGGAGGAAAAGGCTTTACTATTTGTGTGTGCGAGCAGGAGCATGTGGTGCAAGAGGGAAAAGCAAGCCCTGTGTACTCACTGTACAACACCACCCCCACTATCTCCCTCCCCTCCCCCACTGCAATCATCCACACTGGCTGGAGATTCAGCAGGCTTTCTGTGGTACATTGTTATGTCATAGCCTACAGACCTATTTTTCAGACAACGCATAATAGAAGAGCTCAACATCTTTATTTCAAGTCTTCAGGTGCACATATTTGGTTTTAGAGAAACAAAGAAAAGACCATGTGATGCCTGACAACACAAAGCTACAACCACACAGTATGCTGTCTCCTGCAAACATAGTCCTAAAATATCAGCCTTTTTTTTTTATGATGATTTCCTTTGTTTTTAAACCATGTCACTTCAGGGAGCCACATTCCTGCCCCCGCCATAATCGAATTCCTTTTACAGAACAGAGGGGGAGGGGTGAAGGCGGGAAAGCAGACAGATGTCAGAGATTCAAGGGTCGAGGACAGAGGTCAAGGCTTGGTGACCTGGGCATCCAGCAGACTCGCCTTCCCTTTCCTCTGCCTCTAGCACAAAGGCAGTCATTGACTTTACAATGCCTTTTCCTTACAGTGACATTTAAATCTCTGAGTTATACAGATCGGATATTTCTCCTCAGAACGGAGACTGCTCAGAGGCAAAACGTTTTTACTCCATCTGTTTTTTTTTCTCTTTAACTAGTGCAATTTTGAAAATGCTGAAAATGATTTAGAGAACAAACTTATCTATGGAGCATTTTAATGGGAACATTTTACCCATTAGGAAATGCACTTTTTCACTTCTATGAGTAGAGGCCCAATCGTAACATTGCAGTATATACAAATACATCCCAATTACAGGGTGCCTTGAAGGCCTTTGTTGTGTTACATCTGCTTGTTTGCCATCCAGTTTCTAGGGCTACTGTGGCCAGAAAACACATAATTTTTTCTTTAGCCAGCAAATGCCAAATGTAGTGATTCACTGAGAAATTTGAATTACCTATTAGACCCTCTAGCCAACAGGTTACCTTTAAATGTAAGTTACTAGTTTCAGGTCAATGGAATTGATACCAATATGGGCATTTAACACAAGTTAGGCCTTGAAACGTCAAAATATTTTCAAAATAGCAAGTTAATTTTTGTCACATAAGTTATGTTAGCTTGTTGTTGATGTTCTAAGGCAACAGTGGCTGCACCTAGGTTCTTTCTCAGACCAGACCATCTCTTTCAGTCCGCCTTGAGCTGTAGACACAGGCTAAGAAGGCTCAGCCCTTTGCTAGCTAGGTTCTTCAGAGAATGCTAACCCTAAACTGGGACATAGAGCTACACTGTGGCTGGAGATGGTCATAGAAACTACTAGCATATCTTAATTTAGTCAGAACTCTTTAATATCCAGTCCAACTTCAAACCAAAAACAAAGCTGACCCACAAACTCCCCTAACTCAACTTTTGATGGCAGCATTACCAGGAAAGACACACGATGAAGATATTTACTGCTTTTAGTGCCGAGTGATGCTTGATCCAAGTTGAGCCAACACCAGACTAGCTCTTAAACACCTTTGGTGAAACCATAAATGTCATTAGCTATGCTGTTAAGCTAACATTGTAGATGAATTTTAAGCCTGAACCTTTTTTTTTTAAGTCTGGCCAGAGACCAACTCTGTCTGGACGGAAATACATGCTAAAACATTACAAATAAAGTCAGATTAAACTTGAGGTAAGGGCTAAGGTAAGGGTTAGGTTACCAAAAGTTAAAAAGTTAAAACCTGACCTGCAAAACCTATTTAAAAAATTTAAATAAAATAGTCTGCTAACATAAAGAAAGCTAAAAAAAAAAAGAATTATAGAGTCTACCGTACCAGACAGAGCTAATAAAGTTACGTTAGCAGCTTAGTTCATAAGTGTTAGTTATGAAGCTAACCATGTTATGTAAGCTTCAGTGTAGTTTGCTAAATCTCACATTGCTGAAGCTAGAGCTAACCTATCTTCATTGACTTACGAAGTAACATTAACTATGTAGCTAGCAAAGCCACTAACTTGGATATATTAGCTTTCCTAGATATGTTAGGTAACCTAGATATGTTACCTTTAGCATCGTTTGCTCAAGCTCATGCCTCTAAAGCTAGAGCTAACATAGCTTCATTGGCTTAAAAGTGACATTAACTATGTAGCTAGCAAAGCTGCTTACCTGGATATATTAGCATTCCTAGATATGTTAGGTAACCTAGATATGTTAGCTTTAGCATAGTTTGCTCAAAC
Source organism: Cheilinus undulatus (assembly GCF_018320785.1). Lineage (NCBI taxonomy): Eukaryota > Metazoa > Chordata > Actinopteri > Labriformes > Labridae > Cheilinus > Cheilinus undulatus. Next base: position 39,790,760 of record NC_054879.1, on the reverse strand, counting down.
TCACATTGTTAAAGCTGGAGCATAACATAGCTTCATTGGCTTAAGAAGTAACATTAACTGTGTAGCTAGCAGCTAAAGAGAGCAACCGTTTTCAGTATTTCTAAAACTGTAAATACGTTTAAACGCTAATACTGTCACTTCCGTCCTGACAGTGGAGGTGTGTCTCACAGTAGTGGTCTGCAAAAGGGCGCCTGAGAGCTATGTCAGTGTGCTAGTTATCATTTTAGCCCTGTCTACATTTGTACAAGAAGCCTGAAAGTTTTCTGCTTGTTTTCTGTCTCAGCCTCATGTTCGGACACATCAGTTTTCACCAACACCAAGCTGAATTTTTCCTTCTAGACATTTAGTGTTTCTAATCCCCATTTTCTCTTTTGCCTGACAGGAAAAACATGAAGGGGAAACCCCTGCTGCGATGAACAAGTATAAACAAGCAAATCAGGACAATTTTTGAGGGTCAGTTACCCTGAAATTCCTTTAAGTCATATCTAAAACATTTCCAGAATGCATGTGTAAAATAGATGGTTTTTTTCTGAAACCTCCCCACTGCAGAAATGGATTAAACTTTCTGTAGGTTAGGGAACGGGTTAAGGTAGGGGATAGGATACCAAAAGTCAAAAGTGAAAAACCTAATTACAAAAAAATGTAATAATGCTTAGAAAACAGACTACTAAGAGGAAAAAAGCATGCCCTCCAGGAACACATTTTAGAGGTAGCATATGTAACTTACATTACTCTTTTAGCTGTTTAAGCTACACAGATAATGTAACTACATAGCTAATCAAACTAATGTTAAAGCCCCCAAAGCTTATAGTTAACCAACAAAGCAACAAAGCTAACATTAGCTATGTAAGCTAGTGACTTTATTTAGATAGCTAATGTAGCTAAAGCTCACAAAACTCATGCATATATACTAACAAAGCTGCAGAACTAACATAAGCTACGTAAGCTACGTAGCTACTTTTTTTCTATGAAGCTTACATAGCTAACTTAGTTCAAACCGAAGAAGCTCATGGATATCTATGCTAAAGACATTACAAAACTAACTTAAGCTACATAAGCTGTGTAGCTACTTTACCTATGTTGCTACATAGCTAAGGCTCACGAAGCTCATGGATATCTATACTACTGAAGCTAAGGAGCTAACATTATCTGTGTAAGCTATGTAGCTACTTTATCTATGTAGCTAACATAGCTAAAGCGCACAAAACTCACGGATATATATATATATATGCAAAGCTATGGAGATAACTGTAGCCGCATAAGCTATGTAGCTGCTTTATCTTCATAGCTCACAGAGCTTATGTTACATACGTTGCTACCTGAGCTTTACTGACTTTTGCTAAGGCTGACATTGCTAAAGCTAACTTAGCCACAATGGCTTACATTGTAATGTTAACTTTGTAGCTAGCATAGTTATGTTAGCTTTAGCCAAAGCTAACAAAGCTAACGCGAGAGACTGTTCGTGAATCTACTTCTTAAACAGTTCTGTACATATTCTACCCCAGGGATAGGCCTCTGACCTTTTTCTCTGTTTTATTTATAAAATATTGCTAAGTCTGTCATTTTGCAATGGGGTTATTTCATTTCATGAATGTAACTGCCAGATTTTGTTTATGAATAAATTTTAACCCCAAACACAAGAATATCTAAAACTGGAAATACACTGCATCAGCAAATCTGTCGTGTAAAGCCTAACCTCTCTCCTTAGTTCATTTATCACTTTCTATGGAGGCAGCAGAGCTGCTTGTAAACAGATCTACAGATACCATGCTGGGGAGCCTTACTGGAAATACAGGGTGTGGTTTGCTTTCAGCTTATAACCCGAGGGCGTTTTTAAACATTCCTACTGTATGATTTGTAGTCCGGAGGATCTCACAGGAGCAGTGATCTCCTACTAACATTGTATTGTTAGCTCATAGGGTGGGGGATGGGCATGTCTGCTGTGCACTGGATCACTGCTTTTCAGCCTCCTGCTTTGTCATAGCAACATAATGCTGTGTAATAGGTCTGCACCCTGCCAGGCACCTCATACAAAACTGACAAGCCCCATTTCATAATCAACCTCCTGACCTGCAGGTACCAGGAGTTGACATTTAAATATGACTGTCATTGTTCGTGTTGTTCCTTCTGGAAATCTGCGTTGATGAAAAAGATTCACACGTGCCTGAGAGTGATGAGCCTGTGTAGGAGAGAGAAAGAACAAACTGTGATATCACACATCCTGATAGAAGTCATTCACATGGAGATGTCAAGCACTCTGGGATCTGATATGTAAAGTAAAGTATGTGCTAATATTTCCCTACCAAATTAGGTTATAAAATAGGATAAAGCCTGTTGTGTGTATTTACCGGTGTGTACCAAATCCTTTGAATGTGTTAGTGTTTGTGGCCGTATGTGTGTGACAGAGAGAAAAACAGAGATTACATTGAGCTTCAAAATGTGTTCTACTTTCCATCATATCTGATAATTGTTTGCCTCAGACGAGAGAACAAAATCCTTCTGATAAATTCCCTATTGTTGGGTATTAATGCTGGATCATCTCCTGGAAAATATTGTGAGAAAAAGAGAGAGGGAGGGAAGAGCCAGAGAGAGAGAGGTGTGGAGGCACATGTCTGGGCTTGAAACTTGTATGTGGACACATTGCCATCTAGTGGGCAAAAGTGGTGCTGAAAGAGATGGCATTTTTGTGACATATTCTCTGCTTCTTTCTGCAGAAATGAGTACATTTTTTTCCCCTTAACCTTATTCTGCTTCTTTGCTTTGCTCTGAAAATAAACACTTGAGCAGCCTGCTTGGTCACAGCCTCTGAGGGCAACTCAGCTGTCAGTCAAGCATTACTGGCCAAACGGAGAGCAAAATGCAGCTCTGAGAGCGCGGTTTATACGTTGTATTGCACAACGCTGCATTGTTTGGAGAAGTGGTGAAAGATGGGAAATTTTGCATGCAAAGGAGGTTTTTTCCAGCCTCATATACAAGACAAATATTTTCACAGCAGCAGTGAACAGAATGAACATGACCAGAAAAGAGGCTGTGCAGAGAATTTAAAGAAAATTATATGCAATGTAGTGTAAGCTTGTCTGCAAGAGATGTAAACAGCATATGTTAAATGGATTCACCCTGTGCCTTAGGTATCAATACTCAGAGAAAAAATGCTAATAGAATAGAATAATTAAGATGCTTGCAATGCAAATCAGCTCACCCCTGAACTTTTAATAAACTGCCTTCATTCAAAGCATGCATGGAGAAACTGTCCTGTCCTAAACAGTATGTGTGTGCATGTGTGTGAGTGCTGCTTTTGTCTCTTAACTTGGCCTGTGATGAAAGGTGTCTAATCAGCCGCTGTATGCATATTAACTTGGACAGGATTGCCGTGTTTGTTGCCTTTGCCTGCTGGATGACACTGTAGCAGATAAAGATGATGTCACCGTTGTAGCATGCTCTAACCACACAGACCTCATGTTTCCTCTAGAAAGCTGACTGCTGATTTGCCTGGAGCTGTTTGAGATGTATTAGCAACAGTGAGGAAATGTGATTTACATTCAATCACAGCCTGTGTAGATGAAGAGGTGATAATGCCAGGAAAGGTGGGATTAGAGACTCTCAGTGTTTGCTGTAATCAAACGGAGATCTTTGAACTTTCTGTCAAGTCTGTTAGCGGGTATGAACCTGTTTAGTTGGGGGTTTTCTAATTCAGAAAGCAGCGCTACAATATCTTACAAATGGCTGCAAGTGGGCCAAAAGCTTCTATCTTCAAAATCACCACTTTTCAGAGAATCAAAAACACATTTTTCCTATTTTTTTTAACACTGAATGATTTCAGTGATAAACCGTGAAAAATGGGGATATGAGGTTGTGGCCCGACACCACCAAAATGCAGAAGATTCTCAACAGGTGGGTCAGGACCCAAAAGTGGGCATTGGAGCTGTTTTTGTGGGTCATGAATGCCTGCCTTGAATACCATGGAGGTAAAAGTCTACGATGTATGGAAGCCCTAAGTGGACATAAAAACATGGTCATTAAACAAGTAAATATTTGTTTGATCTTGACCTGTTAGGCTGGTTTTCCCATAAAGAGGTGTTATTTTTGTGTTGTCTCTAGTAAATGAGCAAAATTTACACGTAAAACCAGGAAATGAAGCACAGTTAAGCCATAAAAAAGTACATTTATGTCATTTTCTCAAGATCTCAAAAAGTCCATAGAAGCCCTAAGCAGGCAAATATCCATTTATTTTATTTTTACAAGAAAATTAAAGGTACAGTGTGTAATATTTACCCTAGTAGCCTTTAGTGGAACAAACTCAGGAAAAATGGAACATAATTTTGGTGAACAGACTTTAAAAGACTCCTGTTAGCTTATCCGTTCTAATTTTGGCAGCTATTTTTAATTTTAGTCTTAGTTTTAGTCTTTGAATGAAATGTATTTTAGTAATTTCTACCCTTTTTAGTTTTAGTCTTGTTTTAGTCAATGAAAACTCAAAGCATTTTAGACTAGTTTAAGTCCATAGAAAGTCCTCACATTTTAGTCTTTACTTTTAGTCCAAGCATTTATCCTCTTGCTTAAATCTGGTACCAAGTTATGGTAGAATGTTCTATACACTCTGCTAAGCCTGGGGTCCCTGCTTTCTACAGCTGAGAGGCAGAAGAAACACAGCTGCATCATTTTTGACAGATTTACCCACAGTGGAGAAATATCACGGATTCTGAATGTCTGACGAAAACTACATTACATTTTAGTCTTGTTTTAGTGATCTTGATAAAAACTAAACTTAGTTTTTGTCAGTTTTAGTCATCTCAGATCTATTTTTGTTAGTCTTAGTCTAGTTTTTTAGTCCTAGTTTTAGTTGACTTAATTAACACTGTAGCTTATAAAGCTCTGAACGGTTTAAGCCCAAAACGCATCAGAGACCTTCTAGTCCAGTATGAACCATCCAGACCACTCAGATGGTCTGGTGCAGGTCTGCTCTGTGTTCCCGGGTCAGAACCACTCATGTAGAATCAGCACTCAGTTTCTATGCTCCTTACATCTGGAACAAACTCCCAGAAAACATCAGGTCTGCTGAAAGTCTGAGGTCTTTAAAACCAAAGTTGAAGACACACCTGTTCACTGCTGCCTTTGACTAAAACACTTAATCACTTTTAAAATGTTCTATTTTAACTAGAATTCTGCAGTTTTATTTGCTGTTTTTAATCACATTTAATTTTTTATTTTAAAATATTTTTATTGTGTTTCTTTTTCCCTTTGGAAGTTCTGCTCCATGGACCACCTTGGATTTGACAGTTCTCCAAAAGAGACCAAATGAGAGATACTCAATCTAGAATCTGACTGTTGAACTGTCACTTATTCCCAGTTTAACACACGTCATCTTTAAGGTGTTTATTTACCTTAAATTCGTTTTTTTTTTTAAGTGAAGAGGTGTCTTTTTTTATAGATTTCTTTAAAAAAAATCAAAATATGTAAGTTTTATTTTGAAATGGAGTGAAAGTTTTTCACAATAACAAATAAATCAGTTTTTCCTCGTTATCCTAACCTATTTACCTTGACATGTTGAGATAAAAAGGCACCTTTTTTTGGAAAATGTGTTAATTTTTTAAGACTTCCAGTTAAAATCTGAACTATACATGTTATAATGGGAAATGAAGTCAGATTATTCCATAGCAACAAGGAAATTCAGGTTGTTTCGTGTGTTTTCCTGAAAAAGTGTGTTAGTTTCTTTAGATTTTCAGTACTTAACCAAAATTTGCTGGCAACTGAAGGAAAATAGAGAAAGATCTTGATCAAGATCTTGACTGTTGTAGTAAATGTACATGCGATAACAGAAAAATGGGATAAAATTTCTCCTTAATGAGCAAACTTAGGTTGATTTCTGAAGCTCTCCCCTTTTTTTCTTTGAGGATAACAAATCTGTTTTCTAAAAAATCATTTTTAATGATTAAGTAATTCCAGCAGCTCTCTCTCAGGAAGATCTTCATCATCAGTTCTAACCAACTTCTCTTGGAACAATTCCTTCCTCTTCCCTGTGGATGGAAATACAGCAGACTCCTAAGAGCTGGACGAAGCATGTCCCATATGCAGTTAATGCACTTAACTTCCACAACCCTTGAATATACTTTCCCTGTGGCGTTGATGATCTTAGACTGATTTTAGAATGACATTTTGGGAAGGGCTGTAATTTTTGAAAAGGTTTTACACTGTACGTCTATTTTTGAATGATCTCTTTTGGTTTATTATGATACTAGGATTTTTTAAATCAGTGTTAAATGGTTTCATGCTGCTACTACTGTGTAAACTGTGATAATTGATTGTCCTTGTACCGCTGTCTGCAAACCAAAATAGGATAATAAAGCTCTGAAGGGAGCCATATAACCATAAGTTGCATGTAATAATGGGAAACTGTGTTAAACTTAGATGTAATAAGTAAATTTAGGTTGTTTTCTAAATGTCTTAACCAACATATAATGGGACAATAACACTTGTTTCCTGTGATGGGAGTTAATTTCTAAAGATTTCTAGTTAATAACCAAATTTTGCATGTGATTTTGCTTATTTTCTATTTGTTTGTTCTTGATATTTTAGAAAAACAAAGCTGATTTCCCTTGAAAAAGTGCTAATTGGCATAAATGAAGTCATATTTTGCCATGATGATGGTTTTGTTGTGAGTCTGTGTTCGTTTCTAGAGATTTCTACCAAGTAACAAGGAAATGGAATCAAAGTTTTTTAAACTAGTAAGAGGCTGCCCACTCAAGATCCACCTTGATTTTTTGGGATAATAAAGCTGATTTTCCTGAAAATGTTGGGGGGTTTTTAGATTTCCGTAAAATAACCAAAGTATTTGTAATCACAAGAAATGAGGTAAAGTTTGAGGTAAAGTTGCTTTCTTGATGTCTCATCATATTTACCTCAATAGTTTGCAATAAGAAAGCTGCTTTTCCCTTGAAATTGTTTTAATTTCTCCAGTTTTATTGTAGATAATCAAAATATACATTCAGTTACAGGAAATGTAGTCAAGTTTGGCAGAGAAATCAACTAAAGTTGGGCTTTTCTCTTGAGATATTGACCTATTTCATGATATCTTGGTTTACCAATGCTGTTTTTACATGGGTAATGCTCTTTTTAAACAGATTTGTTGTGTCTTGTCTCTTTATTCAATCAAGTTTTGCTCCATGTTTTTATGAGTTGTTGAAAATGTTCTGATATTTGAGCTGCTGTTTGTCACTGAGGAGGTAATGACTCTGGAGGAAAGACCAGCTGAGGACCACTGACTGAGATGCTGACTTATTCTGGTTGTTTCAGAAACACATGACAAAAAAGCAGCAATTTAATTCAGAAACACTCAAAAATGCATTTTTAAATCTACATTCCTCACACTTACTGTCTAACTTATGTTAGAATGTCGCCTCCATCTGATCTTAACTCCTCTTTTGTTTGCTTCCATTCACAACAAAGCCACTTGTCTCCTCTGATCCACCTTGCCTCCCATCAAAGGTGTGATCTTTGAGTCCACCTGCACCTTTAAGGATCAAAGATACCTGAGTGTTTGATTGTCGTGCACCTTCTTTTTCCTCCAGAGCATGCGGGCTGAAAAGCGATACTGGTGTGTTGGTGTTGGAGATGCCTTTTTGTCAGGTCGTGTGATAGAAACCCACATTTTTGCAGCTCCAGGAATTCCGGTCAGTCTCTTGCAACACCATTACGTACTGCCATTTATCAAAACGCCAAGTAGAGAGAGAGCAGAGAGGCTGCAGAAGATCTCAAAGTAAACCCAATGGAAGAAAGGAAACAGGCATGCAGCGGCTGTTTTACTCTTGTTTTGTTGATGACATTTTGTTAATTTTTAGCTTAAATCTGCACCACAGAAGAGTGAATGGATGCAGTTAGAGCTCCTGGGAGAAACTTTCAGTTTGTGTGGATTTTGTCATCATGCTCTTGTAGGCCTCACAATTAATCCAAGTCCATTAAATAACAAGCTTTAAGCTTCAGTGAAATGTGTACAAATTACTTTCTTACTGAGTGCATGTGTTTAGGTATTGGTGCATGCACCAGCATGTTTATGTCATATATAATTTTTTCTTTCTGTATCTTTCTTTATTTAGCTTTGCGCTTCACTCCTTTGCTTGAAATTTAGATAACTTATGCACCAACTTCCTCTCATGCATATGGGCCTTTACATGGTTATAGAGCATTTAACATACATATGGCTTTAAAAAAATGACATGACATCATATTTTGAAGGCTCAGATGAATTCATGCTTTATATACAGCCCTGAGTGCTTCATTTTAGAAAAGCTTGGCCCCCATGTGAATAAGAAAGGAAAAATAAAACAGCACTGATTTTAAGTTTTTCATTGATAAAACCCCATTAGAATACATCTACACTGCTTTACTTGCAAAAGGAATTTGTATGCACAATTTTAAAAATGTTTCATCATTATTTCAGCAAATGAAAATATGAAAACTTCAGAGTAGACAAAGTCTTGTTACCCCAGCTGAGCTCTCTGGCGCCCCCCCTTGGGGGTCCCACACCCCAGGTTGAGAAACAATGATATAGAGCAAAGGTGTGTAACAGCAGCACAGGGGCCACATGCATCCCCCAAGTCAGTCTCAAATGAAAAATCTGCCATGAAAACATAAAAATAGAGACATTTCTCTCATAATCTTTAGTTAATGATATTAGTTCATTGGCTGTGATTATTTCTGCACAACTTTTTAATATGCAACACTTATTGTACTTGTAAGAAAGTAAATATGCAGGTAAAACATGTAATTATCATGTGCACTGCATTAAAAAACCTAAATTTGATAAGGCTGCATGTATGTTTTTAAATTTCAAATTTCTATTTGTACTTGTGGTCACAAACATAAATGTTGGCAGGCCTGGCCACAGAATTGGCTGAGTGATTATTGATGATATTGGATACGTGTGTTTGATCAGTAGCACTGGTGCTAGCATCCTGGCTAACAGTTTCCTCATCTTGGAGCTGAAAAGTGTGTGAAGTTATTGTTGGGTCTGATGTTCAAATGACTAATTTGGGCCACCTTTTAACCCCTTTGCATCACTGTTAGCAGCCATTTTCCCATAATTTTTCCACTTTGAACCCATTTTCAGTCACTTTTTTTTAACCGCTTTTCACCATTTTCCACCCATTTCCCCCCTTTCTGTCTTTCTGGGCCCATTTTTGCAGCTTTCATCCTATTTTATTTGTCTCTTTTTACCTATTTTTTGCAACTTTTACACAATTTTTGCCAGTTTATAACCACTTTTCACCATTTTTCCACCAATTTTGCCACCCTGTACCCACTTTTACCATTTTTTTCATCAATTTTTGTCACTTTTAACCCACTTTGCAAATTTTGCATTTTTTTTTCAATTATGTCATCATTTTCCCTTAAACTTATTTCACTTCCTTCCACTTTACTCTCTGGAACCCTCGCATCTGTGCAGATCATTGCTTAGCTATGAAGTCTGACATTACTTTCCAATGGTTAAGTCATTGTATCCATCCACAACGGTAACATTAGCAAAAATAAATGTAATTCTGTTTTCAGAAAAAGGCATTTAAGACTAAAAAAGGCTATGTTAACTACAGCATAAATAAATAAAATTATTTGTTTGTTTCCTTGAAATGAGTGGTTATTATTCAAGTAAAAAATAAAATATGATTATCACAGATTAATTTAACAATGGACCAGATTTTCCTGACCTTAATGGCCCCCCCGTACAGAAACCTCTCCCCTTTATTCCCCCTTATGTGCACCCTTGAATGTTGGTGTGATAAGTAATCATAAAAGTAACCAAAGTTGCCCGTCCCTGATAAAAAGGATGAAGGGAAATGCATTTTAAAAATTAAAAGCAATAGCTAAAATAACGAGGCTTAATGGGGAAGAAGATGGAAAAAGTAGTTAGAAATATAATAAAAACATTTTTCCAAAAGAAAATGCAGAAAAAACACTACAATGTTTAAAATCAATCCAAAAAATCAAGTTCCATAAAAGTGGGGTGCACCTGTTACAACAGTATAATGGGGCAGGCAACAGGGGCAGCGACCTGTGGAGTGTCATTTATCTATGCCCACATCTCCTGCTGTGATCCTTGTGGAGACTGTAGATGTCCTTGTGGGGGCTCTTAACTCGCAAAGTGAGGAGGCTGAAACATTGGGAATGCACGTCTCCTCGGCCGAAACAAAGATCCAGGTATTTGGGACGCCTTGGCCATCGAATCTCTGTCTGTGAATGTTGAGAGAGTGGAAGTTATTGAGCATTTCACCTGCCTTGGCAGCATAAACCATCGATCTGCTGACTGCAAGCCTTGGACTCGCACATGGGGCGAGTCAGTGTAGACGGTGTGGTAATCCTGGTATCTGAGCACAAGTACGAAAATCAGAGTCTGAGGCCTGGACATCGACCGATGGCCAGGGGCGCTGACTGGACTCCTTTGTGACTACTTCTCTTCGGTGCCTCTTTGGGTATTGCTGGCCACATCATGTGTCTAATGCTGATGTGCTCAGGAGTGAATGGCTGTGCTTTTATGGGCCTGAACCAGCTCACTGCTTACTGGGTGCCCAGGACCCAGTAGGCTGGCTCAGACACAAAAGTGGCAAAATCTTTACCCAGGAAATGGGATGACACTTCAAGTTCCTGATATGTTATCAATAGTCTTAGACAGCATTAACATAAGAATCATAATGCATTGAAACAATATTAAACTTTGATATTGTCGGCTTAAATTTCAAATCTTATGTTTAAAGAAACTGCAGATATTTGCATACTTCTTGGCTGAATTCCTGGAGTGTATCCCTTCAGTCCAGCAAGAATTAGGATACCCTCTAGATGTGAACATGCAAAACATAGGGATAGGGCTAAGTAGTCATTGCAAAAGTGAAAGAAACCGTCTCTTGGTGCAGAAACCAACTAGCTGTAGACCCAGAAAGAGCACCACCATAGGTTCTGATGGAAATAAAGGCTGGGTAACAGATGACTTAATATTGGCAGGTTTATAGCGATGATATTCAAATCATATATGTAGCTTTATACTGTTGATATGCAACATGTAGGGAATAAGAACTGAAAATACTTGGCCCTGACTTCATTGGTCCTCTCAGGTCTGTTTACAAAGGTAAACACATGTTGTTAGCAGTGACAGTAAATATAGGTGTGAAATAATGTGATGACGTGTGTTTGAGATGAAATCCAGTCGTAGAAGCATTCCTCTCTCCAGATATAGCTTTACGGTCTGAGTTCACTACTGGCACAGGCTTATCCCAGTCAATGAAAGCATGGCGTCGGAGGGATCCGTGTCCCACAGGCTGCAGGAGACATCAGGACCGCACACAGACAGCGTGTTTCCTTCACTGCACACTATAAAACCCACCCACCACACATGGCTGTAATAAGGCAACAAATTAAGCCATTATGCCCTTTTTTTAAGGTACACAGACATCCGTGCTTAAATATTTTAAGAGTAGCTGGGGATCTCTCGTTCTGAGTTACATTGTGTGTCTGAGACCACCAGGGGAAATGGACGCACACCCATCTTATCATTAGAGAGCTGTGGGCTGATTTGTGTGATACATGGACACACTTTTGTGAAAGCCAGAGCTCTCATTAAGACTGCTCTGCTCTTTCTTACTGAGCACAATGGCATGGGAATTGTGTCTGATTGGATGTTTTTTGGGTTTGATTTAATGACTTCAATCATAAAGACAGTGTCTGCGGTTCAGGATATCCTAATATGGGCGTATTTGAGGCTAACTATTTGGCACAGCGTTAATCTGGCTGAAGGCAAGATGGCGACTCACGCCAAATCTAATGAAGGTGTGTAAGTGTGCGTTCCCTTCCACTCTGCACACAGTTTAAGAGCAACACCTATAAAACTTCATTATGCTGCTGCTGTAATGGGGTTCAGGGAAGTACTCCATGAACTGACAAAAGCAGGAGTGTCTTGTAAACCCCCTCGGGGACCTTTCTAATTACATACTCACTTTTTAAACTCCCATAAATAGCGAGGATTTCAAGCTTTTCCTACATGTCATATTTTCTCCACACCTCAGGCTACCAAACAATGCCAGAAGTTGGGAGTCCATCCTGTGGAATTCACTCAGGATGGTTTTAATAGTTTTCCGAGTGGAATTGTTTTTCCAAGCTACTGTTAAACCAGGGGGTGAGGGCTAAATGGAGAGGGCTTCCCTGGGATGTTGGCAGGCTGTACCCAGGCCATATGTGATGGTTTGATTCAGAGAAGCTGGCTTCTCCACATCTCTGATGGATTGTGTCAGCAGTAGATGGCTGTAGGACCAGCCCTCCCTCTATTGAAATAAGGCAGGTGTGTACTGAGCGCTCCATTGTTTCTAATGTTTGAGAGTGTTGTTCCGGTGTTTTATGGAGGCAAAAGCTGGTACACTGCCAAAAACATGTCATGAATTAGTATAGGAAGGAAGGAAGAAATTAATATTAATACCAAAAAAACAGTTTTTTTTCTGCTTGGCTCTTTGAGCAGAGGTATTCTTTGTTGTTGCTCTTAATAACCCCCAGATTAACCTCATTATTAAAGGAGCTTTCCGCTGATTTTGAGCTTCTGTTTACTTGTGTGTGACGAGAACTACTCAACCTGTAAAAATCATAAACTGTATATTAAGATGAAGAGAGAAATGGACACCTGGGAGTGGGTAAAAATGTTCAGAGCTCCCCCAACTGACCAGCTGAAGAGGCCATAAACCTCGTCTCCTCCATGTTAACAGATGTTAGTACTGTAAAGTTTATTTTTACCTCCGCCAAGGAGGTTATGTGATCAGGTGGGTTTGTTCGTTTGTTAGCAACATAACTCAAAATGTTTAGGATGGATTTTGATGAAATTTTCAGGAAATGTCAGAAATGGCATAAGGAAGAACTGATTAGATTTTGGGACTGATCCAGATCACTTTTTAAAGGATTCTGTACTACTGGGAGATAGGGCTAATGGCGGAGGTCTGCGCTGTTACCACTTTACACCAGGAGATGGCGGACATGAGCAACTTCAATCCCAGCAGCATTTTTGGGTGTGTTTCTATTCAAAGTTTTGGAGTTTATAGAGTTTGAAAGATACTTCCCCGTCGAGGAGACGAGTCAGAGCGTAACAGAGAGAAAGACAGCGGGTTGTAGCAAGAATACTCACAATGCTGGGAGGAATAGAGGAATATTCCCCCTCTGCCATGACTTCCAGTCATCCAGTGAGACCATGGGTGAGACTGTCAGTGCGTCTGTTGGGACCAGCAGGCAATGCTTCCTCCATGACAGTCCACCCGTAGTGAAGCCAATGCTTTGCCTCGTGGTGTTTCCATGCCACAGGGGAGGGAGTAATGGGAGAATGCTGTGGTGGGGGGCACATGGGGACGGATCCAGGAATTTTTTAAAGGATTCTTCACCATTGGGGGATAGAGCTAATGGAGGAGGTTTGCGGAGGAGTGCTTTTCTAGTCTTTATAACGGTACTGTCGAAATTGTGGGCTATAGTCATACTGATTTATGCCCAACTATTCACTTTTCATAATATCTTTGTTATGAAATTTTGCTTTAAGTCTGGCTGCAGACTACAGCTTTCAGATGCCCCCTTGCACACCACTACTGTGAGATGTCACCTCTGCCAGGACAGAAGTATATAATAAAAATAATACATCAAACACATTTAGACAAAGAAAAATCAAAATAAAATTGGATTTAACTTCAGGTTAGAGTAAAGTAAGGGTTGGAGTAAAAGTTAGGAAACCAAAGATTAAAAGTCAAAAAACCTGACCTGAAATACCTGATTACAAAATCTTTTATAAAGCTAACTAAACAGCTTGCTTCCAGAAAAAAAGCTTGTCTTCCATGAAAATACTTGCATCTAAAGTAGCTAAGGCTACAGCTAACAAAGCTGTGTTAGCTACATAAACTACATAAGCTGCATAACCTAAGCAAGTAAACATTTTATATACATTTTATAGTTTTGCTAATCACATAAACTCATATTTTGTGCATTTAAAATGGCCACGCAGCTAAGGCAGCTACAGTGGACAAATAACTGTATTAGCTTGTGCCATGTTAGCTTAAGTCAACTTAGCTACGTTACTGCCTAGCTTACATAGCTACATAAGCATTAGCTACATTTTCTAAAGCTCATTTTGCTCAAGCTAACATAGCTAAATTGGCTTATGTAGTGATTCTAAACAAAAACTTGCACCTAAAGCTACAGCTAACAAAGCTGCGTCAGCTACATAAACTACATAGGCTACATAACTTAGCAAGTAAAAGCTCAAGACTGTACCTTTTATCATTTCACAAATCTAATAAACTCATTTTTGCATGTAAAATAGCCACATAGCTTATGTAGCCAAAGTTACAGTGACTAAAGCCATGTTACATTATCTTATGCTGTTTGCCATAATCAGTTTAGTTACGTTACTGGATAGCTTACATAGCTACACAAGCATGAGCTACATTTACTAAAGCTCATGTTGCTAAAGCTAACATAGCTACATTGGCTTATGTAGTGATGCTAACTCAAAGCTACGGTAGCGACTTTAGATTTACATTAGCTAAAAAAGCAGATCTAAAATTTTGATCGACAATTCAGTTGGCAAAAGTTTGCAGTACTCTCAAGTAGATTATTAGAGTAGAAGAAGAAGAATGAGAGGAAATATAAGAAAAACTAAGGACTTGTGTCCACAGCCACCATTTTTGAACTGGCAGGAAAAAGGCTTGTCCTCCATGAAAATACCTACAGCTAATATAGCTAAGGCTAAAGCTAATAAAGCTGTGTTCGCTACATAACCTACGTAGCCCACGTAAGTAATTGTCAAGGACTGTATACCTTTTATAGATTGGCAAATCTCATATTTTATGCATGTAAAATAGCTATGTAGCTAATGTAGCCAAAGTAACAGTGAACAAAGCTATGTTAACCATGTTAGCTAATGCTATGTTTGCTTAATTCAAGTAAGTTATGTTGCTACATAGCTTACACAGCTACACAAGCATTAGCTACATTTGCTAAAGCTAACATAGCTATATTGGCTTATCTAGTAGCGCTGGCTGAAAGCTAGGGTAGCTACGTTAGCTTTACATCAGCTAGAAAATAGAAGATCTAACACCCTGAGTGACAACTCTGTTGCCATGTTGTCAAGTAGATTATTAGAGTACGTGCACAAATGCTCTCAGCCACAGCTCTTTTTTGCTGAACTAGCAGCACTCTCAGCTGAACACATCTAAACTTTAGGATTGAACTCATCAAAGTCACCTCTTCCTTACTGGCCAGTCAAAATCGAGCGGATAGGGGACAGAGTTAAGCGGGATACACACATAAAGATAATCAGGCTGTTTTTGTCGCGATTTTCCCCCTTCCCAACCAAGGACGGCAAACGCCCGATTTTCTTGTGTCTTATAAGATTATCCTGAGGTCTGAGGTGTGTTAAGAGTGAATTTGTACCAATAATCGGCTCCAAAAACAGTCGGGGCCGACAATCCGAAATATTAGACCTGTTCAATATTTACGACCAAAACTCTTCATGTCTGTGGAGAAAGCCGACGACTCCAGAGTCATGACTCTATGAATTGTGACGTGGAACGGAATGTAGCCAATCAAGAAGCGAGCTGACTGACAACAACTCCCATCTAGCCTGCCCAGTAGACTATAAAATGTGTGTTCGCGCTGTCTCCAGGATTTTCTCCACAGTCTTTTCTTTTCTTTTTTCTTAATGATTTTTTCCGTTAAAAATTGTCCCAAGAACACCATCATTCCCTCTTCTTGTATGTCCTCTTCCATATTGTGTGTTATGTTTTCCGGTTGTTGCTATGTTTCTTCTTCTTCGTTTTTGTTAGATCACGTGTGATCACGTGAGATTTCTGTCTTGGAAGACGAGATTCTAGATGGGTGGTGGGACATAATCATGATGTGTGTGGTGTGCTGTGTTGAGATTATCGGAGCACACCACACACAGTACGATCAAAACTGTTCAATGCCTGATTTTTTATCTTCATGTGTGGGGTCTCTAACAGATAAAAAAATCTCTTAAGATTAGAAAATCTTTATGTGTGTACCCCGCTTAAGAAACAGGGATGATATTGGGAAATGACATGGTAAATGGACTTGAGCTTGTATAGCACTTAGCTAATCCCATTCATACACATTTACACGCCACTGCTCAAGCAGTGGGAGCAATTTGGGGTCAAGCGTCTTGTTAGTCCAAGGACACATTAACATGTGACTGGAGATCGAACCCACAACCACAGCTGCCCCCATGCAGGAAAGATGGGGGAAAGGAGCATTAACCTAGGCTGCCAACTTAAATGGGGCGCAACTTAAATGCTAGGCTATCTGCACCACTCATTACATTTTTTCAGTTATTCAGGGGACATTTCCTTGAACACAGTCAAAAATTATTGAGCTATTTAAAAACAAAGTTATGGAGAGCTACTACCAAAGCAGAAGTCAGATTTTGTTACCTGGCAACAATAAACAACACTTAAAAGTGCTCTTAAACTAAGGTCATGGGCGCTTCATGGGCAACAAACAGCAACTCTGATTCCACTTGCCAGTTCCCTCCTCTGCATCTCCTGGCTTTCATCAGCACCTGTTGTAGGGCTGTTTTGGCTTCAGTTTTGTACAACTGAAGGAGATTGAGATGTGCTGTCCATATTAATATACACTCATTAATGAAAACAATGGTGATATCACACAGTGGTCATCATTGTCATAATGATATTCTGAGTTTGTGTCTGCTGTGCCTTTTGTCTCTCACTGAACTTTCTGTGTGTATGAGTAGAAAGCTTTTTCTTGAAAAAAAAAAAGGTTAAGACTCATAACATAGGAGAAGGGGAATTCAAAAAGAGTAGCAAAGAAGACCTCTAGTCAAAAAGTTGTGATTTAGTAAGGCTATTTGTGGCATTTAGCAAGTAAATTGTGTTTTCTGAGAAACAAATCTCATCTTGCCTTTTATTGTCAAGCTAATTTACCACTACCTACCCCATGGTTGCAGTTTCAGGCATTAAAATTGACTGTAAAAAAATGATCAATTGTGTCACAGATGGTCTTGTTTGCTGCTGTAGACCATATAGAATCATCAGTATCAATTTCAGTCTGCTTCAAAGACACTTAAAAACTTCTCACAGGAGCTTTAATGTTTTTGATTGAAGGCTACATAGATGGTAAAAGTGAGTAATTCAACATAAGCCTACATTAACAAAACACTTTAAAGGTTTATAATGGCTACCAGAAGTCTGAAAGTCAGACTATACGGTCATTAATTAACCACAAGAGGCTACACACAAAACACACAAGCAAATTGTTTACTGTTCACGTGCTGGGTGAGTTTCTTAAAATAGGGTAAACACTCATTCTGTGTCTCATTCTCTAATTAGTTCTCATTAAATCATACGTCATGAGAACAGACTTTCTGTCTGAGACAACCTGCTCCTGTTTTGATCACAGAGCAGCACTATGCAGCAGCAGCCTACCTGCTCCAACGCTCCTCGTGTCTGTCAGTCAGCGCGCGAGCGTCCAATCGCAGCGCACGTGAGCCCCCTGACTCCTCCCCAGTGTATAATTGAAGTTTCTTTAGTTTCTCCGGCGGAGCCTGCACGCAGTATTGTCCGATCCGTGGAGGGATTAAATACACAACCGCGGGACCATGTTTTCCAGGAGCCTGAACGTGTACGTGACGCTATGTTTGTGGATTACCGCGTTAACGAGCCCGGGGAGTGTGTCCGCGAGGAAGCAGGACGACTCTTTCTTCACTGCCAGTATTTACCGAGCGAGATGCGCCTCGAGATGCCTCAGTCTGCACATCACTCGCATCTCTGCTTTTTTCAAGCACTCCCAGGTAGGAAGAGCATGTGGTCCTGCGCTCAGAAACTTCCGGAAATGAGTAGAAAATCAGAAATAAACACAACGTTTGGGTAATTTATCATGAATAAACATGTGCCAGGCGATTCTTGCCTCATAAGTCAAACCTGTTTCTCCGTAGTGGGGAGGCAGAGACAGGTCACTAATGGTGCTGAGATACTTTCTCACTTGTGTGTTCTGTCTGGGTTGATCACTGACAAAGATGTAAGACGTATCTGAAAACCAGTGTAAAAGCACCAGTTGCAGATATGCATCTTTCTGAAGCTTTCAGCTGCTTGCAAAGTTCTCCCATACAGCCTGGCTGCAATATGTAAGAAACTGAGAAATGTAGACGCCAGTTTCCATTCATTAGTTGCCATACTTAAGGAAAATGAGTGATATTTTTTTAACCCACTTCTTCTCTGCTTAAGCAGGATTTGCGCACCAGACTCCCTAAAACATGTTGCATGCTGCAGACTTAGAGCTAAGCTGACTATAAATTAGCTGTATTCCTCTTTTGATTTAGTATGTGGTGTCAGAAGTTGTTTTTCACCCTCCACTGGACACACTGTTCCCCCCTCCCAGGACTCCAGAATAAAGAAGGCTCTGGTCACTGATCCTTCTCCCCTCTGCTCCTATTCACCAGCTATCTATCCGGTGACCGCCTTTAGACTCACTTCATTTGCATTTGCAAGGGCTCCTCTTTCCCAAAGGTGCATTAATGAATCCCTAATTGTTTAGAAGCATTGTGGGGCAAGTTAAATTTGTAATTGGGTATAATTAATCAGCAGAGGGCATTTGTCACCAATTAACTTTACTTTGAAAAGACTTATTGATTTGGTGTAAGCGCACCTACTGCAGTTAATTCAAGCCATTTCATTAAGAGAGAATACACTCCTGAGGTAAGTAATGTCTGCACAATGAGTAGATAGAGAACAGCAGTGCTGTGCATCCAAAGGACACTGATTGAAAACAGTGTTTCTTAATTCACAACTTGGCAAGCAGAGTAAGTAAGGGCTTTGTTTGAGAGATTCCAGCAGTATATTGCTGCCCTGGGTTGCAAACTTTGGGAATGAAATTAGTCACAAGCTGCCTGAGAAGTCAAATAAGTGATGGAAGTCTCACCTCTAATATACTGCTAATAGTGTGTATAATTGAGTGCAGAGCCTGAGAGTCTGGAGCGGCCATCCCCTCAATGAGGGGAGGTGTTTGTCTAAAGCATTTCTGTGGTTTGTGATAAGCAAAGGTTGCTCTAGCGAGCGTGCACGTCTAAGAATAGAAAGCAATTGTTGATAGTCTGCAAGCGCTCTCTAATGCACGGTCCTTTCATGTGAAAATGGGGGGTCTGGTCAGCTGCAAAAACATATGGTCCCCCCCCTGCTTCCCCCCCCCCTCCTCTCTGCCCTCTACCCCCTGGCCCTGCCAATAAATGCCAGCATCACACCTCATAGGCATGCAGAGGATCCACGCCGGGCTACCGATTCCTTTGCACCGCAGAGGTCACCTTCCTGCTAAATGCCGGCGCCCAATTGTGCTAAATGTGATAAGCTCTAATGTGCTGTTGCCACAACAGTGGAGCATGCTCAGTCAGCAGAGCCTACAGGTGGATGTGCTTCCTCTGCCAGATCTTATTACAGCTCCGAGCTCCACTCCAGTGATCGAGACGACAGACCTCTTAATTCAACTCGGACATCCTTCAGGGGTCATTTAATACTCGATGGGAAGACTGAAAAACTTTCCGTGCCTGTTGGCTGTGACTTTTATCCTCTGTTTTCTAATATTTTACTGCATCGACTCAATATCTCGTAATCTATACGGACCATAACTTTGTTGGAGACAATTTGTCTTTAACACATTTTTGCAGCTGGAACTCAAAATCCTGAGAACATTGGAATGACAAATTTAGCGCTTGCAGATGTTTTTCTTTTGATGTGGCAAGGAAAAATCAGAGGCTTTGTTTTAATTGATGCCATTATGAAGAAGTGTGAAATGGAAACAAGCATGGAGTCCCAGTGCTAGTAGAACTGTGGGTAGTCCATTAGCTGTCACATTTATTATGACTGTGGATTTATTGTTGTAATACTATTTCCAAATACAGATTTATTGACATTTTACTCCACATTTGGGGGACTTGTCACCCGGCTATGATGGACAGAGGGCAACACCCAACCGTAAATATTAGCCTCGGACACTCTAAAATATTAAGAGCGAGCTGGGAGCCCTGTGCAATCATGTAGTCTGAAAGCATCAGCCTTGTAGTGGATTATTTATGTGGGGGACGTGTGAAGCCAAAAACAAGGTGTGTCCATGAGGTCTTGTTATTACAGTCAAAGCAATAAAAATCCAACATTTTTTAAATCCACTCATTCATTTCTAATGTGCTGTGCAGCGACGTCAAAGCATCTTAACTGAGAGATTTGTGCTGCGAGTGGAGGGAAGAAAAAACATTGGAAAGTAGTTTTTCCGTGTCCCCTTGTTTTCGCCTTTGATATTAAATAACCTGCGGTGGAATCAAACCGCAGCCAGCGCTCGTCTCATGTGAGGAGTTTTTCATTAGTGAAGACAGCGGATGAATAAGGGGTCTATGTAGCTTGGCCTCACCTCCCTGTAAATGCTTTTAAAGCATGACAGTGTTGTGTGTAAATCGCTGCCTTCCAGTGCTGCTACACCCTTCACTTGACAAATAGCCTTCATTCCAAAGCGGGGACAACTTTACACCCAGCGTTGTTTGAAATCTTTGAAACACCCTTTTATGTTAACATTGGATGTGCGCTGGGCGCATTAGCTCACTTTCAGAGCCCCTGTCAAATAATTCATAAAAAGTGAATAATGGATGAGCAGGATGACCACACAGTCGCACCCACTCCAGTCAAAATCTTAAGGCTCTTTATTTCAGCGCTGCCCTGAAGGATCAGTTATTTTAGTGTTGCCTGAGGACCTCTCGGCTCTTAAAGGACACTCAGAGACACCCGTCTGTCCTTTGAAGTCCTGTATCCTTAGCCTCGAAGGTGTCCCACAAGGTCTCCCACACTGGCTGGATTTTCCAACAAGATTTAAAAAAGCGTCCACCAGTGTAATCTGAGATCTGTTTAATCCAAATCAGAGCCTCGGAGGAAACAAAAGATTTCCACTTTCAAAAGGTGGAATGCTATCCTCGCAGATAAAAGGGTTTTTTGTGCGTGTTCCTCTCAGTTGTCTAGACAATACAACACGCCCCTGGCCACCTGCTCTGCCTTCTCAGCTGACAACAGCCATAATGTATCTGTGTGATAACCTCCCCTCTGTTTACACGACTCCACCGGTGTCACCGACAAAGCTGCGAGTTCAACGCATCCACTGTTGTCTGGTCTCCTCGACCCCGGCGGTCACACAGGAGGATATCTGGAAAGCGTTCATTCAGCCGAGTCCTTGACAGTCCTCAGCGCTGCATAATGTTCAGCCTGCAGAGGAATGTCACGGTGAGTCAGAGGGATGAAGTCCTGACCTATAATTATTCCCCCGTTGGTCCCTGACATGGTGGGGTCAGGCCTGGACAGCTGGGGCAACATCCTGCTGAGCGTCTCTGCTGCACGGATGCTGTCACACATCAAAATTAGCCCCTCTGCGGATCTGGAGCTGTCATGGATGATGGATGGGCAATAAGAGGTGTCAAAAAAGCCCGATTGATGATTTAAAACATGGTCTAGAGTTGTGACAATCAGTATAAATTATCCCCATGTGAGTGTAAATGTCAAGGTTTTATTTACAATGTGTCAACAAGAAGGGGTTTGGCTTTTTATAAGGCGCTAACCAAACAAAAAGGGATTTTAATTATGTTGTACAGTACAGGAAATGAGGGTAAAATCAAATTCTAATCAAAAATTGGCCAAACACATAGGAGGTTTTCTATTACGCCACGAAAGGTCACATCTACATTAAACCTCTCAGCCAAGTCAGCGCTCATTCCTACTTTCCTTCAGTACCAAATGAAACAGCTATTAGTCTCCTTGTGTATTTTTCATCCTTATCTGCCGTTTTTTTGTTGAGGTGATTCTCCTAAGACATGACCAAACAATCACAGATTCCTTTGAAGCCGTTGGACCATTATCCATGACACTAAAAGCAAAGCACTTACTGGTACTGGATGTCAAATTAAACCCTTTAATGATAAGTTCTCTCCCAAGGTCTCATGGGAAATTTCTTCTGGATTACATTGTGGGAAAGGGCTTTGAACTTGACATTGAACTTAAGCAGACTTTTTGCCTTCAAAACCCCTAAAGTTTGGCTTTATTCTGTGTTTCATTGTTTTCATTAAAGAAGCGCAGGGACATCCAAAAGTGAAGCTCAGATATAGGTTAACGACTAGAATGAATTCATTAATGGATCTTGTTAAAGTTTTACCTTATCATTTATCCAGATGTGTAGAGAACATGAGTAAAAAATAGGCGGTAGAACATGCAGCTTTAATAGTCTAACTGGATAAAATAAAGGTATGGTTTTTACAGTTTAGCTTTTGTGGCTCGCTTTGCTGCTCCCCATGACTTAACGTCTATTTCCCTATTTGGCTAAATGCTTATTTAAATGTTGTTTAACCGACTAGTCTGAAGAATAAGAAATCTCCAGAAAACAGTCATATTCCTCACAGGGTCATTGTGTTAGCTGGTGTAATGTTAACCTGGTATACTCTCTACAGCGTAGCTAACATTAGCAGCTAGTGCTACCAGCCTTCATTTCTCTTTGCAGACTAATATCCTGCTTTGGTATATGGCCTCTTTTCACTTCGTTGAGTAGTTACACGTGAGTTTAACCCTCGACAGCCTACATACCACTTTATTTCCATTTACTACTTTATAAAATGGTCGTACCGCAGTGTTCCTACAAGCTAGCCGCTAAGCCACTGCTGAGATTCTCATATTTACATTCGGTGAAGGATCAGACAGAAAGGCAGCGGCTATTAACTGAAGCTACAGCAACCTCTAGTGGTGGGAGGTTCATTACAGTTTAAAAGAGCATTGCAGACCAGGATTTCAAGCCCATGTTCATAAAAAAATGATTGTTAATTAGTTTAACCGACCAGTTAATCCTGCACTGGCTAATTTGAGAAACAAAGTTAACTGTTTTACCGATTACCACGCACATCCCTACTTAACATACTTCATATTGTTTCATTCAGCTCATATGATCTGCTTAGGCTCTATCTAGGCCTCCAGGGGGCTCTCAATCAAAACAATTAGAAAAGATAACAAGTAGAGACAGACTGCTTAGTTGCACCCAGCTTGGCAACTTGTTCATTTAAACTGCGCTACGTTATTTAAGATAATTATAGGATAAGATAATATTTGTTTCATGGATCAATTTCAAATAATAAAGAAGAAAAGCGGTTGAAAGTGGCCTTCTTTGTTCATGTTACAGTGTTACAATGTCATTTAGCAACGCACATCTGAAATCTGTACAGACAATGCTGCAAGTGATCCCGGAATGCTTTGCAAGTTGCCCCCAATGATAGCCGGATAGGACACTTTTAACAGCTTTTCTCCCCCATAATGTAAATTTCATCAGTAAAACAAAGACTTGGGGTTTCTGTTAAGTAAATAGTACTGATATCCACTGGACTGAATTTCAACACAGATATTGATACTTCACTTTGATACCCTGCCACCCCATTGTGACCCCTGCTCCAAATCAAAGGCAAGAAATACAGCGTTTGTGTGATTTATGTGCACTCACTTTATTTCAGCCAAGCATGAATGTCTGTAAATTGTTTTGCTGTCTGGAGTAATGTCTCTGCTCTGCTTGCATTTCCCCACCAAGGAAGTAATTACATTGACTGACACATTTACTCTGTCTCTGATGCAACACCAGTATATGAATGTTGCTTGAGCCTCTTCCACAAAGAAGTTACACTAGTTGCCTTTTCATATTCCATGTTCCTCTGGCATCTCTAAAAGTTATTTCTGCAAATTATTTATGAAACCCAGACAGCTTTTATTCTCCCGTTGACTTTTTCTCTCAAAAGTTTTGATTCAGGCACTGTTTAGGCACCATTAGGCCTCAATTTAGCACAGTTATCAGAAAAAACAATACCTAACCCTGCTAATGGAGGACAGTGCTTCAATGGAAACAGTCCTTAATGCAAAACAAGACTTAACTGACTGAAAATTAATATGAATCGCATGCCTTTCACCACTAAACTGAACTGAAGCCAGAATACTAATGTGACATGAGCTGATAATGAAAGTTCATTAAATGTTTTGTAAGTTTTTGTAACATTTTCCTTCTTTTACTTCTTTGCTCTGCTAATTTGGTTGAGAACACGGCATGAGCTGAATTTACCATCAGGACTGTCAATCATGATGTTAAATTCGCTCTTTTCTTCATCAAATGGCAAATTAAAATGAAAATACACAGGATTGAACCCTGGACAGAAGTCGTTCAAAAGGACTCTGGCTGAAGACTGTATATCTCTGATGACTACTCTTACATGGTAATCTCAGGCACCTTATATCTCAAACAGGAAGTGTATTTTCAGTTTTAGATTTTACTTTTAAATTTAACTTTATTCAGAAACAAAGTCTAGTCGTTGCATTCACAAAATAACCACATTGCAACCATTACAGACTAAGCAACATTTTATAAATAAAACAGAGGAAAAAGTCAGAGGTCTAATCCAGTAT
Organism: Cheilinus undulatus; assembly: GCF_018320785.1. NCBI lineage: Eukaryota > Metazoa > Chordata > Actinopteri > Labriformes > Labridae > Cheilinus > Cheilinus undulatus. The sequence continues at coordinate 39,766,281 of NC_054879.1, read as the reverse complement.
TAATTATGTATCAACCGTTTTAGAAGAAGTTACACAAACGGTGCCTCACTTTAAATGTGTTGGCTTTAGCTACAGCTAACTTAGCAATGCTTGCTACATTCATAACATTACAAAATAATCAATCTAGTTAAATTAGCTTTAGCAGCATGAGCTTTAACACACAGAGCCAACGTAGCTATATAGATAACATATCTACATAGCTGTCATAGCTGCTTTGTGAGCTTGTTGTTATGTTGTTACATTAACCATGAAGCTCTGTTATCTATGGCTAAGTTAGCTTTAGCATGGTGAGCTTCAGCAAATATGGCGTAAGCTAACTTAGCTACATAGATAACATAAATACGTAGCTTACATTGTTACTTGCTGAGCTTGGCTTAAACTACGTTAGCTATGTAGCTATGTAATCTATAGCTATGTTAGCGTCAGCAATGTAAACTTTTGCAATGCTAACTTAACTACATAGAGAACGTAGATATAAAGCTTACATAGCTGCTTTTTGAGATTAACTTTAGCCACATTAATAATGTAGCTAAGTTATTTATAGCTAAGTTACCTTTAGCAAATTAAGCTTTGGCAAAAGTAGCTTAAGCTAACTTAGCTACATAGATAAAGTGGATATGAAACTTACTTAGCTGCTTTTTGAGCTTAGCTTTAGCTACACTAGCTTTGTAGCTCAGTTGTCTACATAGCTTAAGCAGCTAATGGAGCTACATAAGCTAGGCTTACTGTGTTAGAATGTTTTTCACTGAGCTTTTTTTCCTGCAAGCAGACTGTTTACTCAGATTTATGAATAATTTTGTGATTTTTTGCAGGTCAGGCTTTTAACTTTAAACTTTAACCGTTTTATTGACCCTTACCATAACCCTGGATGAAAGATTAATATGATTTTATTTTAAAAGTTTTAGCGTGTTTAACTGTTCAGAGATATATGGTGATAACGGTCTGTGAAAGTGAGAAAGTTGTTCCATCTGTGAATATTGACAAGGCGAGGTTTAAGACATACACTGCAGCCAGTTGAGGCAGCAGTTATTCCTTACGTCTTTACATACAATCTATGAGCAAATGGGAGTTGGAGGAGACCAAAAAATGAGCTAAACAAGAGTGAATGTTTTTCTTTTCTCCATTGAGACGCTCAAAAGTTAATTCCATTTTCATCCTAATCTACAAAAAGTGGGATAGTCAACTAGAGCGTTTCCAAATAAGCCTAAATGATATAATAGGGCTAATTCCATAGCTTGTTTCCCACATCTTCAGAGGTCTGTTTTCAACACTGACCCAAATGTCTCTTTTGGTATGCACATCACTTAAAGAGATTTCACTTCTTTCATGTTTATCAACTGGTCATTTATTCTGGAGCACTAGCCTTGCACTTAGCCATCCAAGCACAATTATGTTTGCAGAGGACGACAGTATAATTCCTCACCCTATTAGAATTCAGGAAATGACCACTTGCACAAGCCATTTACTCCCACTGGCCCTTCGCTCGACAACTCTCCATATTTACACATAGAGGCTTTAGAAATACACAGTTCTATTGGGACCAAATGTTTGCCTTGTTGGATCACAGAAGGTGGCACTTCCCCAGCAATTAGAGGAAATTGGCAGTATCTGCAGTCTGCACAGGAGTGCTGACATCAGTTCCCGCCTCACTGACCTTGGGGACGTCTGTTGAAAGATCAAAGAAGTCGTCAGAAAAAGCTGATGTCGCCATGCTTGGCTGAAACTGACCAGAGGTTTGCCCCGGCTCTGGTGCCGGTGACCCCACGTTCCTGCTTGGGTTACACGCACTCAGCATGCAAAGGTGGCTCGGATTCTGTCTTTGAAATGCACCGCCTTTCCGCTGCTTAAAATGGAAAGTGTTAAAAGTGAATATTCAGTTGTCAAACTTGCTGATGTTTATGCATTTCTCAACAATATTCTGATCACTGATGTTTTCCTGTCTCCTTTTCCAGAATAATGGATCCTTGGTGTGGTGCCAGAATCACAAGCAGTGCTCCAAGGTAATGTGGTTTTACATCTTTCATGAATGAGACGCACGCCACATATACATGCCTCATTATCAGTGGATAATCTAACATAAAGTGCACAAGTCACGACAGGACTAGTTTCATCATGCCCGCAGGAATCTCCATGAATGCAGTTGACATAGACCGGCAGGAGAATCAAACACTTTTCTTTTCATCTTCTACATAACAGATCGCTTCAGCTCTCATTGATACACATTTGTAAATGGGGTACAATTAAATGCAATTAAGTAAGATTTGAAGAGCTTGAACTTCTGTCAATTTACCATTGTTTTTCTTACTCTTGTCATTTGGAATTTCTCTCAGATGCATTGCGGTACATCTCCCGCAGGGCTTGTTTGTGTTTCTCGTGCTCTGTCCCAATGAAGGTTGATACAAAGCTGGTGTTGACAGCCGCCCTGAAAAGATGGCGCTGACACAGTCTATCAGACTCTCCTGGAGCTGTTGACAAGACCCTCGGAGATGTGCCGTACGGACTGTAGACATAGAGGAGCTCAAATAAGACGGATGATGTGCAAGCAGAGCCAGTTCTGGGGAGAAATGTGAACAATGCTCTCTGAAACTGTCAAAGGCTCGCAACTCCTCAAATAGAGACTGTGAAATCAGGATTCTATGCTTTTAGCTCTTAAGTATTCAAAATAGGACACAAACAATTCATTTTCAAATCAGAAAGTGAGTTATTGTCCAGGTTAGACAAATAGATGTTGTCAGTATATGAGTTTGTTGAAGAATCAGCAAACTTGGCCATTCAAGTGATTTATTAAGAATTACCTAACACGGCCACAGGTTCGGGTGTACATATTAATCACAATCAGTGTCTTGTATCAGGTACCTACAAATGACCCCTTGTGTTTGATTTCTACATTCCTGCTTTGAATTTCAAATTGTTTCCTCAGTTATTTGCATCTGCCGGGGATACAGCGGAGCTATTGTGCTGTTTGCTTCTTACTACGTCTGCAAGTGTGTAGGTTGTTTCCAGTGCTTGCAAGGCAATTGTTGCAACCCCTAAAGCAGCTTAATCGTTGTGAGTTGCTGATTTTAGGTCTTTTTTATCAGGAATGTTTAAGGTGGTTAAGGTCAAGCCCACATGTGGGCGGGTATTTCTTAAAACATAGTTCCTCCTGTTTCATTTTCAAAGTTATTTACTGCCATATGTAGTGTTGCACGATATATCGAAATTTTGGTACTTTTTCTGTACTTTCTTGATACGGTCTGGTATTAGAATTCTCCGCCTTTCAGTACCTCTTTGCAGGTCATATGTGGCTCTGATGTGACTGATGGAGAACATTCAGGATGGAGGATTACATTTTTATATGCATCTCCACTTTGCGGCAGTGTAAGTGAGGAAAACAGGTTGGAAAGAAAGGCCTGCCAGTCATTCATCTTAGCACAACTTAAGCGCTGGCCTCCTCTGACAGTGAAGAAGTGCCTCTGCTTCAATCTGTCTGCTACCCACGACGACAGCAGATCATCCTCGGAGTTGAAACCTCCTCGTCCTCATCTGGTGAATAGAACGAGCTACGGAAGTCTTTTGTTGGACTACTTTGCCGACATAGCTGATGCTGGTGAGCCGACCGACCTCACCAAGCCTGCGTGCAAAATATGCACACAAAATCCAGACCTTGCAAAGGAGTGCAAAACACGACAAGTCAGCGCATAAGCTATTAGTGGGAAATGATTAGCTGCTAAATTGTATCACATGATCAACGTAACTTTAACACAACCCAGGGCTGGGGGCAGGGCATCCAGAGTCAGGCTTTACACATCTTGTCACTTCGCAGCCAAGGTCAAGCTTGACAGCATCTTGCTTGCCTTTTCCCCACTTGTAATATACCTGGATACTGCCAGTAGTTTTCGGGCCCTTGGGACAATGCCAAGCAAGACCAGGGGCTCTAGCCACCCTTCTATCCACCTGGACTGTAATCTAGGCAGTGCTCAATTGCAGCACCCCTTGACGCGCCCTAAAGGTGTGGACTTCTTCATTTTGTCAACAGATTATTTTCCCATGCCCATGGTAATACGCAAAGACACCCAGAGCACTATGGGGGTTGTGTTAGTCCTCCTTTCCACTCAATGCTGCACTAGGGCAGGCTCACTCGCCACATTTATGCCTTACTTCAGCCTCAATTATTTGGTCCAAACATGCCAAAAATTTAAGCTGAAATAAGGCCTGCAATGGTGAGTCGGTCTGCCTGTGGGCACCATCGGGCAGAAAGGAGGATTGACACAACCCAGGCCGTGCTTTGGATGTCCTTGCATGTTACAGGGTCATGGGAAAAAAAATCTAATGAAAAAAATAACTCCAGACTTTTAGGGCACAGTAAAGGGTGGATGTGGGGAGTAAGCATGGCCCTTTGTATAATCCAGGCTGGTAGTAGGGATGTCTTGAATCCTTGGTTGTTCTGTGGATGTTCCAAGCGACCGTTAGTCTCTGGGTTTATATCACCAGGGGTGAAAAGCCTTGACAAAGAGATGCTATCAAGCTTAACCTTGGCTGCTGAATGATACACGCATGTGTATCTGCCTTCCTGTGCCTACAAATAAAGCCTGAGACTGGGAGAGAAGCAGCTAAAGAACCTAGAGCAGAGCAGACATCAATGACAGCAGAATGACACTGATTAAGTCAGAAGCAGAATAAAGGAGGAGCTGAGGTGGAGGAGGGTTGTGGCTTGCAGAGGGAGCAGCAAGGTGTAGTGCTTGGAAACGAATCAGCTGGCCATCAGCACGTGAGGGCTTGCGTGAGATCAGCTGATCTCAATTATGTGACAGCACTTGCCAGAACTAATGCTATATGCTGAAAAAGTTGTTTAAATGACTTGTAATTCTGCTGCTGACATGTACACATCCTCAGTCATCATAAATCTCTGTGTGGTTGGTGAAGCACTGTTAGATGGATTGCATTCAGTTGCAGCTTGTCTGATTGCCCCTAAAAAATAGAGAAACATGAGCCACTTAAGCCATCATAAACCTTCTGTCTGAAGTTTAAAGTGCATTAGAGTCACCAAATAAGGCAAACCTCTTTTGTTTCCCCCCTTAATGCTCTAAAACTTGTTTCACTCCTTTCCACTGCGATGGCCAACGTTGCCTTTTGGCACCACTCATCCCTTCAGTCTCACAGCAGAGTTTTTATGTTTTGAAAAAGGCTTTTTCTGGCTGTGATTCTGAGCCCAGCATACTGTTCTCATAATCAACCAGCTGAAACCCTTCAAATGTCCAAAAACTCTTTAATGGAGTTCTTGTTCACTTGGCTGAAACAAGCATGTCACTTAGCACTTCTTTATCCTACTTGTAAGCTGTAAATAAATGAGCATGGATTTGATGTTAGCCCTTAAAAATAATGATATGTTTGTGTTACGGCTGTGTAACTGTGGTGCTGTACAACTATGCCGTTTCAGTATATTTAAGAGCTCTTTGAATTTAATTAACTTAATTGCGGCCTGGGTTTTAGTTGAGCCATTCAGGAGGCCCTTTAGGGTGACATGCTGGAGTCTAATTTGTGGGCAGAAGTCAATATTTTGGTAGCAAACATCCCCACACTTCACATCCCAGTGAATTACTCCGGAGCTCACTTGAGGCCTGTTTGCAGTGTGTCAAAACACCAAGCTATTGTGGCCACTCTTAACAACTGGCCAAATGGGCCCATGCTGTACAGTGGTTCCCAGTGAATAGCTCTACAGCCGCTGATTAGCCTCTTCACTTCATGAACAGCTCACACTCAAACACAGAGACAAAGGCGGTGGCTCCCAGGGAGTGCGTTAGGGCAGAAGGCCTGTCCACTCTGAGCCTTTAAAGAGCTTCACAGAGATCCCCGCCTGTGAGGGAGAAAATGCAAAGACGGGCCGCCTAATAATTTAGACAAAGATGCTGTGACCCTGTCCATCTGTCTGCGTTTTCGGAAATCAAAGCCTCCTGTTGCCGTTTGTAATGAGAAAGTCAACCCGGTCATTGCGTTTGCTATGACCAGAGTCAGCCTGGCTTTCAGTGTCCCCATTGTGATGGTAATTAACCTGCTTGCCCTCTCTCCAGAGCTGAGCGAGGTGGCATTTGGAGAGCCTCGGAGTCATTATAATGCCATAACAGCGGACCAGCCGACATTCAACTGGGGGACGCCAGGAGAAGAGACAACAGCAGCATATCTATGAGCTATTGTCATTCTGTCTCCCTACTGTTCCAGCTTTGAGAAGTTTGGATGTGTTCCCTGAAAGTTTTCTAAACTCCAGGGTGTTCTTCTTTTTCTGCCGCAGCAGAGAAAATAGATTTTGTGCGTGTGCATGAGGGAGCGTTGCAGAGCCAGCCAAGGAGCTTTCCACATTCAGAGCAGGGCTGATATTAGCAACGGGGTTTGCTTTTCCCCCATGGGTGTGATCCAGGCTCCAAATCAAATGCTAGGATTGACTTAAAGGCAGCTAAATGTCGGCCGTGCAACAAGGCGGTGCGCTTCATTAGTTAAACCTCTCTTAGGGAGGGAGAAGAAGAAAGGACATGAGTATCATGCCTGTGGTGAGTCATTGGATCCTGGCCATCACTTATAAATCCTGAAGAAGAAAGTGTCATATTTTTTCTTAAAAACACCAAATATCCTGGACATTATTTAATATTAGTATACTTTTCCCTCCACTGGGACTGATCTGTCTATGAATAAGATTGAGTGGTGATTACAAGGCTGTGAAATAAAACATCTTTTAGCACAGACTTGGCCTTACATTTGTCTAAAACAGCCCTTCAGAGGGAGACGCAACATTGTCTGGTCGCCAATGAGTCCTTCATGTCTTTCATAGCTGTCTTACATATCCCAGGTGGCTCTTCTTTTTTCTCCCAATCACTCTCCGAGCTGTGCATACCAGCTGAAGAATAAGAAGTGTTTACATGCGCCTTCGTCTTCACATGTTGGAAACTGTGGAGCCATTTGCCTGAATGAACAATCACTGGAATGCTACTATGTCTCATTCAAAAGTGTCTTTCAAAGCCCATCCTACCAACCCCCACATTTTCTCACGCCAAAATAAAATGCTCAAACTTTCCGTCGGTTGATCTTCTTTCAGGGTCATTTCAACCTAAAAAGTTAAATTAGCAGCCCAGCCTTGTCCTTACAGAAATGAAGGCACATACTTTGAGCAAATCACTTTCTCTTGAAGCTTTGTCAATGCAGTTTACAAGTCTTTTGTGTGGTCATCGTTTCTTAGGCGGTGGGTAGTTTATTATGAGTCTGCACTGAAAAGACGTGATAAAGTGGGTGCTGGTTGGTAGTTTATGGCCGGGGGATTGTTGGCTGCTTAGACGGACTTCAAAGAAGCCTTTTGGTCATGTTGGGGCCAGACGCTGGTCTCACCTCCCTGCGTTAGAACATTACCAGCCCCGACACCTCAAAGAGAGGCCACACTGGAAACCAATCCGTCAAGTCGGCGGCACGTCTGGATATTTAAGCAACCGTCCTCTTTTTCCTGTTAATAATTTTCTTTTATTTTCATGGTGGAACTCAGAAGTGGCGAAAGATCACATAAAGAGACATCTCTGTGTTCTCTATCTTCTGAGGCAGTCTGTGTGTGGGTGGGTGGCAGAGGAGTGTGAAGCAGGGCTGGTCAGTCCCAGCAGGAAAGGACCTGATCTGGACATGGTTGTTAAGTTTCATTGGCTAAAGGGGGGGTCGCTTCATTGGCTTGCTATCTGTAGAGCTCATTATTCACATGGTGGGTGGCAGAGAATGAAAACCCCCCACAGCAGAAAAAGCAAAGTCGTGGCCATGGAGAGGGAGCGAGAGAGAGAAAAGAGGCAGTGAGTGGATAAGGAGTTCAGACTTCCAAACCACTGAAAGTTCACATTTGTCTAAGAGTGCTCTGTTCAATATGTGAGTGATGAGCTCTCAGGAAATCCTCCATGAAGAAAAAGAAACCCTTGCTCAGTTTATTTAGATGTAGTGGGAAAAAGTCAACTTATTTAGTCTGATAAAAACTGGACTTTTGACTGAAATTGTCGTCATTTGAATTTCAGACCAAACCTGGCGTTATGCCTATCATTCCCAGTCTCCACGCCATAGTGATGGGAATACTGGCTCACTTAGAAGGAACGAGTCTGCCTCCCAAGTTGCTCTTCATCTGGCATCATTTTGTCTTCATTAAATCAGCTAGGTTTGAACAATATTTTGGCCATATGTGATGGTGAATTTTACTCAACTCTCAAACAGGACCTAACCTTGCAAAGCAGATGGATTTGCCCGTTTCCGTGTTTCTTACTGGCAGTTCCATCTTGCAAAGCTCCCATCTGAACTGTTTGGGCCCTGTTAGAAAGTGACAGGACCAATCAGTGTCGAGGGGCAGCACTTTCGGGCGCGGCAGAGTCGAGACGTATGCAAGCAGCAAGAAGAGGCCGGTGTTATTATGGCGAAAAACATCAGTGTGAATGCTGCTAAAGCATCCGTTTTATCAGAACTAGATGACTTTTCTTAGTTAAAAGAAGAATAAAGAACAGCAATGAGTTGTCTTCTTTTCAAAAACGGCAAAAGTCGTGTACTGACATGTCTACAGTCACCATGGTTTGTGTTATGCAGTTCTTGAAGGAGTTTACGCGTCGGTAGCGGCACCTCAGTTTGGGGCTACAACGTCTTGTGTTTTGTGGCTTGTAACGATGTGACAGACAGAATGAAGGCTCTGCCCTTTCCCAAACGCCATCTATGGAAGGGTTACTGGATGGATGTGTGAAACAAATCCATCTGGCATGCCAGGTTAAACAGGAGCCGCTTTCCACAAGATTTTTAAGTGTTTGTGCAGGAATTTGTGCCCAGTCTTTCTGTTGAGCATTTATGAGGTCAGGCACTGATGTTGGACAAGAAGGCTTGGCTCCCAGTCTCCATTCTAGTTCATCCCAAAGGTCCTCCATGGGGTTGAGGTCAGGGCTCTGTGCGGGCCAGACAAGTTCCTCCACACTGAACTCATCAGACCATGTCTTCATAGTCCTTGCCACAAAGTTTGAAGCATAGCATTGTCCACAATGTCTTGGTATAGTGAAGCATTAAGTTTGTCCTATACCTGAGTTATGGGGCCAAGCCAAAAACCTGAAAACAGCCCCATACCATTACCCCTCCTCTTCTAAACTTCCCAGTTGGCACAGTGCAGTCAGGCAGGTAACGCTCTTCCAGCATCCACCAAAGCCAGCCTTGCTCATCTGACTGCCAACCAGAGAAGCAGGATTGGTGACTCCACAGAACATGTTTCCACCGCTCCACAGTCCAGTGTCAGTGTGCTTTATACCACTCCATTCAACGCTTGGTGTTGGACTTATTGATATGAGACTTGAATGCAGCTCCAAGGTCAAGCTCAATGGCATCTCTTTTGTCCGGGCCTTTTCACTCATGGTGATATAGGCCCAAAGATCCTTAGTGGCTTTTGAGGCCTTGGGACATCCACAGCATGACCAGGGGCTTGTGGTGACCCAAATACCCGGGCAAGGTTGTTCTTGTATGCCAAATCCACCCCTTACTCCACCCTTATTTATTCCCATGCCTTCGGTAATATGCAAGGACATCCAGAACACTACTAGGGATTGTGTCAATTCTCAGAGGGCTTGCTCACCACAATAGGCCTTACTTCAGCCTCAAATTTTAGCCCAAACATACCTAAAAGTTCTTCACAGTACTGTAGCTGAAAGGGGGCTGATTGCCACTGACTATGGCTGAGGCAGACATGCTCCCATCAATAAATTGATTGTAAAGTATTGCATCCATGCTTGGACGAGGACAGTAGTCTGTTAAATTGCCAAACCATAAGTCAACTTCACCACACATGTAAACGTACTGACTGCTTTATACTAATGTGGGTTTTTATTGATTCCACACAGCGAGAAGGTCTTTTAATTTGTAGTTGCTTATTTCTAACCTTTCACAGATAGCATGATTTCTCATGTTCTCACTGTCAGAGAGGATTAGATTCTCTCGAAGGATTAATGTAATCAAAGCCACTGTGAAATCCTCTTTTAGCAATAATGACCAGTCACATTGAGACAATCTGCTGTCATTCCAGTGTTTATTCCCATTCTGAGGCTGAATATCACAGATTACAGTTGACCTTTCTGGTTCCTTTGCTTATGTGCTTATGAAGAGGTGCCAAAGTAGGAAATGTCTCTGCAGCTTTATTTAAACTGAAATATGGTTACTGAAGTGATCGTGACATAGACGGCAGAAAGATTAGAACGTAAGAATCTTACAGCTGATGTGCTTAGTAGATGTGTGCTTATCAATTTATTCCTGCTTCAGAGAAAGCTGCTGCGTCCTGCAGATACTGCAAATCCCACAGATTGTGTTTGACAGTTTCAGGACGTTTGAGCGCCAGGATCTGTGTCAAAGATGCACTGATTGACAGCTTTTTTTAACCTTTGACTTTCAGATATATACTCCAGCATGGTGATTTATACTTGGAGGCGGCACATGGACCTGAGATCAAGCGAGCCGCCTTTTTCTGATTCTTCTGTTTGTTCTTAGACAAATCCAAAAGTCTTACCCACCCAGCTTGCCCAGATTTGCCCTCTGTCTTTGTGAAGTCTTTGTTCTCCACTTTTGAAATCCATATAAAAGAGAAATCAATCATCAAGCCGAGCAGATAGAACAAGTTATGACGCACTTATTAGGCTGCACCTTATTATTCCTCAGCCTGTTCGGGCTGCGAGTCAAAGTCACCGATAAGACCCGCCAAGGCAGAGGAGCTGTGAGCGGAGGCCAGAGAGGCCAAGTAGGATTAGTGAATTTCAAGTGTTTCAGAGACTCAAATAAACAAGTGGAGATAGTGCTGGAATGTGACTGCAGCGTGGGATTAGGGCAGCTTTACTCCCCTTCCACGATGTGTTATTTTACATGTTGTTGGCCTACATTGAGATGCAATCTGCAGGTCTCATTTTGTTTGGGATGATTAAGGTTGAGACGGCTTGAGTGGTTACTGAAAGGATGAGCCAGAGGGGACGGCGTCCCTTTTTTTTATCCTATTTTGGATCTTCAATCCACAAAGACTGTCACGGTATTGACAGAAGGGCCTTCATTTGTGGAAAAATGCAAGCTTGTTGTTGTTGTAGATGAACTCACTAGACAGTTTAAGTAAATGGGTTTGGCACCACACAAGTGTTATTCAATTTGATCCCATGTGTCTTCTATTAGGGGTGGGACGAAATAGTGATACCGCAATTTATCATCACTCTGGCTACCATTAAAATGATTATATCACTGGAGCCTAATGGAGATTTCAATTTAATAAATGATGACACTAAACGGATCTTCCCTGCAGTATAAGTTGCCATGTCACCGCTTCATAACTGTTTATGGCGGTGCTTATGACATAAATTAAGGTTATCACAACAGATGCTAATTGGCCAGTGAGGAAAAAAAACAGCAGGGTCACTTTGGGCAGTGGTGCCAATGAGTCAAAGGATGAAGGGTGATAAGAAGCAGACCCAAGAACAGATTCCAGTGAATAATACAATTATGCAATATTTGACCTTTTAAGGGCAGAGGATACAATTGGAAACATATGAAACTCTTGCAATAGATCAAATAAAGCAGAATCTAGAGCTGGTTGATTAATTGAGCTTTAATTTCAAAGACAATTTTAGCTTCCAGGATTGTAAATACATCCTTCCTCTCCCTCTCTCTACCTAGATTGGGCACTGTTGTTTGTTCCTCGCCATGGTCTCTTTTCTTTCTATCGCTGCAAATGTTAAACTGCTGTAGTTTTGGTCTGAGAGCTCACTGACCTTCAAATCAACCAGCTGACTGGAACGTTTCAGTCCTAAACATATTGTTTCCTATTGTTTCCAACTGTATCTTATTGTATCATATTGTACCATCCCGGAGTAATGAAGTAATTGCAGTAAATGTTGTTGGGGTTAAATGTTGGGGTTAGTCCTTTCATGATAAATTTTTTTTTTTCTGGACCCAGTATCATATCAGATTTTATTGTATCAGCAGATAATGTAAGCGTAACAAATCTTGTTTGGGGTCGTTCCTTTGTAGTAATCTTATCGTTATTATGGACCCATACCTTTATGTATCGTATCATATCATGTCATACTGTATCAGTGTTTCGTATCATAACATTTCCTATTCTTTGGCATTGTTTCATACCATAACCTATCTTATCGTTCCGCACTGTATCATCATTCCGTATCATAACATATAGTATTGTATTATATTGTATCATAACCTATTGTATCGTACCATACCGTATCATCGTTCCGTATCATATTGTATCTTATCAGCCTTTCGTTTCATAACGTATCGTATTTTGTATTGTTGCATATTGTAACCTATCGTATTGTATCATATCGTATCATATTGCACCGTTTTGTATTGTATGATATCATTGTTTTGTAACATAACTTATTGTATTGTTCCATATCGTATCATATTGTCATCTTCTCATATTCTATCCTATCAGAGTGATGGAGTAAATGCAGTAAATCTTGTCTGGGGTTGTTCCTTTGTTTTTGGTTTATCTTTCTTGTGGACCCTGTATCGTACCATATCATTAGTGCTACTTCGATTCCTAGATCTTTGATCTTTTTATCATGAAAGAATCCCATCCCATCGTTTTTCTGAGTTCCAATATTACTCCCATGCTTTTTTTGAAACATAGTTATTTAAGGAGATGGAGTAAATTCAATAAATCTTGTATGGTGTTGACCCCTTGTGGTAAGCTTATTGATGCTGTATGTATTGCGTACACAAAAAGCTCTTTGATTACAGTAATTAGCTACTTTCCATCTCTGCTCAGCAGTGCCCACCACTTTTTCAGCGGAGCTGCTGGCTTTGCTGATTTTTTTTCTTTTCAAAAACGACAAAAACAGTGAACTGACATGTCTACAGTTGCCATAGTTCGTGTTATGCAGTTCTTTATGGAGTTTATTCCTCTGTGGTGGCAGGCCCGCACATCTCGGTAGAGGCTATGATGTCACATGTTTTGTTGCTTTGATCAGCCCGTAAAGATGTGACCGACAGAACGCTCATCCAATCATCCTCCAAGTTTTTTTTCAAAGGCTCTACCCTTTTCCAAATGCTGTCTATTGCAGGTTTTCCAGATTGGCATGTCAGGTTAGAATAAACTCTGTCTTAAAAAATTGTTGTCTCACAAAGTCTTGTCTTCCAAGCCATCATTTTACACTACGATAGCTCCTGATAAGCCTAACTTGGATATCTCTTAAAATAAGACTAATAAGCAAATTTCCTATTAAAAAAATGAATGGGGTTTTTACTTCTGGAACCACAGTGTTGAGCTCTATTGTAATGCGCAGATAGAATCCCATCATATTGTATTGTAAAGCATCAGCACACATCACATCACTGTATAACTTCATGTTGTGTTGTGTCTTGTCATGATGACTGAATCGTATCCTTTCCTGACACTTTTATAGAATCCAGTCATATTGCACCCAGTTTCCCACCCCTATCTTTTAATAAGACAGATTGAGTAAATACACAAGTTTATGTTTGAGGCACATCCTGTATTGCATAGTGTTTGCCAAGTATTGCATATCATACTCTTATCATATTAGATTTTATAGTATTGATAATATCACATCATATCCTGAGTTACCATGCCATTCCCGGCCCTATCTTTTATCATAGAGGTATTCATAGTCAGGAGTAAATACAGTAAATCATGTCTGGGGCAGATCTGACATGGTTTTATTAAAAAAGGAGAGAGCGTATTGCTTTCCCAGGCCAAGTCAGAGCCGGCCTCTTTATCACCAATCTAACCCCACATGATGGATACATCCTGTTGAGTCTAATTGTCATGAAATGTAAACTGAGCCCAGAGGTAGGTGATAACCACAGCTCCAGTTACAGCCACTGTAATTTTGACTCTTGCTGCTCCAGAACAACATGAGATAGCAAAGGACCTGTAAGAAAGGGAGCCCCCCCTTAGGAGGAGGAGGGGGGCAAGATGGGGGGTGTCTGGGTGAAACTTCAGAGTCATTAACTATTAAGTGAATCGCTATTGCATTCCACAGCAGACAAAGCACAGTTCTGGCTAAGCTGTGTGGGCTTTTTCGCTCATAAATAAGGCAGGCACCTCTGATTGTGGGCTAAATGTATAATTCATGCACTGCCCCTCCTGCTCCTCCTTCTTTTTCTTCTCACTTTCTGCCGAGCTCTTCCTTTTTAGCCCCCTTTGTTGTCTGCGCCCTCAACTGCATTTAAATTAATAATTAAAGTGATGCTCAAAGAATGTCTGTGACACCACCTGCTAGGTTACTCACCGGCTCGGAGCTCTGCTTTGAGAAACAAAACAGAAAGTCTTCACCCGTATACATTTCAGCTCACCCCACAGGAGCTGGAGTGCGCCGGTGTTTTAGTTGGTTGTAAACGCGGAGAAATTACAACACTGGCAACGTCGACCGTGTGTGTAAAATACTTTGAGATTTGGAAAATGTATCATAACTCATGTAAGAGTAATTTGAGGAAGTCTGTAGTTAAAATTTAAGATGATAATTTTGAGCAGACATGTTGAAAACCACACTGAAATGTTTTGCATTTTTCAGGTGCTGCAGGATTTTGCCTCCTCAGACCTGCCAGGAAAGAGGTGATAAACAGATGCAGTACTAGTAGCCATCCATTATTGATCGACCGACCAGCCAGTTTGAATTTATACGTCGACAAACCCAAAATCTCTCCCTCTCTAATAACAATTAAAGAGCTGGACTAGAATCGTGTACCTTTTGTAATATTATTAATGGACAACCATCATCATTGTTGTCAGCTGTTGCCGTCCAGTGATGTATATCCTCCTGGGATCACCACAACATTTTTGGGACATTTAAGAGATTATTGAAAGCAAACTTGTATGACCACCAAAATGTTCTAGGACTGCAGCAGAGGTTATATAGATCTGCTTCTCTTAATCTCCACTCAGATTTTTTTTTTTGCCTGCAGAAACACAAATGGACACTTCTACTTGGCAACAAACTGAAACCAGACCATGTCCAATACCACAATCTGGTCACACACCTATTAATATTTTAGTAGAGGGCAATCAGACCGCCTGTTAAAAGGCAGTTTTTCATTGTCACTGTTACTTTGCAAGAAGTCATTAAGAGCTGATCACAGTGGATTAATGCTGGGCCTTTGTAAATAATTCAACAGAGTACAGTCTAGGTCTACTCTTTTTGTAAAGTGTCTAGACATTATATTTTCTTATAAATTGATGCTATTGCAAATAAAGACTGATTTACAGACAGGTAATTGACTGATCATTACAGACAGGAAGTGACAAAAATGACTTTATTTTGAACAATCATTCCACCCAAAGTAAGCTAATTTGATTGACTACAAGAAACAAAGACTGAAAGGGGAACTTAAACTCAGAAGGGTCTTCTAAAGAGTTCAGTACATCATCCTTGCTATGTTGAATTTGGCCCCCACAGGTGGGACTTCTCTAAAGTCGCCCATACATTGTGAAATTTCCACCTGACTCTTTAACAGTCGTTAGACATCAGTCATTAGATGGATTCATCCGTCCATTTTTTTCACTGCTTATTCCATTTGGGAGTTGCAGGGGGCTGGAGCCTGTCCTAGCTGTTATTGGACGAGAGGTCAGTTGCAGGACTGACATACAGAGACAAAAAACTAGATACTCTCCCACCTACGGCCGATTAAGAGTCACCAGTTAGCCTAACGAGCGTGTCTTTGGAGGTGGGAGGAAGCCCGCTGTGGCTGGAGAGCTAACCAGAAACCTTCTTGATGTGAGGTGAGCTGCCATGGAGCCCTCAATTCAGTTCAGTTCAGTTCAGTTTAATTCAAGTCAAGTCAATCCAAGTCCATTATGTTTAATCCAGTCGGGATCTGCTGGTCGGGCTGTAGATGGGTTATTGTCAGTCGTCATTTCCCTACTGATCCTACTGAAAGGTGGTGCGCAATTTCCAGGTGAGTTGTGCGACTCAGAATTCATGTCTGAATTGGCTGAAATTTGCACAGTGTTCCCTCATGGTGCAAAAGTGTCTATTGCCTAAAGGCCTTCCGGGAAAGTGATGTAAATATGTGATGATTATTTAATAGTTTGAGTAAAAGGACAAAAATACATCCAGTGATTGAGTACTGTCTACTTAAAACTAGAAATGGGTTCCATCAACTAGATTCTTAGATTTTTACATTACTACAACTATTTTTTTTAACCACTGTTTACTGTTAAGTCTTATAGCGTAGAATAAGCAATGTAAGTAATCATATGCTAAAACCGTCTTCTTTTAACTCAGGATGGTTCTCAGCTTGTCCTTCTGAACTTGAAATGAAGTTTCCGTCCTCTCAGTCCAAACCTGGTATTGAACCAGAGCAGCAGAACTCCCAGCAGTCACTACTGCAGTACAGTCAGTTCATTTAAAGCCATCATAAATATGCAGACTCTATTGTAAGGTCGATTCTTATTTATTTTTCAATTAAAAACTAAAAGTTATGTAGTTAAAAGTTTTTCAGCTTTCAAAAGTAAGTCCATGGAGATAAAATAAGAATGAAGTGAGTACTTAGCTTTGAGGTTACTGCTATTGGGATCCCATCTGCTGGGACGAATAGACAGCCCACACCATTTAAAGACTGTGAATATTTAATTTTTGGGGGGAATTTTCAGTAAAATGTCCAAAAGCAATGATGGGTGATTCTTCCTTCCTGTTCTACACCATGCATTTTACTCTGAAGTCCTGTTATTCAGGACTGTAGTCGTCTATGAATGAATTTTTTAATGCATTTTGCTATTTCAGTCAAATTGTAACTCCCCACAAAGCTACAGGAATGAAACTGTTGAATCTGTGATTATTTGTCATCATGTATGGGGTCTCCCACATTGTCAGATAGGATTTTAAAAGACAGAGGAAACTTCCTCACCTCTAGTCTGTCATTATGTCTCACCTCCAACACTTTAACTCTTGGAGGCAAGTGAAGCTCAGCAGCACCTGTCTCCTTTATCTATTCTCTCCTCTACTTTTGAATACAGATGTTCTCTTGTGTGGCTATTAGTCTGCAGGTTTGCAGAGGCTTATGTAATTGCAGAATAGCCCCCCCCACCCCACCCTTACATCTGCTGCTGTGTAATTTTATCCCAGACTACCCCCCAAAATATCAGAGCAAAACTTTGTATGAATATTTAAGATGCACTCACATGGCACAGACTGAGTTTAAGAACATCAACATTGGCTGGGAATAAGTCCAATAGCTCCAATATAATTAAATTTTCACCCATTTTTCTTCCTGATAAGTGTGGCAGTTAGATAAGCAGCCTTCTGCTCATTGGTAAAACCTCATTTTATATTTATCAGCGTCACTGTGAGCGTGCTGCGTGTGGAGTAGCAGACTCACATCTTGTTATTAATCTTTCTGATCTACCTGACTGTCTGCTCAGCCAACACCTGTGCTGATTCACAGCGGGGCAGAAACTGAATCCATGATATCTCCTGGACTTAACGGGACAAAAGGTCGAGTGAGGTTGCGGAAATAGTGTGTCTAGACTTCATAATAAGTCAGGACGGAGATATCCTCTTCCTGATTTACTCTCTGTACTTTAACACCCCTCTCAAACTTAACAGCAGGTAGAGACATAATGGAAAGCCTCTCCAGAATATGACTTGACACTTATGGAGACGTAGAGCTCCACTAGATGGAATATGTTACAGCTTGGTTACTCGTTGTTGCTTTGAGCGTGATCCAAGACTCACCTAGAGGATTTTTGACAAGGTGTTTGTTATTTTGTGAGGAAAATATGTACATTTCAGATTGTAATCATGCTGACTTTGGTTTCTGGAATAAAGCTTGAAGTCAGGCCTGTGCTGTGAATCAGAATGGATAAGGCCGTGTTGAAACAACAAGGTAACCTTGTCTCTCACCTAACTCTTACACAACACAGTGTTTTGAGATGTGAAAATAGGTGCAATAGGTGTGCAAAGAGGGAGATGACAACAGTGGTGGACTCCTGTGTTCTGTTAGCGCTGCTCAAGCCTGGCGGACTTGATTTGACGTCTTGAAATGTAGTTTAAGGTCATTTAGAGAGGCATCCCCACCTCACCGTCTGTCCACACAAACATCAGTCTGTTAGCCATTTTGTATGTTTACACCTCATGTCCATGTTGTTTCACATTACTAGCTGATGGCCTGGTGTGTATTCTATAGCATTTAGAGTCCGTTTTTAAAGATCTGTGCACACAATAGTGAGCAAAATGTCTGGAAATACAGAACATATAAACATGGACTAAGAAAACAATGAAGGATAATGTTTGTTTTTTTTACTGTGTCTTACTTTAATCTTCTTTGTCATGGTCTGTTGTTTGTTTTATGTGTAGAACCTGCCCTGCTGCTGTCTCAACCAGGACTCTCCACCTTGTCAGATGGATTTGTGTATATCAGATTTCAGATTTGTGTATCTCTTTGTGATTAGGGGTGGGATAAGGTATCGATGTTGCAATCTATCGTTGTTCTGACTTGTGTGATTCAATTATCAAACCATTTGTGCCAAATGTGGGGATTTCCCTGCCAACTTTTGGTGAACTGCAAATAAGGTAATTGTTTAAAGAAGTTTGGTAACAGTGAAAAAGTAAAAGAGTGAATTAATGAAGCTGATGCTAGATTGCAGTGGAGAAATAATACTCCACTGCAGTGTAGAAGTAACACTCAAAGAGTTGAATTTAATACAGGAATTGGTTTTAAATAAACTCTTAATACAGTTAGAATTTAACTTGCTTCCAAACACTACAAGCTGATAAGCTCTGAGGAGGTTAAAATTACTCTCAGCAGTGCTGATAATTTACTCTCCTGTTAAATCAGATCAGCTCTACACAGCAATCATCAGTGCTAATACACCTCTCACAGTGTTAAATTTAACACTTTTCCTGAGTTTATGTCTGTATTAGGGATGCACAATATTATTGACCTGATATCGGTATCGGCAGATATCAAAATTATGCTGATGTTTTGGTCGTGAATATCAGCTGGACTAACAGACCTATGTCAGTTAAGATGATTTTCTTCATTCATCCTTATTCTTTAAATTTTAAAGTGTGTTTTAAGAAAAAAAGTTTTTCTTTTTTCATCCTCAAACCTTGAATTATGTTCAGAGGACTGAAATTTTAGTTATGTAAAACAAATTTAAATATTGTTATAGGTATTGGCTGAGTGTCTTTACAGGTTTTCCTTTCCATCTCCAACAGGGGGAGGTGGCTAGCTCAGAAAACAAATTCCATCACAGTGCAAAAGCATTA